>NC_065541.1:46023607-46337243 GCF_932294415.1 Quercus robur
ACTTTTGTTTGTAAAATAATTTATCTAGTGTGACCCAATACAAGTCTATGGAAAATAAATTTTATTTCATATTAAGATAAACAATCGAATTAAGATCATTTGTATTCTGTTTGTTTCCACAAAAAAAAAAATGTTTTTTACATAACATTTTATATTTTACATTGATTCATTGTTATTGCACACTCTTCTGTTTGTTTCTATGAAAAATGTTTTTTTCGATAACATTTTACATTTTACATTGATTCATAATCATATTGTTATTGCATGAGAATTTCAGCCATGTTTAAGAAAATCGGCCCATTTGGTACCGACTATCATCCAAAAGTGAACACAAACTCAAAAGGTGCTCAAAATTGTTCCTGACTTACTTTTGAAAAATGATCAACTTCCTGCTTTTATCCATATATCAAACAACAAGAGAATTTTGTACAAAAATTAATTTTAATTTAGGGTAAACTATACATTTGGTTCATAATCTTTACACTGAATGTAAACTACTAATTTTAATTAAACCCACTACTAAAATTGTTTTTTAGCCCACCAATACCAACTACTAATAAACTGTCACTTATAATTCATTGTAAAAGTATTATAAAAAATATTCTGAATATAACATTTCTCTTAATTTATACTTCTTTTATTTTTTTAATAAATAAATAAAAATTATATTCTACTTTTCTTTCTTTCTTTAAATAAAAAATAAAAAATTTAAGTTCTAATTAGTAACTCTGTTTTTCCAAACTAAGCTTTTTTTTTTTTTTTTTTTTTTGATAGACTAAGCTATTTTTTTAAATAAAAAACTAAGAGAAAATTTAAAGGATGTACACAAGTCCACTGGTTAGTTATATTTATGATTTTCACAATTGCTTGTGGAATTGTGGGTTAACTATTAAATGGACTTGACGGTTAAATTTTGTCAGTTCAATATTATCTAACAAGGTATCTCCTCTGAAAGCTCGGATTTCACAACTTTACATCCTACTTTAAAATGTGAGATTTCATTTTCTCTTCACTGTTCAGAATCTCTCTCTCTCTCTCTCTCTCTTTCACACATTTTGCATGTTTCTTTGTTTTGTCAAACTCAACTCCCTTGTCATTCATAAATGAATTAACGAAACATGAAAAAGAAACTCGATTGACATTGAAAAGGAAATTTTTAAATTCCAGCCTTTTCTTTTTCATACCCATCCATTTTCTCTTTTTAAATTCACTTACGAGTTCAAAACCCCATCTCCCTTTATATATCTCTCTCTCTCTCTTACACAAACAAACACACATTTTTGGTGCAATGGCTAATTATATTGCTCTTGCACTCCTGGTTCTACCATTGTTGCAGATGGTGGTAACTGCTGGGGAGCCTAACATTCAAGATTATACAAAGAGATTTGAAAAGAAGGAGAGTTGTGATCTGTACCATGGAAGTTGGGTTTATGATAAATCATACCCTCTTTACGACTCAAGTCAGTGCAGCTTCATAGAGGTCTCATTTGCTTGCCAAAGGAACGGTCGCCCAGACAAGCTTTATCTCAAATATAGGTGGCAACCCTCTGCATGCAACTTGCCAAGGTACCATTTTTTACTGCATGTTCTGATCTAATGGGCAGTTGAAATTTAATATATAGGGAATTTTCTTTGCTTAATGTTTGTTTTACACTATACGCACACAATGCAACAGCTGTTGTGCACCAGTATTTATCCATTTTCTTTTGATAAGTTAGTAAATTGTTTTTGGAAAATTGTGATAATTTTAAGTAAGATTCAACACGTAAAATTTTTAATATTATCAAACTTAGGATCTTTTACTCTGATTATGATAAATTAATTATTTTTAAATCTTAAACTATTAAGAAATAATGAATTTTCTTATTAAAAAAATAATGAATTTAATTATTTAACTATAATCTTAACATATTTATTGAACTTCATCTTGTTTTATTTTCTTTTCTTTTTTATAATAAAAATTATTAAAAAAATGTTGAATATATAAATAAAATCCAAGATTCTCTAACAACTTTAGGGGTGTCCACCCAAACCTAGACTCGACCCAACCGACTAGACCCGATCGAAACTGACCCACCCTTGACCGACCCGAGAGCTTCGGCAAGTCGACGGCGGGTTACAAAACCAAAAACCGACTTCGGTGGGTCAGTTGGCGGGTTCTCTCCTCTAAAACCCGCCTCAACCGACCTAACCAGATCCTTACCAAAATACGGCGAAACAAGAATTTTTCAGCGAGTTTTTGGTCAAAATACTTTAGATTTTTATGAGATTTGTGTCGGATTTGGGCAGATATCACCGAATCTAGTGAGATCTCAACCAGATATGGTGGAAATGTCACTGGATCTAACGAGATCTCGCTAGATCCGGTGAGACCTCCGTTGGATCTAGGGAATTTTCACCTAAAATCAACTATTTTGGCCGGATTTTTCACCATGGACGGTTTCGACCGAACTAACCTTGTTTCCAGCGCAAAACCAACCGCTCCGATCTGACTCCCCACCGGTTGGCGGCGGGTCAGTACTTCCTCCACCCGATTCAATCGAGTCGGTCTTGGATTGGACAAAAACCCAACTCGTGGACACCCCTAAACAACATAATCTTTTATAGTATGAATGATTTATCATGATGCCAAAGTAGAATTAGAATATGCTTTATTTAAACCCTTAAATCTCCCAAATGATTTGATTATTCATATACTAGCTAGACATGAGTTTTTTTTTTATTCGTATGATTTATTTATTTATTCTCATCTTGGTGGAGTAAGCATTTGTATCAAAACTTTATAGCAAATAAGCTTGGTCAAATAGTCTTAATTACTAGGTAGGTAGATTTTCTTATTTAATTAGCTTGTTAAATGATTCACATATTCTACATGAGTTAGATCCTAACCACTGTTTAAATCGTATGATTTGAATGAGGCAAGGTCATTAACAAGAACAACCTACTAAGTATTAACTTAATTTGATTTAATTTTTTTTACAGGTTTGACGGTATAGATTTCTTAATGAGTTTGAGAAATAAGAAGATCATGTTTATTGGAGATTCATTAAGTTTGAATCAATGGCAGTCATTGATATGCATGCTTCACACTGCTACGCCACACTCTGAGTATAAGTCAGAGAGGATAGGGCCCCTCTCCACATTTACATTCACGGTGAGATTACCTTTTTACCTTCAATTTGATCGCATTGCCTATTCTATTCCTACCTTTAAAATACTAACATATGATGAAAAATTAAATTAAAATTTTAAATTCCTCAACAATTCTTCATACAATAGATTAAAATTTAATTGTATCTGTCAGAAATAAGTAGTTCAAATAAATATATAACTGAAATAAAGAAATGTAACTGAATCAACATAGTTTTGATTTTCTAAAAAAAGGTACAAAGCTCACACCCATATTAAATATAACTAATTTAATTTAATTTGTTCATCACACACTTACAACTAGGGGTGGCAATGTTTCACATGACTTGGAAGCAAAACACGAACATAATACGGTTTGTGGATTAGTGTTTAGTGTAAATGGGTTTGTGTTAAAATAAGTCAATATGTTTTAATATGATTAATAATTTTGGTCAATTTTGTGTTGTCCTACTTAACCGTTAATGAACCCAAAATTACATGATTCATATAAAAATTTTCATTTTTATCTAACATAAATTTGAACTCTAAATATAATTGAAAGTAATTAAAAGAACTTTAATGGTTATATTGAAATTCTAAAGTCCATAATCCTTTTACCCAAAACAATTTTTTTTTTTAAATCTCCTTTCGATTCATTTTTGTTAGATTGTGTATTAAACGGGTAAAAATTGGCCGGTCATGTCATATCAATATGCTTAATTAACAGTTGTGCTAAGGCTAAAGAGATTTGAAACAATTATTAAATAAATTGGGTTAGGGTTGAGCCACATATTCAAATACCCTTGTCTTAACACGATATTAACATGATCTACAAACATGAATTACCATTTACCACCCCTATTTACAACTCTTGACACATAAAATAAAAGGCCTTTCAATTCCAGTGCTGCCCTCATACACCTAGAGGGCCAATATTAAAGTGTACCTGTAAATCTGAAATGTGCATGCAATGAATAGGAGTTGCATATAGTATCTGTAGGGGTTTTAGTTGTAATAGTCGTTGTCTGTGTTCTATTGTACTTTAATCCTTGCAGAGCATTCTCATCAAGAGTTTTAAAAATTTTAGCATTTAGCACCTAAAAAACTAACTTTATAACATTTAACACATCATTTTACAATACACCTAACATCAAAACTTCTTTTTTTTTTTTTACCAGTTCATTAAAATATTATTTATTTATCATTTTTTATTCTTCTTGAGAGAGAGTAGAGAGTGAGATTTGAGGGGAGAGAGAGAAGGGGAATAAAAAATAATAAAAAATGAGTAGCAACTTGCTACAGTAGGGTGTTAGTAATAACATCTTACTATAGCAAGGTGCTAAAAAATTTAAAATTTAGCACGATTGATACAGGGGCTTTTTTAGTGGTTTTGTTGCTAAAAATGGCTTTTAGCATTTATCCCACCTTTGATGAGAATGCTCTAATCATGATTGCTATGTTATCCATGAAAAGAAAAAACGAAAGGCCATTCAATTCCTGTACTATGGTCCTCATACACATAAAGAGACATGTTCATTTCAACTATATTGGCATACTTCTCGATACCATGCATGCTTGAGGCAAAAAATTTCAGGCACGATCAAGGTTTTCAGATCCGGACCGTTCATTGAACCGTAAAAGGAAGAGGTTCAAGGGTTTTAAGGTCAAACCGAGGTCGAACCGGAATCGAACCGTGATGACGTCATAATTAATTTAATAATTACTTAAAATATAAATAAATATATTAAATTAGTAAAAATTGAAAAATTACATAAAAATTTATAGGAAAAAGTTTGGTCATTTGTAAATACTATTTTCTCTTACTTAAATTGTATTAAATTAATAATATTTAATACAAAATAATTAAAATAAATGCTTAAAATTTTGTAATATTGACTAAATTAGTACTTATAGAAATTCAAATATATCTTAATTTACGATAAATATGATATTTGTTAGATTTTTTCTTGTTATTTAAAAGATTTTAAAACATTATATCTAAAAAATAATAAATAAATATAACAAAAAAAGTTAAAAAAAAATATAACTAAAAAATAATAAACTTAATCCTTAATAAGTTGGCTGTGCTGTGCTGGATAAAAGGAGAAAGAAAAAAAACTTATGACTCATGAGATCTCATGAGAAATCCAACCCCACTCACACATTTCTCCAAGCATTATGATAAAAGTTACACGTTTCCTCAAGCCACACCACATGATCAGACTTCAAACCTTATGGACTTTTGTCTTCTATTCTTTTTGCTTTCCCAACAACCTCCGCCTCTCTCTACCTCTGTTATTTCTTCCACAGTTTTCAAACAAACAGCAGTCTCCTTCCACAATTTTTCAACAAATAAAGAAGAAGCAGAAGCAGATGTAGATGCAGATGCAGATACAAATGTAGATGCATATGCAGAAGCCAGAAGCAGATTTGTAGCCTTTCTTCTATAGTCTTCTATTCTTTTTTTTTTTTTTTTACTTGTTTTCCTTTTTTTTCTTTTTCTGGGAAGATCTGATGTTGGAGATTATTTTGAGCTATGCTTGTTTTGTGATTTTTTAGGAACCGTCAGACCCGTGTCCGGTTTTGAAAACCGGGCGGTTTGACCGCGGGTCGAAAGGTTCCCTGAAAATTTAAAATTTCCGGTTTTGGTAGTTTAAAAAACCGAAATGATGAACGGTTTCCGGTTACCGCGGTCCGACCGGCCGGTCCGGTCCGGATTTTAAAACCATGGGCACGATTACTTCGTCAATAAAGGTGTCATCACATTAATCACTTACAAAAAGTTAGAAATGGTCGAAAATAAATACTTCATATCATTTTATGGAAGCCAAAGAGATCACTTTCAAGAACATTTATAAGATCTGAGTTCATATGTAACCACTACAAAAAAAACTAGTCTACAGCCACATTTTTAAAACATGGTTGTGACTCCTAAAAACATGGGTAGAGGTCCATTTGTCCTATAGCCACATCTTCTATAGCCACATTTTTAAAACGCGGCTATAGGAGTTATTTTAGCTGTGTTTTTAAAACACAACTATAAGGGTTATTTTAGCCGCAACTATAGATTTTTTTTTTAATATTTACTTTAGCCATGTTTAATAAACGCAGCTATAGGTTTTTTTTTTTTTTTTTTTAAAAAAAATTGGCTATAGCCACATTTATAAAACATGGCTATAGGTTTTTTTTTTTTTTTTTTCTTGTGCAAATCACAAATTCCTTTTTTTTCTACAAAAAAGTGTAGGAAGTTTTATCAATCTATTTATATATGTCCAGAACATTTAGTACTAAATAAACCAGTAGACAAACCAATTTAATGTCTAATGCCACGCTTTTTACATGTTGCTATAGGTCAAGATTTTACGCTGCGTTTTTTAAACACGGGTATAGGTCTTCTTTTAAATAAATAAATAAATATATATATATATATAATCGGTTGGACCTATAGCCATGCTTCTTGAATGCAGCAATAGACCCTATCCAAAAAATAAGACTAATAACACTTAGAAACGCGGCTATAGATTTAACCTATAGCCGCGTTTTAAAAACATAGATATAGGTCAATAATTTAAGCTACGTTTCTTAAATATGCGGCTATACATTACTTGTAGCCGCGTTTTTTGAAAACGCGACTAAAAAAAGTGGCTATAGGTTGCATTTTTAGTAGTGAACAATGTATGAGAGTTTGTGGTTTGTAGGGTTGAGACTGACATATTGATTCAACTAAAAATTGTGAAGTGATGGGATGATTTAAGGTTCAAACTGTGACTTCTTTGGAATAAAATTACATCTTTAATTCTGAAATAATTTATACATATATACTTGTGTTAATTAGTGGTTACCTCAAGCTTGAATCCAATTATTACATGTCTTATATTTTAAATAAAATGACATGACAAGTTAATGTGTATGCGTCGGAAAAGATTACTAATTATTTACTTTATGTTTTGTAGGAGTACAATGTTTCCGTGATGCTTATGCGGAATGCCTTTTTGGTGGACATTGAGCACAAGAGATATGGTCGGGTTTTGAAACTCGACAAGCTTGGCTATGAGAAAACTTGGGACGGAATTGATGTATTGATTTTCAACACATGGCATTGGTGGCGTCACACCGGAAGGGAACAACCGTGAGATTTCCATTAATTGACCCTTTATTATACAATTTTAGTTTCTTTTGAGGGTCTGTAAAACTATGATAAACAATTTGTCTTTAACAAGTTTAACCCTTTAAATGCAAATATTCCTTGTGATTGTTTTGTATTTGGATTATCTTTATACTGAAAAACTTATTTGTTTATTTTGTTGAAAATTGGAAAAATTACAATTATTTTATACCTAAACAAATGAGATTTTTTTTATTGAACGGTATCTTTAAAAAAAATAAAAAGCTAATTCAAACGCACTAAAAGTTTTTTTTTTTTTTGAGGGTGCAACGCACTAAAAGATTTGATATATATATATATATATATATATGCTTTTTTATTTTTTGTTTTTGTTTTCATGATAGATGGGATTTCATTCAAGAAGGGAAGCATCTACAAAGAGACATGGATCGCTTGGCTGCCTATGAGGAAGTGCTAAAGACATGGGCTCGATGGGTGGACACAAATGTTGATCCGGAAAAAACCAAGGTCTTCTTCCAAGGAATCTCACCGGATCATTCCAAGTAAGTCATCAAAGAAGCTCAAGTTTTTACCATAAAAGTAAGAAAGTTGTTAAAGATTTTAATTACAATAAATTAAGTATATACAATTTTTTTTATACAAGATAAAAATTCTACTCAAATCTAATTTAAGTGTATTGTGTGTGAATCTCACTCTTAGTCCTAAAGATTTGATAGTAAATACAAATTGTTAAAGAGATTAGATATAGAACTATATGCAATTATGCATCTACAATTGTAACAAGCAATGTGTTATGACTATAAATTATTTGAATTTAGTTTTTTTTTTTTAGAAACATATTTGAATTTAGTTTAGTGATAGAATAAGGCTTCTTAGATAGATTAGTATTGTTATTTATATATGTTCAATTTAATTCCTATATTTTAATAGAGAAATGTTATGTCTACAACAATTTCACAATACTTTTACAACAAATCTCAAGTGGTAAGTTGTTACATGTTGTTACTAGTGGGCAAAAAAGTCATTTAAGTGGTGGATTCAAATTAAGAACTCATAACAACATACCATCTAAGATTTGTTGTAAAAATATTGTGAATGTAACACTGCTCATACTTTATTATTTTGATTGTTGTTGTTGTTATTATATATTATTTCTTCTCTTGTTGTTATTACCATTATTTTATGGACACATTCATGTTTAATCAGTGCAACTAATTGGGGGAACCATAATGGAATTGAATGCAAAGGAGAATTAAAACCCATATTTGCACCAGCATATCCAAGACACCATCCGGCAGAACTGGTGGTGGAAAAAGTGCTGCGAACCATGTTGAAGCCGGTGCACTTACTAAATGTAACAAGACTTTCACAACAAAGAAAAGATGCACATCCATCCATCTACGGCTTGGGAGGCCACTATGGAATGGACTGCAGCCATTGGTGTCTTGCTGGAGTTCCTGATACATGGAATCAACTTTTATACGCAGAACTCATAAGTAAATAACTTAATTTCTTCCATATGAAAAATCTTACTTGTCACGTAAATGTTGGTATGTTGTTATAATTCGTTATATCTTTACGAATAAATTTTTCTTGCAATGTAATCTTACTTCAACTTTTGTCAATAAAATAATCTATCAAATGTGACTTGAGAAGCGAATATATAAAATTATTGTTACCTATTATGATAAATAATGGAATTAAGCTCATTTAATTGTATTTTGTTTGTTTCAGATCAAAATGTTTTTTGATAAAAAATTTTGCATCAACTTGGATCTAGTACCACAAACAACAAAAGTCATCAGAAAACGTTTTTTATAGTATTAAAAAAAAAAGTTAAAGGTAGCAAAAACGTTTAGGGCGTGTTTGGTAGGAGGATTTTTGTTTTTTTTTTCAAAATAGTACGTAGATAATTCTCAAAAAATTGAATTTGAAATTGGTTTTCAGATAATAACTTTTACATTATATGTGTATGATTCCCACTTTTAATAACACTTTTCAAAATATGGGAGAAAAAAATGATGTTTGAGAGACCATTTTTACTTTTGAAATTTTTTTTTTTTTTTTTTTTTTGGGTGGATAATGGTGAGAATCAAAACTGAAGTGTAGGAACATAGTTCTTGTACTTTTTTTTTCTTTGGATAATAAGCGTGAAAATTTTTTGTGATAAAGATAAGCTCCTTAATTTAAGATATAAAATGTTTAGGCAAATTTATAGGATCCACTATTTTTAATTTATTTACAATAATACCATTAAAAACATTTTATATATCTTGAAAATAGGCGAACTACAACATTGGTTCCTCAAGTTTACCCTGTGTGCGCAATTA
The DNA here is from genome assembly GCF_932294415.1 of Quercus robur. NCBI lineage: Eukaryota > Viridiplantae > Streptophyta > Magnoliopsida > Fagales > Fagaceae > Quercus > Quercus robur. The sequence continues at coordinate 46,033,193 of NC_065541.1, forward strand.
GCCCTTTAAGTTTGAAACGAGCACAATTGGTCCCTCAAGTTTTAAAACTAATTTGTATTAGTCTTTTTACTAATTGTCATTAGTGGTATTATTTACATGGCTAACAGAACAATAACTTGACATTTTTTTAATGATGTGGCATTTTTTTATTAAAAAGTTACAAAATAAATTTACACAAACAATATTTACAACCTAATACAAATTAAAAAAATATTTTCTACCGATTGTACAAAGCGCTAGCCGCCGCCACCAATGAAGACCAAGCCCTAGCTGCCGCCTATGATAGCCCAAGCCCTAACCGCTGCTGGCTCCTTATTTCTTCAAGTTTGATATGCTTGGTGTTGGTGTGCCAATAGTTATGGTCTCTCCTTGGATCAAGAAAGGGACTGGTAAGCCCAAATTTTCATGCATTAACCTTTGTTTAGTTTGTCAGTCCAGTAAAAGACTTTTTGTGTTGAATTGTTGATGTTAGAAATGCTTTGAGATACATAGAATTGAGTTTGGTATTGAATTGCTTTTGAAATATATTATATTATAGAATGCTAGTTTTTATGGTTGGTAAAGTTCGAATTCTATTTTGCTATTACTGAGATTAAGTTGGATTAGATGGTGCTTAATTTTCCAAATGCTTGTCTTCTGTACACATTTGAGTATTTGGGTCGAAGTCAAATTTATTTTACAAGTTAGAAATTGATTCTTTATAAAGAATCAATGGGTAATAAAGAATCAATTTCCAACAGGGGCCGGCATTGTGTTACTATCACCTGAAGGAGACACCATTGAATGTATGGTCCGTCTAAACTTTCCCGCCACCAATAATGAATCAGAATATGAGGCACTAATAGCAGGACTCGACCTCGCCAAAGCAGCAGGAGCCGCAAGGGTAGTCGTCTACTGCGATTCACAGGTCATCACCAACCAGATAAATGGTGACTACGAGTGCAAGAGCGAAAAGATGAAGAAGTACTTTGACGAAGTAAGGACAAGAGTGGGCGACCTAGAAGCCAAAATCATCCAGATTCCCAGAGAGGAAAACGAGCGAGCGGATCGTCTCGCGAAGGCCGCCTCAGCAGAACGAATGATCGTCCCTGGTAATGTACTCTCCTTTGTACAGCTTTCCCCGCTAATAGATCTCAGCAATATGCAGGAAATATGCTCCGACAGCGGCTGGGCAGCGCCGTTGGTTTCGTACCTAAAAAACGGGGTCTTACCGGACGAGAAGGAAGCCGCAAGGAAACTTAAAGTCCGGGCGGCAAGGTTCGTCCTGATAAAAGACGTCCTATACAAGAGAGGTTTCTCCCGACCGTATCTGAGATGCTTGGGTGCGGAAGAGGCGGACTACGTCGTGAGAGAAGTACATGAAGGAATCTGCGGAAACCACTCAGGGTCCAGATCATTGGTACACAAGCTTGTACGAGCAGGGTATTATTGGCCCACCATGCAGAAGGACGCCGAAGCCTATGTCAGGGCCTGCGACAAATGCCAACGGTTCAGCAATATCATTAGACAACCAACCGAAGAACTGACCCCAATGACAGCCCCATGGCCGTTCGCACAATGGGGATTAGACATTATGGGACCGTTCCCTACAGCTATGCGGCAGCTGAAATTCCTGGTAGTAGGCATCGACTATTTCACGAAATGGGTGGAAGCTGAAGCATTAGCCACGATTACGGAGAAAAACGTTCGGAGCTTCGTCTGGAGATGCATCGTATGCAGGTTTGGCATTCCTAGAGTCTTTGTCTCGGATAACGGGAGACAGTTCGACAACGACCAGTTCCGGGATTTTTGCTCACAGTTGGGAATAAGGAACCATTACTCCTCCCCCGCCCACCCTCAAGCTAATGGCCAAGTCGAAGTCACAAACCGATCCTTGCTCAAGATCATCAAGACTCGGCTCGAGGGGGCAAAGGGTATATGGCCCGAAGAATTGCCAAGTGTACTATGGGCATACAGGACGACGGCAAGAACACCAACAGGAGAGACACCGTTCCGCCTGACGTACGGAAGCGAAGCAGTCATCCCGGCAGAAGTCGGACTCGCAAGCTATAGGGTACACAACCATGATGAGGACAAAAACGATGAAGCTATGCGACTACAGCTCGACCTAGTGGATGAGATCAGGGCAGCAGCAGAACAAAGGCTCGCTAGGTACCAGGATCGCATGGCCAAATACTACAACTCTCGGGTCCGACACAGAGACTTCCAAGTCGGAGACCTTGTTCTTAGGAAGGTCATGGGCGCCGCTAGAGACCCTACCCAAGGGAAACTCGGCCCCAATTGGGAAGGTCCTTACCGAATCTCGTCGTGGCAGAGAAAAGGTACTTACCACCTTGAAACATTGGAGGGACAGAAGCTACCACATCCATGGAACACCGAGCACCTACGGAAGTACTACCAATAGAAGCAGCGGCATGAAGACCAATTTCTTTTACTTTTTAGCAAATTATAGTTTAACTCCTCAGATTTATCGTTTGCTTTAGTTTTTTCGACAATACTTTTTTTTTAGCCCAAGGGTCAGGGTTTGGTTTTAATTACTTTTATTTAAATGCATGGCAATAAGAGGAGTTTTATTCAGAAATCATTGAAGTATATTTTTCCTCCGACGGTCCACTAAGTTTACGACCCAAGAACGACTAAGTCCATAACTCACGGACTAAGGAAAAGCCTGACGGACTAATGAAAGATGTTAAGGCATCGAGGCTTAAAAGCCAAAGAAAACAATGGTTCGAGAAGGCTAAAGCTAAAAGCTGACGGTCCAATAGATAGAGTTATCATTTGGATCGAGCCTCCAAAACCGACGGACCAACGGAGATGTCAAAAGACATCAAGGCTAATGGCCATAAAGATAACGGTCCGAAAAGGCTAAAGTTAAAAGCTAACGGACCAACAAATAAGAGCTCATATGGATCGAGCCTTCAAAACTGACGGTCCAACAGAGATGTCAAAAGACATCGAGGCTAACGGCCATCAAAACAACGGACCGAAAAAGCTAAAGCTAAAAGCTAACGGTCCAATAAATAGAGTTCTCATATGGATCGAGCCTTCAAAACTGACGGTCCAACAGAGATGTCAAAAGACATCGAGGCTAACGGCCATCAAAACAACGGACCGAAAAAGCTAAAGCTAAAAGCTAACGGTCCAATAAATAGAGTTCTCATATGGATCGAGCCTTCAAAACTGACGGTCCAATGGATGAAAAATTTATATGGTAGACGGTCAACTTATTGACGGTCTTACCAAAAAATGAGACTACTTACAAATAAGTTTCTCCAACCAACAAGCCTGTAAAGATAACGAGCTAATCAAAAAGGCTAAATACAAAAAATAATGGGCGATCTCATTAAAATTAATCAAATAAAAAGTCAAGTTTATATGACGGACAACAAGGGATAGATTGAATTACAAACAAAAAAGCCCAACAAACATACGGGCACTTGAAGACATTGTTTAAAAATTACAACTAATAAAGGGTTAAGTGGCAGGAGCGTCCTTGGAGACCCCGTCAGCTTTATCCTTCACAATCTGATCTGAAGGCCCAGCAGGGGTAGCGACAGCAGGCTGGGCCAAAACAACACCAGCATCATTAAGCAAAGAATCCAAGCTGAGGGGTTCGTCATCTCTGTCAGCAGCAGGAGTCATTGGAACGGAAGTGTCCATGGTGATTCCAGACAGATCCAACTCCGGATGAGCTAACGACACTTGCTTCAGACAATCATCAAAACCTGCGCCATAGTAATCAGCACAAGAGTCGATGAAGGACTGAGTTGTCTTAAACTTTTCAACTGCGTCAGTCCCAGCCGTCACCACCTGCGCACGCAGAGACGAAACCTCCTCCTCAAGTTTCTTCTGCTCACCCTCTGCTTCTCCCAGCTTCTCCTTCACGTCCTTCAGATCTGTGTTCAAGAGACGGACGGCCTCCTTGTATTGCGCCTACTGATCCATCAGGGTGGAATTGTGCCTCCTCACCCGAGAGACGACGCCTTCTTTGGCCGTGCAACGGTCTTGAAGTGCTTTAACACGAACCAAGGCCTGAAGGAAGCACAACCGTCAGCTATTAAGCAAGGAAAAATATCAGGTTAACAAAAGTAGGAAACATACCCGTGCAATATCAAAGAAGGCTGACGCCCCCAGGTCATCCGTCCCAAGCTGAGCACAAGGATCCAGATCCGTCTGTTTGATAAGAGACTCCAGACTCTCGACAGCGTGATCCTTGTGGGTCAGCAAGCAACGGGGCCCCTCAATGACGGGACCAGAGGAAGTCATCACTCCTTTCCCAGCACCGTGACTAAGCTTGGGAGGTGACTTCTGGGAGGGCACGTCCGTAGGGGTGACGGCCACCTTCTTAGAAGGAGGATCATCCTTTCCGTCAGATTTTCTCTTGATGGAGCCCTTCAAGGAGGAATGAGGAGTTGACGCTCCATCCTTCCCCTTCGTTTTTTCTTCTTCCTTCTTACGAGCAGCAGCGGCCCTCACCCTCTGCTTCGCAGCCTCCATCTCTGCACAAAGAAAGCTAACGGATAAGTAATCTGACGGATGAATAGTAGCAGACGGATTAAATAACGCATTTTCTTACGTTTTCTTGAAAATTCTTCCAACTTCCGTGCTTCGACCGTCGGCTCAGGACCACCACAATACAAATGTAGAGTATCTAGGGTTATCAAATCCCTACACCTACGTTGCTCAAGTGAAATGGTGAGTATCCGACGGATGAAATCCCTCTGTTCGTCAGACACCTCCGGACGAGTGATGGCTGAAACAAAAGGAAAGTGTTAAAAAGAGACGGTGAAAATGAAAAGCGACGGTAGAAAGAAAGAGACGGGGGCAACCTGACTCCCTAATATGAGCCCAAGTGTTATCAAAATAACCCCCGGGCAACTTATCCCATTCATCCGGACGACACACCCAGTCCGTCCCCTTAACAAAGAAAAATCTATTTTTCCAATTCCTATTTGAATCCGGCATATCAAACACCAATCTTAAGTTCTTTTCACGAGGTGCAAAGTGATATGTCCCCTTGGCGGATACTTTATGCTGGGGTCTGTAGCAGTAAAAGAACTCGTCTAGCGAAAGTTGACGGTTCCCCCCACTCAAGCGACCCCAAAGAACCTCAGCTCCAATAAAGATCCTCCAGGCATTCGGAGAGATCTGGCTGACGGACAATCCTAAGAAATCCGCCAGCTGACGGTGTAAAGCCGTCAGTGGGAGCCTAAGGCCAGCTGCGAACATGGCGTCATACATCCCCACATCAGCCGTTCTCCCTGTATAACACTTCTCATTCTTTTTAGGGAGGCGGAGGGGAATATGATCTGGGATCTGAAAACGGGTACGCAACTCAGAAAAAACTCTGTTGCTCATCTTTGGGAGAAATTTATTGACGGCCCACTCCTCTGGAAGGATGAAGGGACGGTTACCTCCAGAACTCCCTGAAATTCCCTCACTGGACTCTTCGTCATCCTCATCCTCATTACCGTCACTACTAACCTCGCTACCGTCACCCCTATCTTCGTCACTATCTACCTCTACGACACCTTCCTCCCAGTTCCCGTCGTCAACAACTTCCTTGTCGATCCTCTCGACCTCAACCTCACTTAACACCTCTTCCCTGACTCCCTCAACACGGTCCTCTACATCAATACTAAGGGATTGGGCGGACGTTTCTCTTCCTGACGACTCCAAAAAGCCGTCGGACTCTTGACCTGAGCCAAAGACTTCGTCATAGCCCGCTCCATCGCGGACTGACGACTGATCACTCGACGCGTCACTTGACATCTGACTACCTACAAGTGACGGATACACCCTAAGTTCCTAGACTGACGTTCTCGATGAAAGAAAATAAAAATTCAAAAGGAAAGAAAAGAGGAAGAGGAACTTACAGGTGAAATAGATCTTGAATAAATGGAACAAAGTATGACGGCACTGGTAAGAGCTGACGGAGCAAAACGTAAGAGTGACGGTTTCTCTATTAAAAAGATCTGCGAAGTTAAAATGACAAAATGAAGCAAAGCATGATATTTATATAGGGGGAAAACGCACGAAACGCGAGGCGACGCCTGTGCCCAGAAACGAGACCAACTACCGCGCGCCACGTGGGCTTGCATTAAATAGCTCGCGGCCCGAGGAATCATTCGTAAATCTTTTTTTTTAGTAACTCCACATGCTGACGGTTTAAAACGTCAGGCATATAGAGTAGGGGGCAACTGACGAGGATAAAAGGAGAGAGCCTCAGACTAACGGTGCTACGCTGCCTTCCATACCTAAATAGACGGATCGATGACTGACGGATGTAGCAACAGACCCCCAATGATTGACGGTTTCACCAAGTGACGCCCAAAAAGCTGAAGGAGATACATTGAGGCTGACGGACCAATCGTATAAGTCAAAAGTTGACTTGTTCCCCACGCTAGAGAATATTCAAAAGGACTCCTATAAGGAAAGGATCCCGGAAAATACGCCCAAAAGGACTCCTATAAGGAAAGGATCCCGGAAAATACGCCCAAAAGGACTCCTATAAGGAAAAGACTTCTACTCCAAGGAAAAGAAGGATGACCCTTGCTACTATAAAAACCTTAACACCCTCGTGATCCAAGGTACGCGTAATTTTACCCTCTCTAGCACTCTAGAGCAGTGAGAATAGTTCTAACTTGACCTTCGGAGGGTATTCGGCCGGTACCACACCGGTGCTCTCTGCTAGGTTATTTCTTTTCGTTGTGCAGGTGCCATTTGCGATCGAGTGAGGAGCGTGCGACTCATTGGTGGTATTGTTTCCAGTATCATCAATATATATATATTTATATTTATATATACACAAACACTAATGTTAGTAGTGAAAGGAAATAGACGGTAAACCACTCATTGTTGATATCTTCCCGAGCCACAACCAACACCATCGATTTCACTACGACCAATGAAAACCTCAGTAAACAAACGCAATAGCATAATCAGTGACCAAAGTGGGGACATCCAAGTGTGTGAGAGAGAAAAAAGAGTTCTAATGCAAAATTTAAAAAATAAATAAAGCAAAAAGACAAGAATTAACGTTGTACAGTTTCACGAAACGTGTGTAAATCCCATGCATTTTAGCAAGAATAAAAATTCTTAATTAAATTCATAATTTTTTGTAATAGATTACTCTTTCAGGATAATGTGTAATTTATTAATTACAAAATAAAAATAAAAAATATATTTATATATTAAAAACGTGCTTGCTAGCTAGCATGCCAGCTTGCATCTTCTTTGTCTGTTTTTTACCCTGTATGTCATCTTCATAATTCAGTGTGTGCCTTTTTCCATTATTGTATACTTCACGTGATATCGAAAGATTCCAAAACTTATTGTAAATTACAATATAACTTGATATATATATATATATATATATATATAAAGACAAATGAGTGGTGAGGGTGAGAGAGAGAGAGATCGATGAACAGAGATAAAAAGAAAGATAGAAGAGAATCTACGAACAAGTTGATAAACAAATAAAACTCCGAATTAAGGCATAATGAGTAGTTTGTCAAATACTTAATTTCAAACATCATTTTGATCACTAGCTAGCTTTTCAGCCAAGAAAAAAGTGACTACAGCCACAGGGATGATATTTATTTAAATGGTACAAATAACACCATTTATAGGTACTGGTCCGGACCTTTCTATTTTAAAATTTAAAAAAATGCAAACCCTCTCATTAAGGGTCCCTATAATCAAAATAAGTCTATAATAGCAAAATTCACCTTTATTCTTTCGAAATGCTCAAATAAATTACACTCCAAATAATATATATTTTATTAAACACAAAAAATCTCCTTCTATTGTTAATTTGTTACAACTTTATATTTATGTGTAAATTTTACCTAATAGCCCCTACCATATTTTAAATTTTTTTTTTTTTTTTGAGAATGAACCATATTTTTAATTGAATGTACAAACATTCATTTAAAGTATTGATGTCCCTTATTTCTTATTTCTTTTCTTTTTTACATTCACTTTTTTTGACGTAAAGAACTCACCAACTTTATGACAATTTAAAGTATATGTTATCAAAATACACACACATATATATATATATATATATGAGTAAAATCTCTTATTTTGTTTAAGAAATAAACTCTTTTTAAAAGAAAGTTTGCACTTAGAAATTTTAATATATGGTTTACTTTTTCATCCATAAAATAAAGAAATATTTTCAATTAATTTTTTTTCATTATTATATTTCTGTTTATATTATATATGTAAAGGTATATAAAAATTATATAACGTTCATTATTTAATTTATTAGAAATTAATAAATTTGTGTGTACGCGTGCGTGTGTGTTTTTAACACTATTTTTATACTCTAATATGTAATCTTCAATTTATTTACCAACAAAAATTAATTTTAAATTTTTTTAAAATATTAATTGCGATTGATTTAATTTAAAGGATAATTACTTAATGAGATAAAATATTTATCTTGAATTATATAAAATCAACTTGAATGGAATTTTCATATAGATGAGAATTTTTATTTTTGATATTTTAAGAAGAGAGGATTTGAACCCTAAATGTTTTTATCAAAAACATTAGAATGTGCCAACTAATTGGGCAAATTGAGAGTTGATGTCAAAAAACTCATAAAATAAAATGATCATCTAGCTAGCCAATTCCTTTAGCTAGTGGCCTCTTCTAAAACAAAAAACCCCTTTTATGTAACAAATCACTAAGCATTATTGGTATTAAATTGTTTGAATTTTTTTTTAAAGTATTCAAATTACTATGTGTTGGATTTTTTTTTTTTTTTTTATTATTCAAATGATTGTGTGTTTGGCACTCTCCCCTGTTTGTCGCTTGGTAATCAAAGTTAAAATTTTAAAATTTTATGACTTAGGTTTTGCGTGTTGTTATCTAAACTCCAACCATTTTTTTTTTTTTTTTTTTAACATGGCAACGTGTTAAAAGGAATAATGGACATATTTTATAGAGAGAACGAGAGAGCAAACCCTCTCTCTGGTTGCAAAAATGGCGAGATGGAGTTCAAGAGAGAAAGATAAAATAAATAATAAATTTTTTAACGAATTCTTTTATTTGGTATATTGAAAGGGAGTTACTAAAAAATTTTACAAACACAGTAATCAGTATTAGATTTTTTTTCCGAATTTAAAAGAACATAAAATTTTATTTAAATAGATGATTGAGTTGAAATGTAATAAAAAAAATTATTTTTTATTTTTTATTATTTATATTATGCTAATATTGATTAGATATTCCTTAAAAAAAAAAACGCTATTGCATAGATGTAAGTTTGAATTTTATATGTTAATATAATTTTGAATTTTAATGTTTTTAATTTTTATTTTTAAATGGTAAAAAGATTGATTCATACTTTTTTTAATATAGAAGAAAACCGATTCATACTTATCCCACGGGGTAGGTAGATGATTGTTACCTCTATGGTGAACAAAATATATCATACCCCACCCCTAATAAAGTTTTTTTTTTTACCCCATAAACAGAGTGTCCAAGATAAGGTAATATTTTTTGCAAGTGGATTGCCATTTAATAAAGTTTGCTCACTTAATTTAGATGGTGAAAACAAAGATAATCAACTATCTAAATATTCGTAATTTCCACAAGAGGTACTTTCCTTCTCCTTCCTTCTATCTTTTCAACGGGCCCTTGGGGAAGAGGATGCTTTCAAGCAAAACATTTCTTCCTTTACTTTTTTTGGGCCTTTTGTGACCTTGTGGGCCGTTGTTGATAACTTAAATCAAAGGGCAGTAGCAGTAGATATGTCCTACACCATCACATCACTCACACTTAGTCTGAAACAAATGCAAAAAAAGGCAATAAAGGACAATACTGAATATATAGGAAGACTTGCCGCTTTCATTGACCCATTCATTTCATAAAGAAGCTAGACTTTAATCATTTCGCTGTCAAGTACTCAAGTTGCTCCTAAAGTACTGCTATTAACAAAAACGCGTAAAATTTAATGGTTTGGTAGCAATCTTTTTGTCTCCGTGAATAGCTAGATTGACTACTTGGCCAGTGGACTAACTTTGGCATTTACTTCTCAGTGATAAAAAGTAAAAACACCTCGATCAAAGACTTTGACTATGGAAGTCAAACAGATCCGTCCGCAGGTCTATTCGAGATTAGTATATTTTGTTAAAATTAAAATTTTTTTTATTAAAAATAAAAGTAAAAATTTATTAAAATAGTACAACTCATAAATAATATAAAAAAATACAATAAAACCTATAAATAATAATAAAAATAAATTAAATAATAAAATAAAGCCGATAAAAATAATCTTTACCCTACAAACAAATTAGAAATCAAACCAAAGATTTTTAAATTTTTTCATTTTTTGTTTTTACCGAAAGGAATGAGGAACTTCAAAATGAAATTCATATTGTACGATTTGACACTCAAACATGCATACAGAGACAGAAACAGAGACAGAGAGTATTAAAAGAACCTTATCAAAGATCTGAGCTGATCCTAATTGCTTTGGGATAGATTTTCTTTTTTTTCTTTTTTTTAATATTTGTGAGGCCTCTTCAGTTTTCAAATTACACAACTAGTTCTAAGAATCCGTTTATGCAAATGGTATATATTGGTATTATTTAGCATTAAAGTACCAAAAAGGCTACTACTCAGTCTTTTAATTGTAAAAAAAATTTACAATTGTACCATAATACCATCCTAAATTTATGATAGTACTGTAATAACTTTCTAAACCAATTTTTTATTTTTTATTTCCCACCTTTAAATACTACCTCTGTCTTTCTCTTCATCAATCTCTCATCTCCTCTATCTCTCTCTTGACATTTCAAGCCTCTCTCTCATGGTGGTGGTGTTTATTTGGCGTGGGTCGTGGGTCCGGCGTGGGTCTAATCGCAGCATGGGTTTGGCGGTGGCATGGAGGTTTCTGATTTGGGTGGTTCTGATTTGGTTCCAATTTGGCTCCAATTTTGATGGTTCCAATTTTGGTGATGTTGTTGGATTGATGTGGTTACAATTTTGCTGGGTTTTGTTGGTCATTTGTAGGTTTTGTTTGGTGCCGATTTCAGTGATATTGTTGGATTGGTGTGGGTCCAATTTCGCTGGGTTTTGTTGTTCATTTATGGGTTTTGTTTGGTTCTGATTTCGATGATATTATTAGATTGACATGGGTCTGATTTTTCTTGGTTTTGTTGGTCACTTGTGGGTTTTCTTGGGTGGTGGTGGGTGATAGGTAGTGAGGCAGGGGTGGTTTGTTTGAGTTTCGATAGCCTTTTTGGGTTTGTTCATGGTGGAGGTGGTGATAACAAGTGGTTGTAGTGGAAGAGAGACAAAAATTAGAGAGAGGAGAGAGATGGGAGAGAATAGATATGTATTTAGGTTATATTATTTTTATTGTATAAGTATATTATTTTAACGTGTTGTATAATAAAATAAAATTTGAGATGTTAGGTGTATTGTAAAATGGTATGGTATAATAGATAATGTAGGATTAAGGGCCCAAATCATATATTGGGCCTTGGGCCTTGACTGAGAGTGTAAGTAGTCTGAGGAGGAACGAATGGTAATAAATGGTTCAGACTCAGGATTTAATGAGTAAGATACAAAAGGAAAGGTGGTTCGAGGAGGAATATCTCCTCAGGTATGATAAATACAGCTCAAATATGTATTCCAACAATCAAGGTGACCTTCCAAGAAGCTCCAGTGATAGGCACGTGCATCATGAACATGCGAGAAAGAGGAGAACCCAAAAATATCTAAAGGAAAGCTACTACCACTGCATTGAATACACTGCAGCTACTTTTCTGGCCGCATTTATGTGGAGAAGACTCCTGAACAGTGCTACCCTGGCTACCACAACTCACAAAAAGCCAAGAAAGGTGTCTAATGAGACAGGTACTGAAGTAAGGGCTCAGATGACTAACAAGTGTAAAATCAAGATGGTCTAAAGGGAGATATATAATGTAAGGGACCTTCCTTGAGGGGGGGACAAAAAAAGAGAGAGAGAGAACACTGTAGCCATCAAAGTTATATTTGTAACCTATTTAATTGATTTATATGGAGACTTACCTCCTCAGACAGTGAATTGATTCAGATCAGTGCTTCTTGTTTTTGCTTGATCATCATCTAAATTCATACTAGCCGTTGTCCAATTCATTAGGGCCTAATTCTTCGACCCACTCTTTACAAATTTATTGTACTGGACTCATTAGGCCATGATCCCATACATTTTGGACTTGGGCTGCAAAATGTGTCCCTACAATTAGCGCCATCTGTGGGGAGAACTTGCGTATTAGTGAGTGCAACGGTCGATTATGGCAAGATCAAGTCCATACCAGGCAGAGCCCACAAATTCTCAACGACAAGATGATTTTCTTAATCTAGAGCATGAAAGAGATTGTGAGCATGAACAGGATCGAGAGGGTAGTGTGCACACCACACATACAAATAGAAGCCGTTCTCGAGTTGGAAGTCAAGTCTCTCAAAGGCAAAACAACACTAAAGCCATGCAACTAGAGATTGACAATTTAAAAATGAGGTTTCACCATGCACAACGGAAATGAACTCCTTTCAATTCAGATATCTCCTCTAATGATGAAGAGGATGCTAGTTATAGGTAAAGGTCAAGAACTACACCAAGCGAGTCTTTCTCCTACGATGAAGAGCACCACCACAAACGTAGGTACAAGAGCCCGCCTCGTAAAGGCTTGGGAAATGACGCTATGGGCAAGGTGTTGAATCAAATCTCCAAATCACCTTTCACGCGCAAGATAGAGGGGGCATAACTTCCTCGGCGATTCCATCAGCCCATGTTCACCATTTACAATGGTCGAATGGACCTTGTAGAACATGTGAGCCAGTTCAATCAAAGGATGACTATCCATTCTAAGGATGAGGCTTTGATGTGCAAGGTGTTTCCATCCAATTTAGGACCTATGGCGATGAGATGGTTCGATGGCCTGAGGGCCAATTCCATAGATTCCTTTAAGGAGCTCACCTGGGCTTTTGGCTCTTGTTTTATCACGTGTAGTAGGGTGCCTCGGCCTTTGGACTTACTACTATCCTTATCCATGCGAGAGGGAGAGACTCTGAAGACGTACTCAAATAGATACTGGGAAATGTTCAACGAGATTGATGGTGACTTTGATGACGTGGCCATCAGCACCTTCAAGGTCGGCCTCCCAGCCAAGCACGGTTTAAGGAAGTCTATAACTGGCAAGCCTATCACCAGTGTGCACCAACTTATGGACCGGATTGATAAGTACAAGAGGGTTGAGGAAGACCAGTAGCAGGGGAAAGGAAAAGCTAAGGTTAGCCTTCAAGAAAGGAGGGATTTCAGGTTAGATCGGTACAACAACAACAACCGGCCTTGGAGAGACTTTGCTAAGCAGTCAAGGTCTGCTAATACTCAGGTGGTGAATGCGGTGTTCCAAGAACCAGTGCATTAGGTTCAGGAGAAGATTAAGAATGAGCCGTTCTTCAAATGACCAAACAAGATGGCTGGAAACCCTATGAGGCACAACCAGAGCCTTTATTGCCAATACCATCAGGACTAGGGGCACACTACGGAGGACTGTAGAAATTTGTAGGACCATTTGGACTAACTAGTTCAAGAAGGGAAACTGAAGCAGCTTTTGCACCACTCTAGTGGCCAAGGGGGCCAGGCAGGTTCGGAACCATGGAGGGATGCTTCTTCAAGACCTCCTTTAGGCACGATAAACGTCATCTTCGCAGCTCTAAGAAGGACCGGCTAGATAATGTCTGTCGCTCGGCTGTCTGCTGAGGACTCAAATTTCGAACCTAAGAAGGCTAAAATGAATATCCAACCAGCGTTAAGCTTTTCGAATGAAGATAAGGTTGGAACCATACAGCCCCATGATGACGCTTTGGTGATCACCTTAAGTATTGGGGGGTACAATGTGAAGAGGGTGATGGTGGATCAAGGCAGTGGTGTTAAGATTATGTACCCCGACTTATACAAGGGGCTGAACTTAAGACCCAAAGACTTAACAATTTACAATTCTCCTCTGGTGAGTTTTGATGGGAAAGTTGTCATTCTGAGGGGTCAAATTAGACTACCCGTATAGGCTGGCTCATAAGTGGTAGAGGTGGACTTCATCGTGGTGAACGCTTATTCCCCCTACACAGCCATTGTGGCTAGGCCCTAGCTTCATGACCTGGGAGCTGTCTCTTCTACTCTGCATCAGAAGGTGAAATATCTGGTGGGGAGCCAGATTGAAGAGATTTTTGGGAGTCAATCCACAGCTAGGCAATGCCTAGTAGCTGCCATCTTACATCAGCCAGAAGCTAAATCCTCGACCTCTGCTCAAAGAGGCTTATAGCAATTAAAAGCTCCGGAGTTGCTTATCAATGGATCAGCCGAAGAAGTGAAATGCGAGGATCTGGAGAAGGTTGTTGTATGCGATGATCCAAAGAATTTCTTTCAGATTATAGCTCAGCTACCTCCTTAAGAGAAGGAAGAGCTGGTAGATTTTCTTAGAAGAAACGTTGATGTGTTTGCATAGGACGCTTATGAGGCCCCGGGTGTGGATTCGAACTTCATCTGTCATCATTTAAATGTTAACCCATCCATCACTCCCAAAAAGTAATCACCTCGACGCCCATCCAAGGAACATTCAGATGCTGTTAGAAATGAGGTGATGAAGCTCAAACAGGCAGGGGCTATTAAGGAAGTTTTCTACCCTGAATGGCTGGCCAATACTGTGGTGGTGAAAAAGAAAAACTAGAAGTGGCGAGTGTGTGTGGACTTCACAGATCTGAATAAGGCTTGCCCAAAAGATCCATTCCCTATGCCTTGAATAGATCAGTTGGTGGATGCAACTGTGAGATATCCTCGGATGAGCTTCTTAGACGCCTTCCAAGGATATCATCAAATACCATTAGCCTTGGACAGTCAAGAAAAGACAACTTTTGTCACTCCCATTGGAAACTATCTCTACAAAGTGATGCCCTTTGGTTTAAAAAACGCAGGGTCTACCTATCAAAGGATGATGACAAAAATGTTTGAACCACAATTGGACAAGAGTATTAAGGTCTATATAGACGACATTGTGGTGAAGAGCAAGGTGGTCTCTGAGCATGTGGGAGACCTCGGAAACATCTTTGAAATTATGAGGAAACACAAGTTACGCCTAAACGCTTCCAATTGCTCATTTGGTGTGGGATCATGCAAGTTCTTGGGCTACATGGTAACTCACAGGGGAATTGAGGTCAATCCTGATCAAATTAAAGCCATTAACAGTTTACAACCACCTCGAAATCCCAAAGAGATCCAGAAGCTTACTAGAATGACTACTGCCTTAAACCAGTTTATTTCTCGGTCAGCGAATAGATGCAAACCCTTCTTCCTCTTAATGAATAAATGGAAGGGATTTGAGTGGATTGAGGAGTGTGCTTTGGCCTTCCAGTAACTTAAAGAATATCTATCTCAGCCACCTATCATGTCCAGTCCTAAGGTGGATGAGGTCCTATTTGCTTATATCGCTATGGCCTCTCATGCTGTAAGTTTGGTGTTGATACGAGTTGACAGTGGCATACAAAGGCCAGTTTACTATGTGAGCAAGTTACTATATAAGGTCGATGTTCGTTATTTACCATTGGAGAAAGCCATCATGGTGGTGGTGCATACTACACGAAAGCTTCCCATTACTTCCAAGCACACACAGTTGTTGTCCTAACTTAGTTTCCGCTCAGGTCTATACTTCGAAGTGCTGATTACACAGGGAGGATTGCTAAATGGGGCACAGTTTTAGAGGCTTTTGACTCAAGTATATGTCTCGTACCTCTATCAAAGGCCAGGTCCTTGCGGATCTGGTGACCGAATTCGCTGAACCTCCATTAAAAGAAGTGGCAGTGACACAGAACATGGATGGAAAATCAGTTAGCACAATCTCCCTGCAAGAACCTTTATTTTGGAAGGTATATGTTGATGGTGTAGCAAATCAAAGGGGCTCCGGAGTAGGGCTAGTTTTGATTTCTCCTAAACAAATCACCATTGAAAAGTCAGTAAGACTGGGCTTCTCGACTACAAATAATGAGGTTGAATATGAAGTTCTGCTGGAAGGAATGTCCATGGTTCAAAGAATGGGGGGGGGGGGGGGGGAAGCAGTAAAGATGTTCTCGAACTCAAGACTGGTTGTTGGTCAAGTGAAGGGCGAGCTAGAAGCAAGAGATGAAAGAATGCAAGGGTACTTAAGTCAAGTTAGGCATTTGCAATCAAGGTTTGAATCCTTCAGCCTAATGCACATCCCTAGAAGTGGAAACACACATGCTAATTCCTTAGCCACGCTTGCAACCTCCTCAACGCAAAGCTTACCTCAAGTTATCCTTATAGAAGACTTGTGCAAACCCACGAAGGTAAAGGGAAAGGAGGTCCATGTTCACCAAGTCAGAGTAGGGCCTAGTTGGATGGATTCTATAGTACTATTCTTGAGAGAGGACATCTTGCCGGAGGATAAGTCAGAAGTTGACGAAGTACGGAGAAATGCATCTCGTTTCTGGTTATCCGAGGACTAAAAATTTTACAAGCGCTCTTTTTCTGGGCCATATCTACTCTGCATTCACCCTGAGGCATCAGAGCTACTCCTTGAAGAGTTACATAAAGGGATTTGTGGAAGCTATACAGGAGGCAGATCTTTGTCTCACAGAGCCATCACTCAAGGCTATTGGTGGCCAAATATGCAGAAAGAAGCGCAAGAATATGTGAAGAAGTGTGATCAGTGCTAAAGATTTGCACCAAATATACATCAACCAGGAGAAGTCCTTAACCCCCTATCCAACCCTTGGCCATTTGCTCAATGGGGCTTAGATATTGTTAGCCCTTTCCCCAAGGCAGCAGGGAATAAGAGATATTTGCTGGTCGACACAAACTACTTCACCAAGTAGGTTGAAGCTGAGCCTTTGGCAAACATCAAGGATGTGGATGCCAAGAAATTTGTTTAGAAAAACATTGTCATACGGTTCAGGGTCCCTCGTACCCTCATCTTAGACAATAGCCTTCAATTTGACAGCAAATCTTTCAGGAGATACTATTGTGATCTTGGAATTACGAACATGTATTCCAATCCAGCTTATTCCCAAGGAAATGGATAAGCAGAGACTGTAAACAAGGTCATAGTGAATGGACTCAAGAAGAGGCTGGATAACGCGAAGGAAAAATGGGTAGAAGAGCTATCATATGTCCTATGGACGTATAGAACTACACCTCGCAGGTTAACAGGAGAGACCCCCTTCTCGATGACTTATGAAGCCAAAGTTGTATTCCCCTTAGAAACTGGCTTCCCAATGTTGAGAACGAGTTCCTTTGATCCGAGCAATAACAACGAATTGTTAGAAAAAAGCTTGGACCTAATTGAAGAGAGGAGAGAAAATGCAATGGTCCAATTAGCATATTACCAACATAAGCTCAAGTAAGGTTATGATGCCAATGTGAAGTTGAGACCGTTAGTACCTGGTGACTTGGTATTGAGAAAAGTTCTAGGTACTATAAAGAACCCAGCGTGAGGAAAGTTAGGGCCCAATTAGGAAGGACCATATCGCATCACCTCGGTGGCTGGTATAGGAGCATATTTTTTGGAAGACTTAGATGAGCATGTAATACCGCGCCCTTGGAATGTAAACAACCTGAAAATGTATTATTACTAATAAAAGTTTCCTTTGTCAATATGCTCATTTGTTGTATAAGTACTTTCTATTATTCATTCTTTATGAGTGATTAAACAGAACCTTAGTCATGCCTGTCTCCTCGGACCATATACTTTGGTAAAATTAACACTCAATGACATCTATTCATTCTTTATAAGTGATTAAACAGAACCTTAGTCATACCTAGCTCCTCGGACCAGATGCTTTTGAGAAATTAACATTCTCTAACATATTTATAAGTGATTAAACAAAACCTTAGTCATGCCTAACTCCTCCGACCAGATGCTTTATGGAAATTAATACTCTCTGACATCTTTATAAGTGATTAAACATAACCTTAGTTATGTCTGGCTCCTCAAACCAGATGCTTTGGGGAAATTAACACTCTCTGACATCTTTATAAGTAATTAAACAGAACTTTAGTCATGTCTGGCTCCTCGGAGCACATACTTTGGTAAAATTAACATTCAATGACATCTATTCATTATTTATAAGTGATTAAACATAACTTTAGTCATGTCTGGCTCCTCGGACCAGATGCTTTAGGGAAATTAACACTCCCTAACATCTTTATAAGTGATTAAACAGAACCTTAGTCATGTCTGACTCCTCAAACCACATAATTTGGTAAAATTAACACTCAATGACATCTATTCATTCTTTATAAGTGATTAAACAGAACTTTAGTCATGTCTGGCTCCTCGGACTAGATGCTTTGGGGAAATTAACACTCTCTGACATCTTTATAAATGATTAAACAAAACTTTAATCCTGTCTGACTCCTCGGACCACAAACTTTGGTAAAATTAACACTCAATGACATCTATTCATTCTTTATAAGTGATTAAACAGAACCTTAGTCATGCCTGACTCCTCGGACCAGATGCTTTGGGGAAATTAACACCTTCTGACATCTTTATAAGTGATTAAATAGAACCTTAGTCATGTCTGGCTCCTCGGACCAGATGCTTTGGGGAAATTAACACTCTCTGACATCTTTATAAGTGATTAAACAGAACCTAAGTCATGCATGGCTCCTCAAACCACATACTTTGGTAAAATTAACACTCAATAACATCTATTCATTATTTATAAGTGATTAAACAGAACCTTAGTCATGCTTGGCTCCTCGGACCAGATACTTTGGGGAAATTAACACTCTCTGACATCTTTATAAGTGATTAAACAGAACCTTAGTCATGCCTGGCTCTTTGGATCAGATGCTTTGGGGAAATTAATACTCTCTGACATCTTTATAAGTGATTAAATAGAACCTTAGTCATGTTTGACTCTTTGGACTAGATGCTTTAGGAAAATTAACACTTTATGACATCTTTATAAGTGTTTAAACAGAATCCTGTCATGCTTGATCCCTTGGATCACATACTTGGGGAAAATTAACATTGTAACATCTATTTGTTTTTCACTAAGTGTTAAAATAGATTCAGGACTATATCCAACTCCTGGGATAGCTGGCTTTGAGCAAGTTAAATTCCTTAATTATTTATCTAAGTGTTGGGAAGGATGAAGGATATCTCCCCCTTTTATTTTTTACAAAGTATGTATCTATCTACATTAGATTCAGCCTTCATTGTAGAATGTTCAATTCTCAATACAAATACATGGTAGACCTCTTTATTGCTGGTACTTGGTCAAATTACTTAGATTGATTGCAGTGTGTTATTGTTAGTTTTTATTGAAGACAAAGTAGCAGTGGTTCAATGCTATTTGCACTAGTAATAAGCTTCAAAGCATATAAAGCAAAGGTGCAAGAGATAAGAAGAAAAAAAATTTCATTAAATAAAAGGAGTACATTATGTTCAGTGACAAAGTGCCATTACAACCAAAAAAAAAAAAAAAAAACCAACCCCTACAAGAAAATCCTAAGTGCTAAACCTTGGCCTTGGGAGCAGAAGGGTCTTCTTTCTGGCTCGGTTGAGAGGTAGGGGTGTCATTGGCCTTAGGATCAGCTTCTTTAGTCTCAGCTATAGTTTCCTTGTCCTTGGCAGCGTTTTTGGCCTCGAAAGAGGGCTCTTTTTCCTTGCCCTTACCATTGTCTTTGGCCCCCTCAGCCCTTTAGCCTTGATCACCAGCTTGGCTGGATCCCTTCGAAGCCTCAGGGAGAGGGAGAGCAACTTGGATCGTCAGGGGCTGCTTAAAGGTCTCTGGAGTAAGGGCAGAGGGAGAGGGGATGGCACCTGGGACTTCACGGATATCTGGGTGATAATATATGCTCCCAGGTTGTCTCAAAACAGAGTCTGCAGGGACTTTTGCAGTAATCCCTATATACCTCAGAAAGCTCATCAGCGAGCCTAACTTGCATTTCTTTCACACTGAGCAAATAGGACGCTTGCTTCTCAGCCTCGGCTACCTCATTGGCCAGTTAAGCCGCCTCCTTGGCCTTCTGCAACTCAGCCTTAAAATTTATGACCAGTTGCCTCTGGGTGGCCAGGTCTATCTCGGTCAGGTGCAGTTTTTGACGCTGATCCTCGGCCTGCCTCTCCACGGTCTTTAGACCTGCCTCGGCACTCAGGTGAGGTTTGTCCGCTTCTTTCAACCTCTCGGACAGCTTCGCTAGTTCTTGTTTGAGGGCCCCCAAGGACTTCTCAACATCAGCATGGGAGAGGGCCTCAGCGTTGGCCTCATTACGGGCGTCGTGAACCCACTCCTCGGGCATAAAAACTTGTTGAGTAACCTGCGCAAAAACAATAGAAGAATCACATGAATAAAAAAGTAGGGAAAGAACGAAAGTACAGCTTAGTATTTAAATTCAAGGATATGATAGACTGCTTACTATAGCGAGGTCCCTCTTCTGGGATAGGAAGAAGTTGTTCTTCTTGAAGCACTTGTAAGCCTTCATGTCTCTGGGGAGAAGAAGAGGCTGCTCTAGGGCCTCAGCAATGTAGCCTGCACACCCCTTTTGGAAGTCCCTGACCGAGGCATTCTAAGGGATGGCAGCCTCATCCACCTCCAGCTGAGGAGACCAGGTGCGTTGCGGAAGGTGCACATCGGCCCTAGTTTGCTCCTCCTAGTTGTCCACAAAAGTAGACCTCTTATCCCGAGGGTCTTTGGCCACCTTCTGTTGCTTAATCCCTTTTTGAAGGCCCACCTCCCCTTCTTCAAGCCCTTGAATCGGCCTTTTCTTCTTTAGATCAGGAATGGCTTTCAGTCCGAGGTCGGTGGGAGGTGGAGGAGGAGGAGGAGGAAGTGTGTGTGGAATTTGGGACTTGGTGGCTTCTTTCGAAGTTGACACCTTGTTCCTGGCAGCCATGAGGTCTCTTAAGCTCTTACTTCCCCGATTCAATGCCATCCCGTCTTCCTCTTCTTCAGAGGTGTTGTCTGGATGGGCAATCACTAGAGTGGGGGCGTGAACACCTGAATTCCTATCAGTCTCGTCCTCGATGTCCAAGATGTTGACTACAAGAGCCCCTGGATTCTCTTCTTCTTTGAAGTGGAATTTGTCTATCTCCTCCTTTAGTGATAGGCGTGAAGAGGCAATCTCCTCCTCAGGCGCTGCTGCTACTTCAGGCGAAACTCGTTGAAGTGGCAGCACGACTAGTGGAAGATCGTCTTGGGCTAGGAAATTTGGGCGTGACACATCAATCTGAGCCAACCGCTGCTCACCCGCTCTTATGGCATGGCCTATTTCTTGGTATATTTTCGAGATAGGCTCGAAGTCCAAAATTAAGTGGACTGCTCTTAACTGCCTATCTTCACTTACAAAGATCTCGGACCTTAGCAAGTAGTTAAGAGCTTTAACGTTGGTCAGACTAAGCCTGGGCGCTATGTGTCTCTTATCTGCAAAAGTAGCCGAGAAGCAAAACACGGTTAGAAAGTTAAAATCCATCATCAAAAGAAAGTAAGATGAAAGGGAAATAATGACATGGTTAGGGTTAAAGAATCTAAATCTCTTGCTAAGGAACCTAACTCTAAAGTATCCCACCTGGCTCTCCCTCTCAGACGGGGCAATGAAGGCCATCATGCCACGCTTCCAAAGCTATCATATAGTCGTCTTTCATACCCTTGTTAGATTTAGGTAGACATGATACTAGTCTGACAACGTCAGATCGGGACTTGAAATAATATCCCTCGTTTTTAAGGGAGTGGCACTCATACATGTGGACCACATCATGCCAGGTGAGCCCCAAGCGCAGATGCTCGTTGAGAGCATCAACACTACCTAAGACCCTAAATAGGTTGGGTTCACATTAGTGGGGCATATTCTATGGTTGATAAGGTAATCCCATGTTATCCTACCCATAGGAAGAGTCATTCTCCCTTCTATGAAAGCTATCATAGGGATGATGACTTCTCCCTCTTCTCTGTGTGTCACTATTTGTTCTGGGGAACAGTATCGCAGGGCGACTCCATGTGATATGTGGTATTTATCCTTAAAGGCCTCTATTTTGGTAGGGGAGTCTACTAGGTGCTTAAATCTACCCATCTGGACAAGCTAAAGGGAAACAACTGAAATTGGTAAATGAAAAAATAAGAACTGGAAGGCCGAGGAGATTGGCCGAGGAGAAAAAGAAAAGTTTAAAGAAAAAGAAAAGTTTAAAGAAATAGAAACTTACAAGAACTAAGATGTGTATTAGTCCCTGAAACCTTTAGAAATATTTTCAAGGATCTCTTAAAGAAAAGGTGTGGGAAGTTTAGTAACTTAAAGAGCTTTGTGAGTTTGAGCGCTTGAGATCTCTGGAGAGCTTGAAGACTTGTGAAATGAGTGAAATGATTTCTCCAAATGCTTTATATAGAGGGCAAGATTGAGTGGGATTTATCCCGCTCAAAACCTAAGGAGAAATATCAGCCATTAGATTAGCGTCTCACCGTTGGATCTGGGGAACATAACGCCACCTGGAGTAATTAATGACGCCTCGCGGGTTCCGAAGTGTCAGTAGCAATTATGGGGTGTGCAAAACGGCACTCCCACACATGTAAATCAAAGGATCAAGTAGAATTAACTCTTAAAAATTCAAAACCCCAATTTTCTCCTCGGATGAAAGGAAAAAATCGGAGTTTTGAAGGGCTATTATAGGATTAAGGGCCCAAATCATATATTGGGTCTTAGGCCTTGGCCGAGAGCGTGAGTAGTCCAAGGAGGAACGAATGGTAATGAATGGTTAGGACTCAGGATTTAATGAGCAAGATACAAATGAAAAGGTGGTCTGAGGAGGAATATCTCCTCGGGTATGATAAATACGGCTCAAATATGTATTCCAACAATCAGGGTGACCTTCCAAGAAACTCCAGTGATAGGGGCGTGCATCATAACCATATGAGAAAGTGGGGAACCCAAAAATATCTAAAGGAAAGCTGCTACCACCACATTGAATGTACTGCAGCTACTTTTCTGACCTCATTTATGTGGAGAAAACCCCTGAACAGTGCTGCCTTGGCTACCACAACTCACAGAAAGCCAAGGAAGGTGTCTAATGGGATAAGTACTTAAGTAACAGCTCAGATGACCAACAAGTATAAGATCAAGATGGTCCAAAGGGAAATATATAATGTAAGGGACCTTCCTTTAAGGGGGGACAAAAAAAAGAGAGGGAGAACACTGTAACCATCAAAGTTATATTTGTAACTTGTTTAATTGATTTATATGGAGACTTACCTCCTCGGATAGTGAATTGATTCAGATCAATGTTTCTTGTTTTTGCTTGATCATTATTTAAATCCATACTAGCCGTTGTCCAATTCATTAAGGCCTAGTTTTTTGACCCACTCTCTATAAATTTATTGTACTTGGCTCATTAGGCCAAGATCCCATACATATTGGGCTTGGGTTGCAAAACGTGTTCCTACAGATAAAGTAACTTTTGAGATGGTAAAATAGAATAGTTTTAAGATAGTGGATGCTAATGCTTCTCAGATTTTTCCCTCATCATTGTATTACCTTTTGTTTTGATATAGGGTTTTTTTTTTTTTTTGGGTATAATTTCAAAAGAAGTTTATGTGTGTGTGTGTGGAGAGAGAGAGAGAGAGAGAGAGAGAGAGAGAGAGAGAGAGAGAGAGAGAGAGAGAGAGAGAGAGAGAGAGAGAGAGAGAGAGTTTGGCTATTGCTTCCGTTGAAAAAATTAACATTATTTCACATTTTAAAAATCTAGCTGTTAGATTATATGTCTTTTATATTCTTAATTCGCATTTAAAATTTCATGTCAATCAGATATTATTTACTACTTAATCCATAAACTTATTTTTTATGCAAAATTTTAGACTAGAAATTTAAACATTTGATTAATAGCATAATTATTAATCTTTGATTTTTTGTAAATTTCCAAGTATGAAAAATATAAGAAAAAAATGTAATCCAATAGTGAATTTTTCAAAATTTACATATAATAAGAAGATATTAAGTGAAGTTATAATCAATAACTACAATAAAATTTATACCTAAATTTTGTCATATATATTTTCCTTTCAATCACTTCAATTATATATGCTTTCATTATAATCCTTCTATCCATCTTCATCCAAACTATGCCGTTAAACACCATCAGTTTCCAATAACAAAATCACTCCATCATTTTACGCTGTTAATGGGACTATCATATGGACGAAAGGACTAACTTAAAAACAAAAGTTAGTTAAATATAATTGAAGTGAAATAAAATAAAATCAAATGACATATATGAATATAAAAACAAATTAATTATAAATGTTTTAATTTGTAATTTAGCCAAAAACATTTAAAACGATTAGTTTTAGTTTTAAGCCAATTTTGTTCTAAAGAAATTGAAACCATGAATTTGAGATATTGGACAGTCTTCTAATTCTGCTTTTTCACCCAATTCCTTGGATTGCAAGTGAAAGTTGCCGACAATTTTCGGTAAAAATAATGGACTTGCCATTACATTGATTTGGATATATCCTACTAATCTCATTCATAGTAGGACCCATTTACACTGTTACCATCACTATCTATCCATGCTTGCCAGCCAACTAGGTCCAAATTAATTTGAGAATCATTTGAGGCTTGGAATAAATAAAAACATGGTACTTTTTTTTTTTTTTTCAGAAAAATAAAAGCACTAAAATGAGTTGATTTTTCTCAAAGATAAAAATAGTTGAATAATGAAACGAAAAATGCTAAGATCACAACACAATAAATGACACAAATTTTATCACAACTCGCGGCGTAAATAAATTGTGCTAATTGCTATGACACTGCCATTTTTAGTTATGAAAACAAGTCATAAAGAAAAATAATGAGATCTTTGATTATAAATCTGTGGAGTAACTAATCTGAACGTGACTGATTAGGAAAGAAACAACAGTGCATGAGATCAATAAATATGACAGTTCGAGTGATTGCTCAACCGGTCAAGATAAATGGCCATGACATCTTGAATTATCTTTGCCAATGTTCGGTTTCCCATTGCAGCTCTGTCCCTGTGATTTTGATTTAAGAAATATATATATATTTTGAGAAAATTGATTTAAGAAATTAAGCAGCCAATCTCCAACTCATCCAACTTCTTATTTTATATCTTCTAAAAAAAAAATCTTATTTTATAAATTTTTCTAAGTGAAGAAACTGAAAATTTTGACTTAGGAGAGCTCAAATAATGCATCCAACCAAAATTTTCAACTTTGCCTCTTGTCTACCCAGAAAATTAATAATATTATTGAGATCAAAGCTCATTTTACAATTGGTGGGGAATGATAAAATATATCCCCGTCTTTAATACTTTAAAAGAAAATTCCTTTTTTCTCTTTCATCAATTAAAATGTTTTTTTTTAATAAAAAGAATCAAATAATCGATTACGAATTTTAATAAACGTGGCTTAAAGGGGATTTAAAAAAAAAAAAAAAAAAAAAAAAAAAAGAACTGAAATTTTAATTCTTACTGATAAGTGAAAGTGATATCATCATTCCCTCGTGATGCATAATAGTTGACTGTACCTATTATCAGACGTCATCAGTTATCATCTCAAACACCAAGAAAACTAGTGTACGTAACAACTAAGAACATTCACGATAAGAAATTGTATCTCAACTTATTTTATAATCTTAAAAAACTACTTTATCGATTATATCATAATATTTTACAAAATATCCAACATCTCAATTTTTATTTTCCTATTTTATTTATTAAAATAATATATATTATCTACTAAAATATATAACCAAAAAAATAATCTCCTATCTCTAATTTTTTTTCTCTCTTCCTTCCTCCCCCGTCTCTCTCTCTCTCTCTCCACCATGAACAAACCCAAACCCCAACCACCTACTCCACCCAGCAACAATCACTTACCCATCTTTTGCCCAGCAATAATCACCCACAACACGGACCCAAATCACTGCTACATCACTAACCACCCCAGCAAATCACAACAACAATTCCAAAACAAAAAATTGAAGAAAAATCCACCATCAATCCATGCCGATTGCCACCACCACCAAACCCAGAAAACCATAGCAAGAATAACCACATGAAACCGACCACCTTGCCACCACCACACCACCGGCCAGCAACCTCCACCACAACCAAACTCACCATTAACAACAACCACAAGAAACAACCACCAAGAGGAAAAGAAACACAAAAAATTGCCAAAAATCACCACCAACAACCACAATCACAAGAAACGACCAACATAAAACCACCAAGAGAAAAAAAAAAAATCAAAGAAACCCACCACGCCAACTCGCCAATCTCTACACGCTAATCAACAACCCCAAGCTACCGATCAGCAAACCCAAGCCACCGATCAGAAACCCACGCTGCTAATTAGAAACCCAGGTTGACTCGCTAATCTCCACATGCTGATCAGCAATCCCAAGCCACTGATCATCAAACCCAAGCCACCAATCAGCAAACTGAAGCCACCGATCAGAAACCCATGCCACCGATTAGAAAATCAGGCCGCTGAGAGAAGATGGACACGGAAAGAGAAGATGGACATGGAGAGAGAAGACTGAAGAGATAAGGAGGCATATAAAATATATTATAAATAGGATACAAGTTGCTACAGTGCCATCATAAAAGTAGGATGGCACTGTAGTAGAATTGTAAATTTTTTTACTATTCTAAGTTTTTACAATTCTGGATGGTAGAGGTTTTTGAGAGACAAATGCTAAATAGAGGTAACATATGGCATTTAGCATTCCCATTGTGAATGTTCTAACAAGAATCGACCAATCAAATTTCATGTCATGCTTACCTAGAAGATTTATGCCTCCTTGGGCCAATGAAATTTGGAAGAGAAAGTTTGTGAATACAAAAATTTGACAAAAAGTTTCACATATACTGATGTGGCATATTGTTTGTTTGTTTGTTTTTTTATTTTTATTTTATTTGAGATAGAATTCTACTGTAGTATAATATTATAATTTAAGTATATATGTGTATGAATTTTTTTTTTAGAAACTTAAACCCTGGTCTTTGCCTCCCATTCCCACAAAAACTTATACTTGTTAAGTGGCTATCACGCCTAAATACTGATAAGAGCTTGTTAACTTAATTATTACGAAAATTTTTTGTGTATGCAACATTAGTAAATTTGCAATTTAGGTACATCACTGTGAACTAAAACTTTCATGATTTACATATGAACTTATAATAATTTGCACTATTTTTGAACTTATAAGATGCATCTAAAATCCTTTATTCTTGAATACAGAAATAGGATTCAAATCATTTCTACAATTATTTGAGCAGTTGTTTTATTTTTTCTCCAAAGTATTTTTTTTTTTTTTAAATTCAAAACATTTCAATCTTTCATTCATCAAAGCAAACCAGTACAGCTCGTTGCAAAAATTACCTAAAGTGGGAAAAAAATAGATAAATTTTATACAATAACCTTTTGTGCCAAGATAATGTTTAAATTTAAAATAATACAATTACAGTAAATATAAGAAAAAATTTTGTGGAGAGGACCTTTATATCTAAACTTTTACTACAACTCCGATATAGTTGATTGTCAGTGTTGAGAAAAATGTAGTAGGTCCATGTTGAAGTGGTAGACAACTACTCATACTAAACCACATCAAAATTGTGATACAAACGTTATTGTCATAGAAATTGTAGGGGCACAATTTAGTAACCAAGTTCTTGCTGTCACAAGCCTTGGTCTAAAAAGCCCAACACAATGAATTCTTGTAGAGTATGGGCTAAAGAACTTGGTTTAAGCAAGTTTAAACGGGCTGTTGCATGGTTTAAGCAAGTTTAAACGGGGAATACACGAACAAGAACAAATGCTATTATGTTGAAAAGTCACTCGGAATGATAGAGCTAAAAACTTGGTTAATCAATGCAGTCAGGTTTCTCTACAATATTCTCTCCTTTTCCTCTCATCCCCTTCTCTTGGGGGACTTTTACATATTATATAGGCCCTTTCTAATCATCTGGGCTTTACACTTGTTGATCATCCAAACCCCCACTTGAGCACTTGTCCCATCAGACACCTCTCTCAGTTCTTTGTGAGTTGCGGTAGCCAATGTAGTACTGTTCAGGGGTCTTCTCCTCATTAATGCGGCCAGGAGAGTAGTTGTAATGCATTTTATGTGGTGGTGGCAACTTTTGCTGAGATATCTCGGGTTTCCTTCCTTTTTACGTATTTGGAAGATGGACTATAGTGGCTTGGATGTACCTTTGCTCCGGATTTTGCAGTATCCGAGGAGAAATTACTCCTCGGACATGTTCTCTTTACCCCAATGGGTCTGAATAAGGATTGCTTGGGCCACGCTAACTCCTCGGACGGGCTACGTCCTCAGACGGGCCTAGGGCCCAACCAGCATGTTATTTTGGGCCGGTCCCCACAGAAATATTTTAAACATAATAATTATTTTAAAATGTCCTCTATTTTATTTTTATATTTGAGGTGACACACTTTTTTTAATAATATTTTTAACACCCTATAAGGAAACTATAAAGACTAAAAAAATTGAAAAATAAAAATGAGTGTATATTTTAAAACGTTTTGAAAAATAAACATTTAAAAATAAAGAATTCTAAGGGCTTGTTTTGTGAAGAGCATTTGTGTTTTTATTTCAAAAAAAATCTGAAAATAATTTTCATTAAATTAGGTTGGAAAACTGTTTTTAGGGAACTCCTAATAGAAAAATGTGTGTTTGGCACAATATTTTTGAACGGTTTTTTTAGAACTGAAAATACAAAATTTTTGTTTGGGACCATGTCTTAGTAGTGAGGATGAAGTGATTTTTTCTAACAAAAGTAAAAGTTAATAAAGAAAAAGTTAAATCTTTCTCTCTTCTTCTCAAAATAACCAACGACAACATTGTTATCTACTCTTAATTCTTCCTATTGCTAACCCCACTCATCTACCAATCTTACAATCCCCAATCCACAAGCAACAATCTAACATAGAAAACATACCCACATAGTGTACGAATATACTCCAGTGGTGGTGGTGGTGTTAGGCACCACTTCTAGCAATGGTGGTGGTGAGCCTCATAAAGCTCAACCATGAGAGAGAGAGAGAGAGAGCCTTAGTGGATGCTAGCATAAGCACGAAGGACTGATGGTGGGGATTTGGGGTCTGTTTAGTTGGGAGAATAAAAAAGTGGGAGGGTAGAAAATGGGAGAGAGGATGGGAAAATGAGAGAATAGAAAATATTTTGTTTTTTGTTTTCTCTTACATTGTTTGGTTGGAGAGGTAAAAAAGTGGAGGGATGAAAAACTTATTTGCTTGGTTGAGAAGAAAAATGAGAAGATGGAAAGTATAGTTTGTATGAATTTACTATTATGCCCTTATTATATAATATATAAAAATTAAATTTTTTTTTTTTTTTTTTTATAGAAGTATATAAGAAATAGTTTTTTTTTTTTTTGAGAAAATATACATGAAATAATTTGACACATTATAAAAATGTCACAACACAATTTTAACTTTATTTTATTTTTTTTTCTCCATCTATATATGTGGGGGCCAGTTAGTTAGAAGGTACTATTAAAAACTATACAAATTGGGCCTATGGCCCAATCCGAGGATATTAACTAATCCGAGGATGGTCAAATAAGTAAGAAGAAAAAATAAGGATTACATATGATAGTCCAAAATATGTCCGAAGAGAAAAGTCATCTCGGATACAGAGAACCGAGGTCAATAAGAATGTCTTATCATCTTGGACATCCTTCAAGGTTGCATCACGATTAGAAGTCGGACATTGGATAAGGGAGGAGTAAAGGGAGGCAACAAATATCTTCAAAAGCTGCTATCTCCACATTAAATGCATCACAGCTAACTCTTTGGCCGCATTAATGTGGAGGTGATACCTGAACAGTGGTTAAAC
This sequence comes from Quercus robur, assembly GCF_932294415.1. NCBI lineage: Eukaryota > Viridiplantae > Streptophyta > Magnoliopsida > Fagales > Fagaceae > Quercus > Quercus robur. The sequence goes on from NC_065541.1 coordinate 46,063,098, forward strand.
AGCCTTACAACTGCTAGTTGAAGGTTTTGGGAGGTGTTGGATGAGACAAGAAGGAGTTCTTAGAAATTAACCTACATGTGTATGGTAGGGGATGATAACAAAATTATAGTATATAGCATGGAGAGATGGCCTAAAGAAAAGGGATAGAGAAATCAAGGAATCTTTGTAATAATCCTTTGAACTCTTGTAACATTGATCATCAACTTGATATTATAATATAGCTCCTCGGATTGTGCCGAGGACAAATTTTCTCATTTCACTTATGTTTGATTCTCTTAAATAAACAACTATTATTGTCTTTCTTGCCAAATAGAACTAGTTTTTTACCCACGCTCTACAAATTCATTGTTTGGGCTTATTGGGCTAAACCCCAATCCTATATTGGGTCCAATCCAAATTCAGTCCTTACAATATATTTTTATGTATAAAAGATGTGATTTATTAAATTGGTTAAAATAATATATTAAAAAAGAAGAAGAATCCTGCAGTTATGCTAATATTGAATAATAGACAAGCTTGAAAAAAAAAACGTTGTTGCTTGCTTCCTACTGGCCATAGTTACGTTAATATTGGACAAAGAAATAAAGAAGGTTTGAACGATGCAAAACAAAAGTGGCTGAGCAATGAGTACTGTGCGGTAGTAATGTTATAGGGGCAAAATAGTCTTTTGATCTTCAACCCTCTTTTCTCTCCCTTTTGGAAAGATTACTTTTTGGTGGGGTAGGAGGGAAAATTCATGACTCATATGCCCCACGAGCTTTCTCTCCCCCTTTCTCTCCTAACTAAACACACAAAACTATCATTTTCTCTCCACTCTTCTCTCCATTTTTTTCATACTCCCTAAAATCCACCCAAATAAACATACCCTTAGGGTTTCAAATGAGGGGGGGAGAGAGAGAGAGCTCATTAATAAAATTTATTTTCGTTAAGTGTTGTCATGTCAGATTTGGGTGGGGTTTATGTTTTTCAAAATATTTATCATAATGTCATTGAAGGACTTGGTTTAGGTCTAGTGCATCTAGTACATTGGATCCGATCAGATGGTGACACGTGTCTAAAAGTGGATACATGTCATCATTTCAATGGGTCCAATACTACTGGACACTGGACCTAAGCCTGACCCATCGTTAAAAACTGTTTTTAGAGTTATTGAGAATGTTTTCCAAACTAAACACACAAAACTATCATTTTCTCTCCACTTTTTTCTCCATTTTTTTTCATCCTCCCTAAAATCCACCTAACCAAACATACCCTTAGGGTTTTAGATGAGAGGGAGAGAGATAGAGCTCATTAATAAAATTAATTTTCGTTAAGTGTTGTCATGTTAGATTTGGGTGGGGTTTATGTTTTTCAAAATATTTATTATAGCGTCATTGGAAACTGTTTTTAGAGTTATTAAGAATGTTTTCCATACTAAAGACACAAAGCTATCATTTTCTCTCCACTTTTCTCTCTATTTTTTACTATCCTCCCTAAAATCCACTCAACCAAACATACCTTTAGGCTTTAGATGAGAGGGAGAGAGGGAGAGAGGGAGAGCTCATTAATAAAATTTATTTTCATTAAGTGTTGTCATGTCAGATTTGGGTGGGGTCTACATTTTTCAAAATATTTATCATAATGTCATTGAAAACTATTTTTAGAGTTATTGAGAATGTTTTTCACACTAATATATCTTATAAAATATATTTACAATACTCAAACACATAATTAGTAGCATCTATCATTTCTAGCATTTAAAAGTTAAAACTAGAATTTTTCTTTTTTTGAGATAAGAAATTTTTTTAAAAAAAATTCTCTTACCAAACAACCCTCATTTATGTGCATTTGTGATTTACCTTTCCATCCAATTTCTAAGTCAAGTGTCCTTAATGAGTTTTATAGTTTAATTGGTTTATCCTCCTAATTTTTTTTTTTTTAAAAATGATGTCCCCACTAAAAGGGGATCGGAAATTCTAGATCATACGAAGCTTGTCACATCCTAAAATGTCGTGTTCCGACTAAAATTGCCAAAAATAAAATTTCAAATAGTTGTGCTAAAAAAAATCTCAAAATAGTTGGTCCAAAATTTCCACACTCATCTTTTTGCAATAGACAAATAATGGTGCACTAAGGAATAGACAAATAAGATACATATAACATTGTCCCACGGTATGAATCTGTCCCAACTCCAATCTCCTTCACCATTCTCTCTCTCTCTCTCTCTCTCTCTCTCTCTCTCTCTCTCTCTCTCTCTCTCTCTCTCCGAGCTTCTAAAAAACTGAGTTGAGACTGTTAACCTGGAGCTTCGGCACAATTCTAAAACCAAATGGGAGCTGATTTTACGTTTATAAAGTTGCTTCTTACACATGTTATCTTCACCACTACGTTGTTTTACTTTGCAACCCTTGGATTAGCAGCCACTGCTAAGCTTCATAGTGATGAAGGTGCGTACTCTCCAACTATATATAAAGTTTGTGATTCTTTTTGTTATTCCTGAATCAGCTCAGTTCAACTATGGTAAACAGATGCATTGGCTTCAATCAACTCTGGGTCCCAAATAATGAATATAAATTAAAAGTCCATGATTGAAAGTTCAGAGTTCTTTAATCTATACATCATTTTGTTTTCTCAAAAACATAGTTGATTGAGAGATTCAAAGTTTTAATACATCAATGTTTTATTTATTTTTAGTTGTAATTTGTAAACCATTAAGCTTTTTTTTTTTTTTTTTTTGTTTCAAAAAGATTGTTACTTATCTTAGTTGCCCATATAGTTATTTCAATAAAGATCCAAGATTCAAAAGTGAATGCTCTTTTTTATTTCTTTGGGTCTGTATATTTTCTCAGAAAGCAAACAGGTGATTTGATATTTGTATTGGGTTTTGTTGGTATATGTTAAATGGTGCAGTGGAGGTATTGAAAGAGATAGGGAAGAAACTAGGGAAGAAAGATTGGGATTTTGGGGTAGATCCTTGCAGTGGAGGAGGGAATTGGAGAGTATGGGATGGAAGGAAAAGCTTTGAGAGCAATGTGACATGTGACTGCACCTTCAACCACAATTCCTCTTGCCATGTTGTGAGCATGTACTCCTCTCTCTTCCTTTTTCCACATTCAATTTGTTCTCTGCTAATGTTTTTCCCTAACAAGATTTTGGCACACAAGTTGTGGAGGAATTATATTTATCATTATTTTGATTATATATAATAGGATTTATTAATGGAAGATAAAAATAAGGCTAATTAGCTAGAAATTATTATATCTTTTAATTTTGACATGTTTTTAATATATTTTTCAGTTTAGTCCTCATGTCTATACTCTATAGTCTATATAAAGTAAAGCAACTCAGAAGGCTGAAAACAAATAAAAGTGAAAAAAAAAAAAAAAAAAAAAAAAACCCAAGGGCCTGAATTAAAAATAGATAAACATTAGAGAATTTATAATTTAACGTAAATTATAGTAGTTTATACATATTCTCTTTTAGAAGAGAGACAGAGAGTAGTGTACGAGTGGGCCCACTTACAGCAAAAGAAGAAAAAAGAAAAAAGGCAAGTGATGCGTTCACACGTTGACTGCAGACCGCAGTGTGTAAAGCGCGTGGGTCAACTTTTCTATGATCGGTTTTTTTAATTTAAAAAACAGAACCTCATCTTCTGGTTGTATTTGTATAAAGTAATGGCCAATGGGAATGGGTAAGGGAAAATCCTCTTAATTATATATACTGTGTTTTACATACACTGATACACACTATACTATGTGGTTATAACTTGAAAATATGACTTAAAAACACATTGTGCTGTTGTAACTTGAAAACGTGACTATGTAAAATCATGTTTTCAGTTAAAAAACACACGTGAATAACTAACAAACACAGCCCATTAGGTAATGGGTTTTATTTACGTGACAAAGTTACAAACTAATCTCCAAACTCCAAAGTTCAAGAAATCGGGTTTGGGCCTACACCCCATGCCAGCTTGAATCCGGATGACTTTGGATAGGGATAGGGTTGTCAGGTTTGGCATGTGTTTGTAATTGTGCATGTTAAAGGTCTCATTCTCACTCACTCTCGCCTCTACTAGTGCTGTACATGAGAAATGTTTGACATCTGTTGATACGGTAAGCTAGTAATGGAATTCATTTGAGCCTATTATTGACATTATTTTTTTACTTATCAGTTATCATTAACAATCTACCACCTTAGCAAGGGTTGAATTTGCTATTATTATTATTATTATTATTTTGTGTCTAGACTTTCTCATAGTAGAATAAAATGGAAAAAGGTTAGAATGACAACAAAGTTCACAACTTTTACCACAACTCGCCTCGTGACGAGTTGTGAATGGTGGATAAAAGTAGTAGGTCCATGTGGTAAGTTATGGTAAAAGTTGTGAATTTTGTTGTGATCTTAAGATTGTTCGTAAATGATTCTTAAAAAAAAAAAAAAAAAAAAAAAAGATTGTTCGTAAACATGTTCTTAGATAGATTTTGTCTAGCTTGTGTCAGTTGTGTGCACTAGTTACGTGGGATTTGATCTTATTGTTTTATTTTTTAAGTTAAATTTCCATTAAGTGGGTTTAGGGGTTTGGCTAGATTCCTAGAATTAGTGTCTTCATAACGATGAAGCACTGCTGGATTAATTTTGCCCACCCACTCACATGGGTGTTCTTACAAGTGAGAGTGAGAGAGAAGCATTTCCCATGAAACTCTGGGATTTATAGTTAATTTTGTACAAAAGTATAAAGCCAGTCCTACATAAGATCTCACACCACATCGTGGTATTCATGAATGAATGTAGACCTCTTTTTGTTACCACTGAGATATAAGACCATTTGTCATAAGTGTGTTCAATAACACAACATTTACATGTTAAAGTTTGGTTTTGTTCTGCAGTATGGCATATAGTACAATATATTGATCTGAACATTTTTATCATGACCATATAGGGTATTTTCTGGCTACCATATGCTTGAAATTTTTTTCATGCAAGGTTGTAGATGGGAATTGAAAATTCTATTGACACGTGAACTCCAACAATCATGGGTTTGACTCATACATGGAAACTTTTTATATTAGAGACCTATGTAGTTCTCTAAATTTGCAAAAATGGTGTGATACATGATGGGACACTCTTAAACAACCCTAGTTCTCTGATTACACAGAGAATTTGGTGAGAAAAATGCAGTTACTGGTTAAAGCTCATCTAAATTTACTAAAAGGATCTATCAAATAAAGTTTAACAGTCATCAATTAATGTAATAAAAATCCTTCAGTCCTATAAAATACTCAAGTTACATTTTCTTTTTCGTTTGCTTTATGTGTTTTGGTTTGTATGATATGAGAGTTTGGGTAAACTTTTCCATTCTGATCTTTTCTCTGTTTTATGTGCTAATAATGTAGGAAGTAGATCTGTTTTTCCGCAGTTATTATGATAGATTTAGCAGATCTGTTTTTCTACAGTTATTATGATAGATTTAGCCACACTTTGATTATTTTGAATCAGCTGTACTATATGGATTCCAAATTTAAAATAGTTCATTTGATATGAGTGCCATGTTCAACTAATTTACTTTAGAGATATGCAGAGCTTTGAAGACACAAAATCTATCAGGCACTGTTCCACCAGAGTTTTCCAAGCTCCCCCACCTCAAATTTTTGTAAGGAAAAAACCAGAATTATTCTATAATGTAAACTAAATAATCATTTCAACCATTTTTGTTATTGGCAAGTTATGCACTCGATGAGTCTTGAACCCATGACCTCATCCTCTACCTTGGTTTTATAAGAGGAAGAGGTGTTATTTGAGCTAGAGCTGTTTGGCTAATGTTCCACTTTCTTTTATTCAGGGATCTCTCTAAAAACTACTTTACTGGTTCTATACCTTCCCAATGGGCTACCATGCGCTTGGTCGAGCTGTAAGCACCCTATTATACTCGTCACTCCATTGGATCATTACTAAATTTTTCAATTTGTACAACTTGAAGTTTTATGCTTTTGTTTATTGAATATACAGCTCTTTTATGGGGAACAGCTTGTCAGGTCCCTTCCCAAAAGTTCTCACCAACATCACCACTCTCAAAAACCTGTATGTTGGAATCATTCAATTTTCATATTCATAATCTATATATGTTACAATTGGATAAGTTGATGCTGGTCTTCAGGCCATATTTGCATCATGTCACAAAAAAAAAAAAAAGAAAAGAAGCAAACTAGTTCATAATTAAATCAATTTGAATAGTAGCCAGTCCAATCCATTTATTGAGGCTAAATGTGAAAGAATCCATCAACTTATTTCTATCAAAAGAGAATTAATGAAATATTTCTAAAATTTTAGAGTATCTTATCTGGATTTTTGGTGCTGAATCCAAATTAAAACACGACATGTGTAAAATTGAATTATATATGGTGATTGTAAATTTCTAATCCATGGGAGCTTGGCATGTCTAGGTTAAACATTGCCAGATTTATAAATGGCCATAAGCCAGCTTTAGATGCTTTATCTAAAGTAAATAGTAATTTATGTGTTTTACAGGAGTATCGAAGGAAACAGATTTTCAGGACCCATTCCACCAGACATAGGAAAGTTGATCCATTTACGAAAACTGTAAATCTTTCTCACATTCTCACTTACATTAATCATCAAAACGGACCATTACTGAGAATTATGTTGTAATATTTTTAATGTTATTGTTATCCTCTCTTTTTTAGTATGCTATGCTCGAATGCTTTCACAGGAGAGCTGCCAGTTGCACTTGCCAAGTTGACCAAATTGGTTGATATGTGAGTTAACACCTATATTCTTATTGAAATGATCAGTTAACTGACCAAAATATATAAATTCATGATATCTTTTCAAGCCCAGTGTTATGAAATTCAGACTGGACTTGACAGCTGAGCCATTTATATTATAACAGCTCTCTTTAGTGCTGCAATGGAAGCATTTCAGGACAGTGGCGGAGTCAGGATTTCAGTTTAGGGAGGGCAAAATTAAATGACAAGATTGAAAGTAAAATTAATCTAAATATTATTAATCGATGTTAATAAAAAAAAAAGATATAGAATTATATACTATTAATGCAATTGTCATACAAAATCTAATATAATATAAACTCTAATTTATTTTTTCATACATAATTTAATTTGTTCAATTGGAAGATTAGTAAAATACACCTCGATATGAGTTTGTTTAGAATTTGAATCTAAATCATTATTATAATTTGGCTTCTCCATAATCTCAATTGATTATAAGTATATATTTCATATTATTAACATAAATATAAAAAAAATTATAGTTAATAACAATCAAATTAAGAGATTATTCTAAATATATAGAATTTAAACATGTAATTTTATTCCTTAAAATAAATTGAGAAAATAAATCAATATAAAAGAATTATAAAGTTGCATTTTCGTTTATGCAAATTAAGAGATTATTCTAAATATATAGAATTTAAACATGTAATTTTATTCCTTAAAATAAATTGAGAAAATAAATCAATATAAAAGAATTATAAAGTTGCATTTTCGTTTATGCAAATTAAGAGATTATTCTAAATATATAGAATTTAAACATGTAATTTTATTCCTTAAAATAAATTGAGAAAATAAATCAATATAAAAGAATTATAAAGTTGCATTTTCGTTTATGCAAAATTCAGTATTTTTTACTCTATTCTTTAAGTAGTAAGTAGTTAAAATTGGTTCTATAGTAAAAATAAAGTGTTTCAAAATTGAAATTATGAAAAAGTTAAAGTAGAAGAGAAAAAGATTAGGGAACGCTAAGGTTTTAGTTTGATATACAAGGACCTAAATATATTTTTTTTATTATGATTTTGTGGGAATACCTTATTTGAGGAACAAATTGCCCTAAGAAAAGCACCCCAGGAAAAAAAATTTCCAGTGCTTGAGAACATGTGGCAAGGAAAAACAGTATGGGTGTTAAGTAGGACCCACAAAACTTTGTTTTGTTTGGAAAAAGACAAAATAATGTTAGGAAGAGTTGCACCTAATATTGCTTTCTTCTCTAGTCTCTAAGTGTGGAATGTTTGTGTCAAGGTCAAAATACTTGATAACCTAATATTTAGGTTGTTACTCTAGATTTTTTTTAGGAGGTCAAGGGGGGCACTTGCCGCCTCTCGCCCCCCCCTTGCCTCCGCCCCTGTTTCAGGATTCCTAGAAATACAAATAACACATTATAATTATAATATTTTACTTGATATATCCTCCTTCTGATACTGTATGATTATTTCATAATATACAATGTTATTTGAAGTTATAATTTCTTAGTATTAAATGTGTTTGATACATTGATGTTTCCCAGAATGACTCATAAACTTTGTTTCTATACTACATTTCAGGAGGGTAGGTGACAATAATTTCTCTGGAAAGATACCTGATTTCATCAGTAATTGGACAAAGATTGAAAAACTGTAAGCTTCTTGCATCTTTGTTACTGCATTCATAGTCTATGCTCTATTGATCACAAAATTTTACTCTATGTTACAGGCATATGGAGGGTTGCTTTCTTAAGGGGCCAATACCTTTGAGCATTTCTGCTTTAACAAGCTTAAGGGATCTGTATGCAATTATACTACTTTATCGTTTAATTCCTTCCAAAAAAATGTTATATAGTGATAGTTTGTGTACTGTGATATTTAGGAGGATAACTGACCTAAAAGATAGAGGGTCTACATTCCCGCCATTGACTAATTTGAAATCCATGAAGACGCTGTGAGTTGAATTTCTGATTACCTTGTTTTCTTCTTCTGATACTTTCAAATTATGGTGCTTTTTAGTGACAACAATGTCGTAATGCAGGATACTGAGGAAGTGTCTAATTTATGGAGAGATCCCAGAGTATATTGGAGAAATGACAAAACTTAAAAACCTGTAAGTAGATCAGCAAATGACTGTGATGAGCTTCGAAGAACCCCACGTTCCTCTTTGAAAACCCTAGTCCGTTAAGATTCCATGGAATTTAACTTTATATGATGTTTGGAGAAAGTTGATTGTGGAAATGGTTGTGGATAATCTGCATTATCATGATCCTTGCAAATCAAAATAAATAGACAATGAGTTTATACCACTCTGGGGAAAGCTGGAAATAAGCTTGTTCATCTCACACTATTCAGATTTTTCAAACATATTACTTACAATGATAAACAGTTAGGAGGGTCCTTTATTCCAATTTTGTGTTTATTTCAGCAAGAAGCACCTAGGTAAAAGTTCCAGGGAAAGAGGAGAAATTTGAATATATAGGTTTTGAGAATTATGGAGTATTTCATACGTTGCCTGATTTTTCTTCTGAATTATGGAGTATTTCATTGTAGACTAAAGATTCTAAGTGCTTTTGGTAGAATATCAGAACCTCATTGATATTCTGGTTATATCTCTCAGGCGATTTCTCATATCTCTAGATATTAAAAATTTTGCTATTCTGATGAAGTGGAGAAGTAAAAGTTTAACAAATTTTCTGGCAAACCCCAAACAAGAGTTAAATGGTATTACTTTCCTCTTATGATAGTTAGAATCTGGAATTCTGCCATGATTCTCAGGAAACTTCTATGACAGAAGGTCCTCATATTTTCTTCCACTGGTTAAGTTTGTGCAACTGCATGATCATGGTTAACATCCAATGATTCATTCTTCTAGACTTCTTTAGACATCAATATAAATATATTCAAAAGTTGCATATACATACATGTATGAATATAAACAATATACTTATTATGATCCTTTGTTTTGCTTTAAACATTGGCATTTTTAATTTGAGTAGGTATTGATTTTGATTCCCTTGTGGTAGAAATTAATATCCATTTTGCTTTATTTACACAGTGACCTCAGCTTTAATGAATTGAGTGGTGAAATTCCAAAATCATTCATCCAACTTCAACAAGTAGATTTCATGTAAGCGGATGTCCCATAATTTTATTTTTATTTTTTACCTTTTCACATTGTCATTCACATTATCATTAAGGTGTGAATGTTGTGTTGTTTTGTACTAGTTATTTGACAGGGAACAAGCTCATTGGAACTATACCACCATGGGTCTTAGGAAGAAACAAGTATATGTATGTAATTCCTTGATACTTATCTTTACCCTTCCATCTCCTTTTTGAATGCGTTTAATAGCAATAACGATAGTACCATTTTGATAATTGCTTGGTTCCACTTAGAGTTTATTGCATTTGGATTACAATTTTCGTCATGAACTTTGGTCCTCTGATTCTGACATGCAGTTTTCATACATTGGGAAAAAAAAAGTAGCCAGAGCATTTGTGGAAGCCATTTTATTTATGTGAAAAAATAGGTTACTATTTTATTCTGCTGATTTTTGGTATTACAGGGATGTTTCTTACAATAACTTCACTTGGGAAAGCTCAAGTCCAACAGAATGTATTCATGGGAATGTGTGAGTGTTATTTAAGTTATATTTTTCTAATTAATCAACAGCATTCAAGAGAATGACAACAAACAACCATTTGATACAATTTTGCAGAAACTTAGTGGAGAGCTACTCTTCATCAGCAGATAAATCGTATGATTTCTGTTCCTGTATGATATAATCTCATATTAACCAAAAGAATTTGTCAATGCTTGTGGTCTGTGAATTATATCTTCAATCTTTGACATGTTTGTCTTCATATAATAACCTCAACCACCTTTGCCATCTGTTGCAGAAGTAAAATTCATCCATGCCTAAAAAGGAATTTCCCATGCCCTTCTATAAAAAATCGACGTAAGTTTATCAATCCAGGTGTTTTTTCTTTTCAGTAGTTGATTGTGATAAACATTTATCTTTCTGGATTCTCAACTGAATAATATGAATTTAATAAATAAAACACACAAACACCCCTTCCACTCTTTCCAGAAAAAAAGAAAAATAATTGTAGGTATCTTCCTTTGTGATTGTAATTGGGAAAAGTCCTGGTCTCTGGAAATTGTTTTTGACGCAATCAGAAATGTAAATATTAGAAGAAAATTTTACTTTATTGTTGAACCAATACTTAGTGACAATAGTCACTGTTATTACTGAATATAATGAATGGTAATCCAGCAAGTGAAGATGAGTATGCCAGTTTGCTTCTTCTCAGGCATCCTGTACTAATAGCAAGAATGTTGGAAAATAAGGATTAGAAAAAAAAAAGTAAAAAAGAAAAGAAAAAAAAAGGAGTATTTCTTTGAAAGTTGGGACCAATATGTAATAGTGAAAGGTGCACTGCATAGTAAGAAAGAAATATATATATTTTCATGTTATAATTTTTCATAATAAATTAAAATTAAACTAAAGACTCAGAATTCATTTGTTGCATTCTGTATGGGCCCTTGCTATAAAAATTAGAATTGTTTAACTATACTTTTTTTTTGTGTGATTGAAAATAGGAGTAACAATAAAGTCTATTCTCTAGAGAGGAAAAACAAAACAAACAGAGAGTATGAGGGGAGTCAGTTCAATTGACAACTTTAGAAACGCTCATTTAATTCCACCTGAATAGAGTAGCTATTAATGCCGAATGAATATAAAGTACTATGGTGAGCCTAGCTTCAAGTGTTTATTAATAGGATGTTTGTGAAGATAACTCTTTCTAAATATTTTTTCCTGAACTTTCAAAACTCAAAACAGGTCATTACTCATTGTACATTAATTGTGGTGGTAAGGAAGCAAATGTCCTCGGTAAGAAGTATGAAGATGACACAGAACAAAGAGCTGCTTCCATGTTTTACATGGGTCAGGGCTGGGCAATCAGCAGCACTGGGAACTTCCTGGACAATGATATTAATTCAGATATCTACATTGTAGCTAATAGTTCAGCACTCTCAAATGTATCTAGGCTTGATTCAGAACTGTACACAACAGCACGTGCTTCTCCCCTCTCTTTGACATATTATGGACTGTGTCTCATGAATGGGAACTACACTGTTAAGCTCCACTTTGCAGAGATTATTTTCACCAGTGACAGATCATTTAAGAGCCCTGGGAAACGTATATTTGATGTTTACATCCAGGTAGAAAAACTTTACCACACACAATGACAAAGAAATTGCACTTTGTCTGTGTTGTATACAAATGAGTACAATCTTTATTTTATTTGTGAATATAGGACAAGTTGGTCCTGCAAAATTTCAATATAGAAGACGAGGCAGGTGGAGCTGGTAAGCCTCTTGTGAAGACATTTACTGCAGCTGTTACAAGTCATACATTGAAGATTCACTTTTACTGGGCTGGGAAAGGGACAACAGGCATCCCACTTAGAGGAGTGTATGGTCCTCTTGTATCAGCTATATCAGTAGATCCTAGTAAGTTAATCTAAGCTATAAATTCTTCAAGATTCTTCTTTATCTTGTATATCCTGTCACTTAACATGAGTCTTATTCTATAATATTAAATTTTTTAGAGAGAGAGAGAGAGAGAGAGAGCTTGTTGTGAAGCACTTAAAAATGCAACTGGTTGGCTTTTATTTGGATTTTTTTTATTATTACAGTAAGGAAATCACTAATCTTGTAAAAGCTCCTTACTAAGTTGCAAATCAATGCATTTTGTTCCATTTCCCTATATGTTCATGCAAAGAAGAAGGGAAAGGGCTTGCCTACCACACGGTAAATTATGTTGAATATGATAATGACCCGCTAGTTTTCTTTAATGACACAATAATTCCGCTCTTTTTTTAATCAGTTTAATATTAAACTGGTATCAAATTACTTTGTAAAAAATGAATGTCCTAATGAGTTGGGATGTGCCTGTTGGGCTAGTCATTTCTGTTTACCTTTATTTACACCAACTTGTTCCTTTTTAGTTTTGTTGACTGGAGATAATTCCTCATTTTACAGATTTCAAAACTCCTTCAGATGATAACAAAAAAAGACAGCTCATGATAGAAGTTGGGACAGCGGCTGCAGCAGCTTTTATCATTCTTCTTGCCCTGTGGGTCATGAGGATGAAAGGCTGGCTGGGAGGCAAAGTCTCTGTAGACAAAGGTATGAACTATGAAAGGATCCTTGTTTATTGGCATCTCTTAAAACAACATTGTACACCTTTCAACTGCAATATAATTAAGTCCCCTTCTAATACATCACACATCACAGTTCCACATGGAAATTACTATAGATCTATTGAACAAAAAAATCCATATCAACTTCCAATATTCCTTGTGTTCCACACACAATCTCCTTCAATCTTACAGACCAGCACAACCAGGTCAAGCATTAGACAGTCCTCATTATCATAACCATTCAAAGTCTTTAAAAATTTGTGTTTTAATGTCTCATTATACTGGAATTAGTTGCATCAAAAGATTAAATACTTTTTGTCTCTCTTTCCCGTATATATAGGTTGCCTTAAAAAGTCAATAATAATTTCATACCATGATTTTTTTGAGAAAGCTAAGATGACTTCCTTGAACACAGTTTGAGCTATCTATATATATATATATAGAGAGAGAGAGAGAGAGAGAGAGAGATCAGCATAGTTTCAACAGTTTATCTGCTAGAAATTCCCCTTATATTACTATTGATTCCTTTTAAAAAAGAAAATGCTGCAACTATTTGGATATCCCCTTAAATCATGCAGACCAGTACGAACTGTTGAAACATAAGACAGTCCAGAATGGCCGCACAGAACCATACATAGTCTTTGAAAATACATACTTTAGTGTATCATTTTGACTGGAATTAGCTGCATTGAAAAATTAAAATCCTATTTGTATCTCTTTCCTATATTTGAAGATATTCTTAAAAAGTAATAGTTTTCATTACCACCATGTTTTGAGAAAATCAAAATGACTTCCTTGGACATAGTTTATTTTAAATTCGAGGTAAAAGAAATTGCCAGCATATTTCTAACTTGTTAATCTTCTAGAAAGTACCCATATCTTAATGATGGTCTTCAAAGTTAAAATTTATCCTTTTTTTTTAATTAAAAAAATCTTCAACTACTTGGATATCTCCTAAAATCTTACAGAACAGCACAGCCAGGTCCAGCAAAAGACAATCCACAATAGCATAACCATATCCAGTCTTTAAAAATCCATACTTTAACGTATCATTTTGGCTGGAATTAGCTGCATTGAACAATTAAAATCCTATTTATATCTTTCCTGCATTTGAAGGTGCTCTTAAAAGTTTGCAACAATTTTCATTACCATGATTTTTTTAATAAAAGTGAGATGACTTCCTTGGAAACAGTTTCAGTTAAACTCCAAAAACATTTTGTCAGCATAGTTTTAACTGTATCTGCTAGAAAGTTTCCATATTCCATATATGTTCTTTTGCTGCAGCAAATTAACAAAAGGGTATAAAAGACATAGTTTTCAGTGTCTCTCTCTATTGACATTCAATAGCACATTCTTGGCAGAGCTTAGAGGTATAGATCTGCAAACAGGATTATTTACATTACAACAGATCAAAGCTGCCACCAAGAACTTTGATCCTGTAAACAAACTTGGGGAAGGTGGTTTCGGTGTAGTTTACAAGGTAATTTTGTGTTTCTCTTGCATCTTTTTAATTTGTTTTCCTACACGTTCTTGATGGATCATATGGTCTACTTATTAGACCAAGTCCACTGCAAGAGAGCAGATAGTACTTCCTGTAATCGATTGGATATATATATATATATATGCATGTGTTTGTGTCTTTGACATTATTTAAATGGAAATTTGGTAAAGCCTTTATTCTTGTTTTATTCCATCTTTTTATATTTAGAACCTACGTTCAACTGTACACAAGAAGTTATGGGGGAATATAGTTTACTTATTCCAGCGTATTAATGATTGTGTTGCAACTTCAACTTTTTGAAAGGTTTCAAGGATTTTCATTCATGAGAGCTATCCATATCTTTCAAGGAATTCAGAGGAGCTGTTTAAGATAATATATTGACTATGATTAAATACTCATAATTTATGAACATTAAAAATTTGATAACCGGTAGAAGGGTCAAAAAGTGAGAAAAATCCTAAATGAGAAGAATGACTTGAATTTAGGATACTCAAATTATATTATCTTTACATTTTGCTGCAGTTAATATGTAATTCGCATCCGCATTTGTGTGATTTTCATTTGTTGATACCAAGTATAATAGTACTCTTCTTTTTGAAGTAGGGTCAATTATCAGATGGCACAGTAATTGCAGTAAAACAACTCTCCTCAAAATCTAAGCAAGGAAATCGAGAATTTGTGAATGAAATCGGCATGATATCTGGAGTACAACATCCAAATCTAGTAAAGTTGTATGGATGTTGCGTTGAAGGGAACCAGTTATTGCTGATTTATGAGTACATGGAAAATAATTGTCTATCTCGTGCACTTTTTGGTGAGCACTTCTAACCATCTCAGACGTGTAAATCACATACACTATATCTTGTTATTCATAAAGGGCACTGAAAATTTAGCCACCTTCAGAGGCTCTCAATTTGATTGGTCTTGTGCATGGGGTTTTACAAATTTAATTCCGTTGTTCTTAAAGTCTTTGTCCTTTTGTACATAATTTTTTTATAATTCTGTAGTCTACTATGTGTCCATTGTGCATGAAGTAGTCTTCTTTTAGTAAACTTATTCTTACCTATCAAAAGTAAAGGCCACTGAAAATTTGATTTTTCTTTTTATTTACTGTATACAGGGAAGGACACAACATGCAGATTGAAACTGGACTGGCCTACCAGGCAGAAAATTTGCCTAGGTATAGCTAGAGGTTTGGCCTACCTCCATGAGGAGTCAAGGCTAAAAATTGTGCATAGGGATATAAAGACAAGCAATGTATTGCTTGATAAGGATTTCAATGCTAAGATTTCTGATTTTGGTTTGGCAAAACTAAATGAAGATGACAATAGTCACATCAGTACCCGGGTTGCTGGAACAATGTAAGTTTTGTCATAAAAAATCAGCATGAACTTATCTAAAATTAGCTAATCATGAATATTTGTTATGGAAATTATAAAAGAGGAAGAATTTATCCTTATCATGTGAGCAAACATTGCCCATTCAGGTTTTGTCCAATTGTTAGACTTAAAAGAAATTGTAGAGAATTTCTTTGACTTGATACTTCTACCTTCCAATCCCTCATTACAAGTCCCTTCAACGTCTTTGCCCTCAGAATTAATACCATAAATATCAGTTTAAGATTGAAATACTGGTTTTATTTGAAAATTCTTTGTGCTATTTGATTATGCAGTGGTTATATGGCTCCTGAGTATGCAATGCGTGGTTACTTGACTAACAAAGCAGATGTTTATAGCTTTGGAGTTGTTGCATTAGAAATTGTCAGTGGAAAGAGCAACACAAACTATCGGCCAAAGGAAGAATTTGTTTACCTTCTAGACTGGGTAATTAAAAATTAAAATTGCTTCAGAATTTCTTTCTTTTTATTCTTTAGAGGTGTGCTATTTCCTTCTAGGTTTTTACCTGTCTAAACATTGAGACCACAATCTGTGGTTGCAAGTATGTCCAAATATAATGCAAATACAAATAAAAACAATATTTCTGTTTAAGTGTTCCCTATTTGATTTTAATAAATTAACAACTTGATATAGTTCATTCTCTCTCTCTCTCTCTCTTCCACACACAATCAATTTTGAATTTTATTTTTATTTCATTGATTTTGGGAATTTTTTCAGGCCTATGTTCTGCAAGAAAGAGGCAGTCTATTGGAGTTAGTTGATCCAGGCTTGGGTTCAGAATATACAACAGAGGAGGCAATGGTGATGCTAAATGTGGCTCTCTTGTGCACCAATGCATCCCCCACTCTTAGGCCTATAATGTCCCAAGTAGTGAGCATGCTTGAAGGCCGAACTGCCGTGAAAGAACCACTTTCTGGTCCAGGATTTTCAGCAAATAATTCCGAATTGAAGACCATAAGAAATCACTTCTGGCAGAATCCAAGCAGAACCCAAAGCATGAGTATTGAAAGTCCATATACTGATTCCACCACTTCATATATTGAATCAGAAGTGGCTGGCCATCTTTTAGGTGTTAATTCAATTGATTCTCATGAATCATCAGTAATTAATGTACAGTCTGTACCATAATGTCATACATTATATCGATATATAGTTGTAAAGAAACAAAGTGATTTTCTAATGACCATCTTCATCAGAATATAGGCTACTAACAATAAAAAGGATTTAGTTTTTGGACAACATTTTAATTTCCATATCCAATTTGAAGAGAACACTTAGTTGGAGGCGGGAATATGAACCTAGATATCTCCTATTACAACAGCAGTAGTTGCCAACGAGTTGAACAACAAAACTCTTGATGTAGCCTACTTAAACCAAGACAAAACAAAAATATTTAGGATAGTGAAATAATTTTATTCTACTAAGATGATTGGTGTTATGGGTTCATGCAATTTTGTTTGCCTAAGAAATCTCAAGTGGAATTGTGCTACTTGGTTCAGAATTTCAAATAGGTACACAAGGGTACTGATTTATAAACTCTTTCACCATGTCCCCAAATCATGGAAAAGTTGAATATCACTGTTTCCCGCATAACCCATCTAATGCAAAACAACAAATTCAATGGAGTAGTGGAGTACAGCGATTTCTATCTTTCTTAAAACTTGCATTTTTTTTATCAGGCAAAAGTGCATAGGTAACTAGTATAACCTTTACAGTACCAGTTTACAATGCTCTTCCCTCTCTTTCTTAAATCATCCAACGTTGGTAATTATTCACAAACTGCAATACAAGCAAAGGATATTACTTTTTAGAGACTCTAAACTCCAAACAGTGCTCATGAAAGGATGGCATAACAAGTAGCAACTTTAAATTGACAATTCCTTTTCATCTTTCAACACATGATGTCCTCTTTTTCACCAAAACTCACCTAATTCTAGTTCCCAAGGGCCAAGATTGTGTTGTTCTAGTAAAAAAATGATCTAATAATATATAATTAGATTCACAAAATATATATATATATATATATTTCAAATTTAAAAAGAAAAATAATATGAGACAAAAATAAAATTAGATAACTATTCAAACTACAAAAAGTATCTTTCTCAAAAAAAAAAAAAAAAAAACTACAAAAAGTTATTACATGTTCTTATAATGTGTTATAAAAAAAAAAAAAAATACATGTTCTTATAATGTAAAACGTACTAAAATTAGATATATATATATATATATATATGCTTTCACTTGTTTTATAAACTAAATTCGCACTTTTATTTTTTGTTTTTTTTTTATATATATATGATAGGATTAATCTTAAGAAAATTTTCACCAAAAAAAAAAAAAAAAAAAATCTTAAGAAAAAGTAAGGTAGAAAATTAAAATTTTCAAAAAGATCATCAAAATGATAGCACGTGTCAAACACGTGCCCAACCTTCACCAAAAAAAAAAAAGAAAAAAAGAAAACGGTACATCTCTGTTGACTGTTGTATTTGCCATTTGGATCTGATTTGAGGTATTATTATTTGGTGAGATCTGTTCCCAGTTTACTCCCTTTCACGATTCCCCTTCTGTTTTTTCTTTCACACATTCATTTCATTTCATTTCCCCTATATTTCAAACTCACAAACACAAGAAACTTACCAAAATAGAAATCAAATCAAATCAAATTCAGACTTCAAAAGAAAATCGCTTTGAAACCAAACAAAAGCAAAGAAATGACTGCGATCGCAGTGAACCAGTTCGCTCAGTCCATCACTTGCCATGCTTGGGGCCCCGACCACTCTAGTACTCTTCTATTACTTTTCCTATCTTTTCTTTCTTACTCTGTTTGTTTCCCGATATTTTTTTTTTTTTTTTTTAAAGTAAGAAAATCGTTACTCGGCTCATGGATCAGGTTAATTTTGTAGTTGGGGGAAAAGCGTTAGTGTTTTAGAGTCAATGTTTTTGTTTTTATTTGAGCATTTTATTTTTGGGCCCTGATTAGCTGGTAGTGGTTGATGATTGAGTCTTTTTTGGCTTGGAAATTTGATGGAATATTGTGTGATTTTGAATTTATGCAGTGATCTGTTGCTTTGTTTGTGGCACTGTTTGGCTCCTGAGAAATTGTTGGAAGGGTTTTGTGAAGTTTGCAGAGAACTGTATTGTTTATTTGATTGATTTAGTTATTGGTGTTGAACAACATTATAATCTGAGCTTTTAGATCTAAAAGGGGATGATTTGGGGTATTTTGGCATTGCGTATATAAATTTGTGAATAGGGGGTTTTTGATTGTATTGTTGTTGTTGTAATTTTCTTTTGCATAAAGTGGGGCAGAAAATGATGGATATTGTGGTTGGTTATATTCTGAATTGTAAACAAATGGAATGGTGTTGAAACAAATCTTTGCTCAATATGTTAGGATTGTTTAAAGTGATTAATCTCTTTTCGTTTTGCGTACTTCATGTGAGCAAGCTAAAAGAAGGTATTTGCTACTTGCGGCGGTATCTTTTGACCCCAAAAATTTATTATGCAGTCCCTTTGTGTAGTTTATTTACCATATTGACTGCAATGAGATGGTGGTTCTAGAACAAATGTTAGATTTGCTACCATCTAGTTTGATGAACAATTCTGCCCACATAGGATTGTAATTTTTGTATATACCAACAACAAAAAAGGTGTTTCTTTAGATGTAAAGTTTCTGATTCTTTTGTATAATAAAAAAATACTTATTTTTTCTCTTAATTTTGAGTACTACATTATCAGGTTGGCTTTACTATTACTTTAGTGGAAGGGCCTTGGATAGTGTGGAGGAATTTAGATACTTTGCATGAATTTTATTTTTTGTTTCATTTTATTTTCATTGCTTATGTTTGATGAATACTCTGTATTTTTTTATAAAAATATATTCTGTTTAGTGCTTCTTTGTCAATACTTAGTACCAGGGCCTCCATCAAATGACTTTCTTAAGAGTATTATTCATTAGTTTGAATCACTCTTTTTTTTTCCCCCATGAAGTGTTGTAATATATTTTAATTTCCTTTGTAGTGGTTGCATTCTGTCCCAACAATAATGAGGTTCATATCTATAGATTATCACAAGACAAGTGGGAAAAGGTGCATGTTCTTGAAAAGGTACTCTTCAAAATCTTTCACTCAGTAGAGAAGACGGTTCAAGTCTTATGAATGAGTAGAAGATATTTTGATTTGTCAATTGGGGTGTCATTTTGGATCATGTACATTAGGGTCTGTTTGGATACCGCTTATGGTTGAAAATTGAAAACACTATAGCAAAATAATTTTTAAATGTGTAAATAGTGCCGTGGAACCCAGTTTTAACTCAAAATTTGCTAAATTCCGTACTTGTGGGTCTCGTGAACAGTGCACGGGACCCACAGAAAAACATCAAACACACTAAACTTTCAGTTTTTAGTAACATCCAAACTCACACTTAAATTAAGAAATGTAAACTTATTTTGCCTTAGAAAGGAAAATTTGAGTATTTTGGCACTAGGGAGGATTTATCAAGCTGTTTGATGAGCTACCTACTGACACTTGGCTAATTGATATCACATCAAGAAGTCCAACTCTAGGAGCATAGATGTAAATTACATGATCGTTGCTTTGTATATGTTATGATAATGCCTATAAAAAAAAATGTTGCGATAACAACAAATTTGATACCAGTTTTTTGAAATTTGGGACTAGAAAAAGTGCATTCACACAAGTAGGAAATTAAAATGTGCATAGATGATAAATTTTTAACATGATTTGGCCAATTCCATCCCTACATATACAGGCAATGCCAACCAAAATCTATAATCAATTTGATGGATTACGACCATTTTCATCCAATCCTCACAAACAAACTAGCATACTCTTACAAAAACAACTCACAAACCTCACAAATACAAACACACTCAAGACATCTCACAAGCACAAACTAACCAAACTCTTAGTTTACCCAAAACATGCACTCAATACTAACTCACACACTTAACACTCTCACAAGCCTAAACCTAGGAATCACCGACATAGGTACAGGTACGGGTTCAACACAGCGACATGAGCAATTTTTGAAAAATTATAGCATAACATGGCAGGCATGACACCAGTACGACACAAGCATGACACCCCAAATGAAGTGTCTATGCTTCCTAACCTAAAACCTCAATACATCCCAAACAAGATGATCATTGTTCTCACCCCACTTGGGTTGTGTCTAAACAAGTGGTGGAGTTGCTACCTGAAGCAAGCATCACCTTCATCTCAAGATTAACTTTGGGCTTTGATACCAATTTGATGTGATGACAAAGGCTCTGATATTGGTTTGTTGAAATTAAGTGCATTCACTCTTGGTCGTCATCGAAATGGTTATATTTGATCCATCATTCCTCATTGCTTATTGTGGTGTCTTTGGAGGGAGAGGAATAGTAGATATTTTGAAGATTTTGAGAGATCTATTCCGGACCTCAAGCTTCTCTTTTTTAGAACTTTAAGGGATTGGTTGTTTGCTTTGCAAAATAAATCATTCCCTTCTTTTATTTATTTCCTAGACTCTTGCAATTTTTGTATTTGATATCTTTTCCCTTGTTCACTCCCTATGCACTAGGGTGTTCCTTTTTTATCAATATATCTTATTACTTATCAAAAAAAGAAAAAAAAAAAGAAAAGTGCATTCACTCATGGCCAAGGTTGGTTTCTTGGATGCACCACTCTGCTGATGAAGAAACTAGGCCCTCACCTTGCCTGGGATTATTTTGAAGAGATCTTAACTAGAGATATAATACTCAATTGATTGCTTTTTTTCCTTTACTTGTATTGAAATTGTTCTCATTGACCCCTTGCCCCTCTCTTCTCTTTGATTGATAACATCTTTGCTATTTATTGGAACATGTGTACATGCTTGTGTAATGAGATGCAGAATTTATGACATACAAGTAATTTTTAAAATATGTATTAAAAAAAAAAACTTATGACATACAAGTTATATCAGTGTTAATAAATCTTTTGTTGTCAGGTTTTCATCATTTATACTTAATTTTGATGAAGACATTGTGTCAATAATGTCTCAGCAATTTTTCCATTTTGTCCTGAAACAGCATGACCAAATTGTTTCTGGGATAGACTGGAGCCCAAGGTCCAACAGAATTGTAACTGCATCTCATGATCGGAATTCGTGAGTACCATGTGTTTTTAGATTTTTGTTTTTCATATGCTTTTTCTGTGCGAGATATCTAGAGTAAAAAAGCTTTTGCATCTCTCTGTCTCTCTTGCACACACGCATTTTTCACGTTACCTCTCAATTAATTATTTCTTTGATTCTGTTTCCTAATCTTTGGTGTTTCTAGATATGTGTGGAACCTAGAAGGATCAGAATGGGTACCAACCCTTGTTATACTTAGGCTAAACCGTGCTGCACTTTGTGTTCAATGGAGTCCAAAAGGTACTGGTCTTTTAATCCTTTTATATTTTTTTTGATAGGCAACTAAAACTTTATTAAAACCTTTCCCCTGGTACACAGGCAGTGTACTAAGGGAACAAAATAACTAAGCAAAAATACATAAATCTAAGAAATCCAAAAGGGAAGGAATAGAAAGATTGCTCATAGCAGTCATCCAATCAAACAAATAAATCAAGAAGAACTGTTTCAACTCAAGGATGGAACGCTCCTCCCCCTGAAAAGTTCAGTGGTTTGTTCTCCAAATAGTCCACATGATACACAATGGATGGCCCCTCAAATAAATGCTGTTTGATGCCAACCGACACCCCCATTCCAACAAGCTAGCAACTCCACCACTTGTTTAGGCATAACCCAAGAAACACTAAACATGCTAAACACAAGTTTCCATAGACTATATGCATAAGAACAGTGAAGGAGTAGGTGATCCACTGATTCCCAACTATTCTTACACGAAATTTCTCAAGAAATCAGTGCAATGGAAAATCCTGAATTTGAGACATTCTACACAAAAAAATATTCTTTTAAATGAAGGTATAACGACACATATATTCCTCTTCCTCAGATTGTCCAATGTAAGGATCTTTCCCTTAGCAGCTGTCCAATTGAAAATACCTACCTTAGAAGGAGCCTTCACCTTCCAAATACTTTATCCAGTGTAATCCTTTTATATTACTGAAGAGACTATCATGTTAAGTGCAACCAGTAGTTATACATTTTTTGTCTATTAACTTTCTCATACCATCAGGTCATGTGCATAAATATCAAATGCATGAAACCATAGAGGGAGACACCAAGACCCAGGATAATAAAAATGATGGGTCTCATGAGCTTTGAAGTTATGAAGTTGATTTTGTGTTTGCTAGATATTGGATTTATAATTTTCTTAGTCTAACTTTTAGAGGGTTAATATAATTTTTTTTATGGGGTATAAGTGTAATATTAATATCTTTTGAGAAGTTTATTCTAAAATCATTGACATACATGACTACTAAGGCTTAAGTTGGAAGCATATCATTTTTAGCTTAATAAACTCAAGGATGGAAGGCTGAGGATACTTATGATTTGTAAACACAATTGACATACTATTGAAGAAGTCATGGTTGACTAATATCAGAATATTTTTACCACATAAAAAAGGGTAATGTACAAGACCAAACCTATTTCCCAATGGAGGTAATGGTTGATTAAAAAAGGGGGGGGGGGGGGGGGGGGGGGAGGTCATGTATAGGTGCGAACCTATTCCCTCATGGAAGTCTCAGTTTAACAAGAAAAATAATAGAATATTTAGCAAGAGGTTAGCATATGTTAACATCTGGATGTTCCCTGCACTCAGACACATGTATCGAGGTTCATGTGTTATTGCTTGATGCCAAAGGATGCGTAATAACATATTGTTTTGGTTTATTGCCAGTATTGGTTGTTATGGTTATTCTTAATTAAAAAAGTCTCATGGTTTTGCAATGAACTTGCACTTAGATGCATAGGCTTACATGTTTCATGAAACATATATAAACAGACATGGACCTGCTGTTGGTTTATCTTGATTGAAAGAAACAATAAGAAACTTTGTGTCGTACCTTTGTTGTCTGTCCTGATATTTAAAAGATGATTCTGTTTTTTGTTAATTATAACTTTGTCCTAGAAACTGGGACTATAAATCTAGAACTTTCTGCACTCTTGACATGTCATATAAGCTTCCTGAGTTGATCTTTTTCTTTACCTGCAGAAAACAAGTTTGCTGTTGGCAGTGGGGCTAAAACTGTTTGTATATGCTACTATGAGCAAGAGAATAACTGGTAATTGTCTTTCTGTGTCCTTTTCATATACTTGCTTTCACTTTTAGTTGAGTATGTCTATTCAAAAAAAAAAATTGTTTGGAAATGTGAATTGCATTGATTTGCTTTTACATGAACTCCTTGCATGACTGCATACTTATGTCTTTAAATATATTTACATAAAACTTGTTTTCAACACCATTCCTATGCTTATACATTATTTATTTCTTAAAGTGCTTACCACAAGAGAAACGGTGCCCCTACATTATCTATGAAATGGTAAAGCCTGTAATTATTTTCAATTATGATCACGTAGTGAAGTTGATGGTCAATTGCTAGCAAATGCCAGATTTCCCAAGTTTTCCTTTGTAATTTTTTCTTTGCATGAGCATGATTTTGTTTGACAGACCTCATTTTGGTAAAATTACTCATAGAGCATTTAAAATCAATTCTGGATATTGGTTTTGTGTAGATGTGCTTAGTTTGTGAAGTATTTTGCATGTAATGGTTGATGGATAATGTTAACTTGGGTTAAAGCAGTTTAAATGATTGATCATTTTATGTCTCTTAAGTTGCTCATGGCTAATATGTTTGTGTTATACTGTTATGCAGGTGGGTCAGTAAACTTATCAGGAAAAGACATGATTCTTCTGTGACAAGTGTTGCTTGGCATCCCAATAATGTGCGTAATTCTATCATATTTTGTACGTTTCCTTTTTTATGCTTTTAAAGTGGTTGTGTACTTTTATCTTCTTAAAAATCGTGGACACACGTGGCTTGCAAATCAGTGTCTACATGTATATTTTTGGATCTTTTTTATTATAAGTAAGATTTATATTTTTTGATTTTATCCAGATTAGAGTCCTGTCTTACAAACTAGAGATCTTTGCTTGTGACAAATAATTGTTGTAGGAGAAAACTCTTAAATGCTAAGGATGTTACCTTCTGATTTTATGCACCTTGTCGGATACTTGTTTGGAGCGCGGAGAGAAGATCAAGCAAATCTCTCTTTGCTTAAAGTATTTACTGTTTCTTGCGAAGCAATTATATGGGCTCTCTTAACCCTGCTCTTTTTTGTTTGTTATTAGAAGTGGAAAGGAAGATATATTAAGCAAAGAAACCCAAGAATTAGATGGTGGAGGTTTGAAGGAATAGAATGATCAAAGAAGGTAAGTGGGACGTAGAGGAAGATGTTGATAAGATGTGGGATGAAATAATTAGTTGTATTAAAAGAATGGCTAAAAATATGTGGATAACCTAAATGATGCGGGTTACCGATAAAGGAGAATTGGTGATGAATTAGGAGGTCTAAGTAGCACTTAGATTAAAGAGAGATATATAGAAGCCTACTTAGATGTAGAGTTAATACTAATTATGGAAAGTTATAAAAGGGAAGCAATCAAGTTGGTCCAGGGGCTAGATTCTATTAAGGCTTATGATGTGTTATATAGCAACTTTTGGGGATGGAGGATGGAAGAAAGAATGTTTACATTTTTACCAAGATAGGGAAAATGAAAACAAGAGATTTGAAGAGTGCCAAGACTGTCAAGTGCATTAAAGATGAAGATCAAAGAATGTTGTTAGTAAAGGAGAAGGAGATTAAAAAGAGATAGAAGAGGTATTTCGACAAATTTTTTAATGAAAGCCATACAAGAAATTGGAGCAAACTGAATAATTCAATTGATGATAGATGCCAAATGAAGAAGTTGTTTAAAGATTGAGGTGGTTCCGATTGATTAAAAGATGTAAGTGAATCACTTGAGATGGTTTGGTTATTTGTAAATAAGAACAATGAATGCATTGGTGAGGAAGAGTGATCTGATTCAAATTGAGGCCTTGAGGAACTGAAAAGAGGAAGAGAAAGACTTAAAAATAACATTAATAAATGTAGGAAAAAAGGACATGTTAATTGTGAAAGTAACAGACAACATGATTTTGGAAAGTGGCAGAGAAGAGTACATGTGGCCAACCCTGATTAGTTTATTAAGGATCCATAGTTGACCCCATGGTTTTGGGACTAAAACTTTGTTATTGTTGTTTGCTATTGTTTATCACTATCGTGTTTTTTTTTCCCATATGTTATTTTATGCAACTGTTTCCTTTTTCTCTGTTAGTTGTTGAACATTTAAATTGCAAGTTAATTGTTAGAAGCTGAATAATCATTCTTTTATTATAAACGGGAAAGGTAGCTATTTACTGTATCTGAGTATTGTTTGCTTATAACTACAGATTCTTCTTGCAACAACATCCGCAGATGGGAAATGCCGAATATTTTCCACCTTCATCAAAGGTGTTGACACAAAGTAGGTCAAATATATATGCAAAGCATTGTCAGATTTTAGAATTTTGTCAATTTTGTTATGATATTTGCAATATGGTATTTATTGTTGCTAAATGAAAATGTTTCAGGGATTCAAGAACAGGCCCTTCTTCAGATTCGAAATTTGGAGAGGTTCAGGATCTATTCTTTTCCCTTGTAGTATTAGATTGTATTGTGTGTTTAATATGTTGGAAGAAAGTCATTACAGAAGTTTTTATTGTTAATTTTATATTTGTTTTTGGGTTTGATTGCACATTTTTTTGTGCAACTGTTTGTGGACATTTTCCTGTAAAAATGAAATAATTACAAACTCTAGGAACCAAAAAGAGGTATTACTCTTTAGATTCTTCAATTGTGCGTAAATCTTCTTTGTTAATATAAGATTTTATTACTTAAAATGATCTTCCAATTTATTTTTCTTTGTTACTTGGACAAACATCTAAAGTTCCTTCCTCACAATTTACTGGAGAAAAACCTCTACTCTGTGTTTAACATGATGTTATCTAAATTGAAAATTAGTCCTAGGGGTAGATAAAGGGATTGAATATGTTATTTTTTTATCATGAAAAATACATTTTAGTTCCAATTAGTCTATGCTTGATAAACAATTTATCCATATTTATATAATTGGTATTAGTGATAGTCTAAACTGAACTTGTCCAAAAAAAAAAGATAGTCTAAACTGATCACCACCATCAATAATTGGGTTCTAATGAATTGGAGAACCTCGGGAATATTTAAGTATAAAAAATTCTGTTTTTTTTTTATTTATTTATTAAGCCAACAGCCTCTTAATATGGGAAAATTTAGGTTCATGCACAGATTTTTCATTAATATAAAATGAATCCTATACGTAATTTCGAGACTCCATTGTTTCCATCAGATGATGTCTCAGCTGAAAGGAAACTATTTAAATGTTTCGTTGAGGGGAGTTTGAAAAACAATGAGAAGTTGACACTGTTGAAATATATTAAGGATAAAAAATACTTGTATTATTTCTTTATTTAATGATTAAAGTTGGGTGAAGTCATACTCTGATTATCAGTTTTGCTTGATTTTTGCTCACATTTGTTTTTATCTTTTATGTAAACTCATTGCTTTGTCCAAGCCAAACTCAGCTGGGTCTCAACCAGCTAAATTAGATGTTCTTGCAAATTATATTTGTACACAATTTGTGAACACTCAGGCCCAGCCAACCCTTAAATCTGAAACCCTACCAGTCACTAGCGAGCCATATTTTTCTTTCCTTCCATGGTTTATATGCATTGCCCACATGGTTCTCTATAATATCACTTTCCTAAAAAGGGTTCTAAATTAACTAGTGTATGATATGATTTTATTCTTCTACTAACCTGTCTTTGCCCTAACATAATTTGCATTCTCTTTCTTCACTCAAACTGGTGTGGCCTTATTATTTACTCTTTCTGGTGTAACAGCAAATTGTTCAGCTTGATCTCTCATTTTCTTGGGCATTTGGTGTGAAGTGGTCACCAAGTGGCGATACCTTAGCTTATGTAGGTCAGAAATATCCTTCCTCTGCATTTTATTTACGAAAAGTTTTTGGCCTGGCTTATATTGACTTGCAGTAGTTGAAACTTGGCTATAGGCACTCTGAATATTTAACTGTCTTATTCATTGCATTTATCTGGTAATAAATTGACAGGAACTGCTTTCAAAGTTGATATTTGTGTCACAATTCTATAATGCTGTTCACCTTTAGCATGCTTTATCAAATTTTAACTTAATTTAAAGAATGATTTTTTTTTTTTTGCTCCTAGATTGCCATTACTGCCAGGATTTTTTCTTAATTTATGAGTTTCTAACTGTTCTATTTGTTATCCATTGTCTGCAATTAGCATCAGAAAAAGTTATCTGGACTTTTGAAAGTTTGATTGAATCCATCCTTTTCTTACTGTATAACATTGGAACTGAATGAGTCTGTTTTTGTTTTCTTATGACTACCATTTTTAATATTTTACAGGCCATAATTCTATGATTTACTTTGTTGATGAAATTGGTCCTTCTCCTTTGGCTCAAAATGTTGCATTCCGTGATTTGCCTCTCCGTGATGTGGGTCAGCATCCTTTCTGTTAACCTTTTTAGACTATAATAGTTTTCTTCACATAATTCCACTAACTTGAATTTCAATATGCAAATTGTGGACAAACATATGGTGTTTTTTCAGGTTCTATTTGTTTCTGAGAGAATGGTCATTGGAGTGGGATTTGACTGCAACCCTATGGTTTTTGCAGCAGACCAAAGAGGAATATGGTATGTAAAATCTTTTTAAAAGCTATCCATATGGGCATCATATATATATATATATATATTTGTGTGGGACTGCACATGCACGCATATGTATAAATCACCAAGGTGGAGGGTTGTTTCAAAAGTTGAGAATGGGCCATACTTAGGCAAGGCCGGCCCTAGGCTTAGGCCACTTAGGCAATCGCCTAGGGCCCCCTAATAGAGAAAGGCCCCCAAATTTTGGGGCAAAAATTGAAATATATATTTTTAAATTTTTTTTTTTTTTTTTGAGATATAGGAAAAAAATTTAATTTTACATTTTTCCTCTACTTTTAAGAAGTACCAAAGAATTGAGTAATGCTATAGATAATACAACTTTAAATACATAAGGCTTACAAATATGTGTCACTAATCACAAGAAATAATTTAAATAGGAAAATGCTATAAATTTTACTTTAAAACCTTTTCAAATTGTTGTGACAATTAATATGATTTGTATACATCAACAACTTATTAAATGCATTTTTAAATTACTTAGTGATACATCTTTTTAAGCATCATGTTGTAAAATTTATAATATCCTTAACATCATTCATTCAAATACTTCTTTATTATCTTCTTAAAGTGTCACTAATTACATTCATTGCTACAACATTTGGAAGTTTTTTTAGTAAAATTTGTTATAGTTTTAGCATTTCTTAAAAAAAAAAAACATATTACAAGATAAAAAGAATGCATTTTTGTGCACCAATAATTATGATATTGAAAACTAGTTAAATATTATTTAATTAATAACAAAAATGCCTCATTTAAATATATTGCCTTAGGCCTCAAAGTTTGTAGGGCCGCCTCTGTACTTAGGTAATAAAAATCCCAAAAAAGTGCCCAACCCTCAGCATGATTTGATTGTATGTCTCTGTTCTCTCTAGTACAACTACATAGACACTATAAAAAACCTACCCCCAACACAGAATTATGTCTTATCTTTTCTTCAAGTAAAATAGTTAAGTGATATGTGTGCCTTTTGGATTTGTAGGAGCTTTATAAGATTCCTTGGCGAAAGGAAAACAATTTCTTCAGGATCAAAATATGGTTCACAGGTGCGTAGATGATTAATTGTATGTCATTTTAGTTGTTAATCTGAAATAGTATATGGGTAGCTAAAATCATATAAGCCTTTTCCAATCCATAATACCAGGAAATTATGAAAATTGATGAGCTCATTGAAAAATGTCAGCTGTGTGATGATGTTGAAAATTTTCAGGACACGCCAGGCTTAGGCAAGGGCTAGGTTTCATTACAATGTGGATATGAGGCCAAATCTTTTCTGCTTATTGGTCCATGATGTTTCTCTATATAAGAAAGAGTTTCATCTCTCATCAGATAACAATTTTTTTTCATCATATGCTGAAGTCATTTGGGTATTAGTGCCATTACAACTACTTATAATATTAACTTTTTTTTTATTATTATATAAAATAGAATTTCTATTCTAACTTAATCTAAGTGTATATGTGTGTGAAGCTTTCTCCTGGAGACTTGAATTTTGTCCCTTGCCCCCCACACCCCACAAACACTTATACTTGTGGAGTGACTAACATACCAAGGGTGTGCGGTGGTACTTATAATATTAACTTTGGGTTTCAAAATAACTGTTAAATATGACCCATAATTTATAAACTATGAACTCTATATATGTATAATATGCAGTTTTACAAGAGAAGCAACAAAGGATGTTGAGAGTTCAGTCATTTCAACCACTTGAAAAGAGTAATAGAAAAATGGAAAACAATTAATGCTCTTGCATTCGGTACTGCTGATCTAAAAGACTTTAAAAGATGATATATTCTGAGTTTAAAACTTGAGAAGGCTTGGATATGCTTCTTTGTCCTGCTACAGATTTAGTTCTTAGTTTTTTTCTCTGTTAGGTGGTGTTAGAGAAATAGGAAGATATATTATGATTGTACCTTGTGTTGTATAGGTGGTACTCTTCTAGAGATGGTTATGAAATTTCTAGGAAGTTTCTTAGGGCTGAGTTGTCCCTGCATGCTTTCCCATTCAAGAATATTCCTGTCCTATGGAGGAGAGAGGGGTGGATGGTGTACAAAAGTTGGTAGAGGGATGCATGGGTGTGGGTTGTGGTGGAGTATCAGAGAGGAAGCACGTTACTTTTGAGATTGGAGAGGGCAATCGAGTAAGGCTTTGGTATGATCTTTGGAGTGGACACTTCCTCTGAAGGATCTATATCCTGTCTTGTTTGAGTGCTCGGCGGATAGGGAAGTTTTAGTCTCAGATGTGTTGGATCCTCAAGTGTACGGGATGGTTAGGAGTTGGAATCTGTGTTTCCACAGAGACTTTAACGATTGTGAGATGGAGGCAGTGTATTCTATTCTTGATCATATCTATTCCCAGATGCCTAGGGGAGGGGGTGATAGGAGAACATGGCAATTGAATAGGGGTGGGAGTTTTGATGTTTGATCTTACTATACTTGTGGCATCAATGCTTATTCTTTTCCCTGGAAGAGTATTTGGTGTATTGTGGCCCCAAAGAGCCAAAAGGATGTCTTTCTTTTTGTGGTCAGCAGTTTGGGGTAAGATTCTTATTATTGATAACCTTATTAAGAGGGGTTATCACAAGTGAATTGGTGTGGTATGTGTTGGTATAATGTGGGAAACGTTGGACCATCTTTTGCTCCATTGCGAGGTGGCCTGTGCTTTGTGGAGCGAACTGTTTGGGATTTAGTGGGAAAATTTTCTCAGATGTATGGAATCTAGTGTCGGCATGCTTGATGTGGATAGTATGGGAGGGAGGAACGGAATAGTCATATGTTTGAAGACGTTGAGAGACCTTTTGATCAATTGAAATCCTTGTTGATAAGTACTTTGCAAGTGGTCTCAGATGTGGTTTTAGGTTTAACACATTGTACTTGAAATTCAAACACTCTTTTAGATCTTCTATATAATCTTCTTGTCATTTTTTAAGATGCTCTGTTCATCATCATGAATGTGAAGTAATTTTCATTTTCAATAAAAATTTTTTTTAATTAAAAAAAAAACCCTAAAAAGAATTATATATAAAATAAAATAAAATAAAAGAAAAAAAAATAAAAGAAAAGAAAAAGGATTTGAACGTAAGACCCCACACAAACCCTCCTCCTCCCAAGCCTTAGTACTTGAGATAAAGGGCAAGTGGCTAATGCACTTGGTCAGTTGGGTATATGGATAGCCAACAATTCCAGGTGTTACATATTCTCACCCAAACTCCTATTTTAAAAGTTTGTTCTTTCAATCTCTGATAGCGTGATGAAAGCTAATAGGAAATGTGGAGCTAATTGTGGAGCGTTAAAAGATAGTTATCGGATGGAGTTGCACTATTATATATCTATTTAAAAATATATTGGGTTAATATTAGTCATATATTTCTATTTTGAATTCTCATTTCTTTTTAGGCCTCCCTAGGAGAGTTTCTGATTTCTATCTTTATTTACCAGTTTTCTGAAGCATTTGGGAAACTATATGGGCAATCAAAGCATGGATTGAGCAATGATGCTGTTGAACCTTCAAGATCACGTGGAGGCATTCATGATAACTGCATAAAGTACTAAGTTACTTCATAACTATTTTGTTGCTCCAAAAGTTTTTCTGGTTCCCTCGCTCTCTCTTTTTATATATATAGCCACACTTCCATTTTGAATATTGTGTATCCATCCCATATCTTATTTAGAGGTAGGTCCCCTAGAATTAATAAGGTGGGGTGGATAAACAATAAGCAAGTGGAATTGGGGCAACTGTTTCCCTTATTAATTATAATGAAGTTGAATGCATGGCAACATTTTTTGAAAACTGTAGTTGTATTCTGCCACTTAGACGGTCAGGGATCTCCACAGTAATGCGCTTCAGCACTTCAGGTTAGTGAAAAGGAAAAGAAAATCTTTACCAAATTCTTATTTAATTATTTGTGAACCACATTGCCAATTTTAGAAAGGCCCCCTTGCATTAATTCTAATGCCTCACTGTCACAGGATTGGATGGAAAAGTGGTTATATGGGATTTGGAGAACCAAGCAGATCTATCCGAATATTTATAAACATTGTTCCAGGGAAGTTTATCATCCTCTTACACTGTAAAGAATCTCTCCTAACAATATTGGACTTTTTAAAGTTCTTTGTAATATTAAATTGGTTGTGACCAACTGGTGATAATTCAACAGATAATCTAGCAGAAGTCTTTTACAAGTCCAAGTGATATTAGTTTTGTACTTAATGTTTGTGCAGTACATGTAATGTATGTGCTCTAAATTGGAAAAAGAACAGAAAATGTAATGTATGAGCTCTCTACAACTTTTATTCATTGTATTTGGTTGAGTGGTTGGAAAAGAGAAGATATTTTTCATTTAGTTCTGTGGGTAAACAAGTACAGTTTAGCATTGCTCTATACGGTCCAAACTCTAGTCCACTAAATTCTTTCATGCTACTACTTAGCTCAGCCGTGGGAAATGCTCTAGGCCACCAAATTCTTTCATGTTTAGCCCAGCTGTGGGCAGTACCACAGCAGATCCCAGGGTTTCAGGGTATAGAACTTACAGTTGTTTGAATTGAGTCCATGTGGCATAAAATTTTTATGTGAAATGTTATTCAATCTTAACTAATATTTAAAAAAAAAAAAAAAAAAAAAAATTTCTTGGAGGTTATGATGCAAAAATGCAGGTGCCTCTTCCAATCAAATGGTACAATGACTCGAAGTTCTATCATGACAAGCTAATACTTGAGCAACTCCATTTCATTCCCTACCAACATAGGCAAAAGAAATCTCTTTAAAAAACTAACATTTGTGTTTAGCGAGGTTCAATAGTAAAGGGCCTGCCTAAGACAAGTTTGGTTTATCAGATCTTAAAGCTTGAATTACCTAGTAAGTCTCCTTCCACATTCACACCAAAGGGCAAACTGAAAACACAAAATTGAAAGCACAAATGGCTGCTAAAGCTCTAGCACCTGAGCATTTGTACGGGTACCCATGTCTTCAAGAGATTTTGATGCAGCAGTGAATAAGCCTTGATCATTCTTAATCACGACTCCAACCCCAACCTTCTGTATATCTTTAAACACTACATCATATATGTTTTATTTTTGGGGGGACAAATGAGGGTGTTCATATCTCTTCGAGTATTTGACCTTTCAGGTGTATGTAGTTTCCCATCCAACACGCACTAGGTAATTACATGAAGAAATCCCATGAGAATAGCCTCAAGATGTTTTGAACTCAAGATCTTATAAAACAATACTGTATATGTTGATCTTGAATATATCTATACTTGGTAGCATCCAATGACTTTGAATTCTCAAAGTAGTACTCTGAACTCTAAAGTCACAACTTTATTTAAAACCTTATAAACTGATGTGCTTTCTGTGAAGCCACAATTTGATGCAATTGTAATGAATGGTTGAGATTGAGAGTCGGAAAAAGAAACTTTCAATTTCAACCATTAAATAAAAAATATTAAAAAGAAGTAATAAGTTAAGAATATAAAAAATATTGTAAAAGAAATGTGGATAATTGCATTAGGTGCAATATCCTAGGTATTGGCATCTAATCTCAATCCGTGAAACCAAATGTGGCAGTTGGATATAGTCAAGAAAGAAACATGTGTTTCTATGATTTCATATAAACCACAACATTGTAGCAATTTGAAATAATGTTTATTTGTTTAGAACCTACCCAAAAAAAAGTCAAGAGAGGAGACACCAACAACGTAACGCTAAATGGGAAGGTCGAAAGGGCGAATCAAAAAGAAATAAAACTCAATACAGTATATTCATTTATCTCAACAAAATTATAATAAAACTTGGAAAGTTACAACTCCTCACACACTCAACTCCCTTGTTTTATCTTAAACATAAATGTATTCCTTGGGACTCTCTCTCTCTCT
Source organism: Quercus robur (assembly GCF_932294415.1). Taxonomy (NCBI): domain Eukaryota; kingdom Viridiplantae; phylum Streptophyta; class Magnoliopsida; order Fagales; family Fagaceae; genus Quercus; species Quercus robur. Next base: position 46,097,663 of record NC_065541.1, read on the forward strand.
CTCTCTCCAAAAAGCTAGACCCCTTTCAATGAGATGTGATGGGGATATTTATAGTCTAGGTGGATCAGTTCTGAGGAAAAAAAAAAAGTATTGTGGTAGTGGGATCCCGTCACACCATATGGGTCATTGCTAGGTTAGGGAAGAGGTTATATGCTTGCATTAGCCTTCCCTATTGTTCAAACGGGTCATTTAACACTTAATGATTGGTGGCTATCAATAGGAAAGAGTAATACATGCAGAGATGACAATTATCTTCCCATACAAGTTACCTCTCCTTTGCTCATGAGATTCTCATTTGATGAGTGATCTTCAGTTGTCTCGAATGCTCTACGATTACTGGTCTTGAATGCCTCATCGAGTGTTAAGAATGATTTTTTGCAGTGAAGTGAGATCAACAAGAACCTCAATTTTTCCCACATAAGCAGAAAGAATGAGCTAAACCTATTGTCCACCTCTAGCCAATCCAATTAGGTCATTCTTGGTCTCACCATCAGCGAAAAACTCGAACTTTGGGAGTCTCACACCAGCAACATTTTATTGCTTTGAGCAAACTTTAAGAGATGCATTTTGGACATTCTAGAGGACAATGTGCCTGTTATTCTCCCAGAAATACACTTGGCTTTAGTTAGGGCAAATGAGGCGGGCTTCATGATCTCTCCCATTGATTCCATTGTGGAGACAATCTTTTTAAGAATCTGCCGGAACTACCCTGTTAAAGCATCACTCTTCTTGAGAAGAGCACGAACTGTTGTAGCATTGATAAGGCGAGCTTTCATGACGCCAAGCATTGTTAGGGTGGGAACTACATTCAAGCGCTGGCTTTGGCTGGAAATCTTTCCAAATATTTAAAAATCAAAGATAATAAAATTGCTTAGTGCATTGAAGCATTGAAAGATATTTAAGAGAAATAAAATTTCACAGCTGTTGTAGTTTACTAGTCTCAGACTCGCGCGATGCGTGAGAATAAATAATTATTTTGTAGTTATCGTAAAATATATAATTTGTTCTCTAAGTTTTGTGGAAAATAATTTGTTCTCCCAAAAAGTTATACAATTTGTAAAATTATTTTTTATTTATCTATCTCAAAAAATATATCATCATTTTATTATTTGGATTTGTTTAATTGATATTATTTCTGTTTTAGGCTGTCCTCATTTTTCTAAAATATGTTATGGTGCATGATATTTTCCTTTTTTTTTCTTTTTTTTTTTTTCCCGCACAACTAAACTGTTTAATTTTCAAATATATTATTAAAATTAGGCAAAACTTATAATTATGTATAGTACTAAGATGTTGTTCCTTTAGTTTCCCCTCTTAAGATTCAGCCATGTGGTTATAATTAACTAAAATACACTTCCATCCTATGAGAAGAAAGTCACATAGTTAAATCTTAAATGGAGAACCTAATGAATAGTACCTAAGTACTATACCTAAGTTTTGTCCATTCAAATTTCTCATTCTCTTAAAAGAGATTATCATGATAATCAAAACTTATACAAAAGTGCACTTGATATTACTCAAATAGTTGATAGACGCATTCATATACATAACCAAGATTGTATTTTGATATAAAATCATTCTCACTTCCAAAATAACTAAATATTATGTCAAACAAAAATCAAACAAAACTTATAAAAGGGAGAGAGAAGAGTTGTGATGAAAAACTAAAGAAGAAAAAAAACGCCAAATCGTATTACCCAAAATGGTGTAATAAAAATATAATAATTTATCAATCTAAAGTATATATATATATATATATATAGAGAGAGAGAGAGAGAGAGAGAGAGAGAGAGAGAGAGAGAGAGAGAGAGAGAGAGAGAGAATAAGATAAGAAGAAGAGGAGTCAAAATAAAAGATATAGTTATGACTCAAACACCAAATTATTTAAGCCATACTATATAAAATTATATTCTTATACACTATCTTTATATTAAGATAACATTTAACAATCAAAGAAAAGAAAAGGAAAGATAATAACTTAAAAAAACAAAGCCAAATTGCATCAAATCAAAGTTGAGTTTTAAAGAACACATAAATTCATCAACCTAAAATAGAGATACAAAAAGTAAAAAAATCCACAAAACAAAAACATGTGTGTGAGAGAGAGAGAGTAATAACATTTTTTTGAGTGAGAAAATATGTATAGAATGGGAGAGAGAATAACAAATTTATAGTAACAGAATAATAAGAAGAGCCAAAATAAGATGAAAATGAAGGGATAAAGGAAGAGTGACATTAAGGTTGAGAACAATGAAGAACTGGAAAGGTAAAAGTGATGGGGAAATGATTGGAGGAAGTGTAACAGTAAGGTGCAAAATTAATAAGAAGAAAAAGAGTTAAAAATAATAGAAAAATAGGTGAATGATGTGGTTACTAATGTGACCCAACAAAAGCATAGCATTTAAATTCTCAGTTTCAACTTTTAAATATATATATATATAAATTAGAGTTGTAAGCATATGTAAGGAAAAAAAAAGTTACAGAAACTAATTTCAACAACAGATTTATATGCAAAGAAGGAATGCAATATCACATAATTTGTAAGGTGAGTAATATTAACTTCTCAAGAATGAGCAATAGAATAATTAGATGTAGTAGCAGTAAAATGAGTCATGACAAGGTTACAAAACTTCTAATGTGTTTGGATAAGAGCTGTACTTAGAAATAGTAAAAGGCTCGAAGATGCTGTCCAAGCTAGCATTTTAACCCAAAACAGTCCCTTAAAAAAAAAAAAAAAAAAAAAAAAAAAAAGTTCATATTAAACTACGTAGACTCCAATATAAACCAAATTTACTTATTTACAGTATCAAATACCAGTATCAAACTCATTATAAGGAACTGGCAATTAAAAACTCCATAAACGCATAATCCAGTCAACGAATTGCACTTAAGAATAAAAATCTCAAGCATCGACAAACATTGGAATGCTACAATTCAAAACTTGATGAAATACTCCTCATTAGACAAATTGGAAAAAGCTTTTTGTGGTTCAAAACTAAACTAACAATCGAGAGGAGGAGGACATTCAAACTTCGATAGGAGTGGATGAATTGGCGTTGGCCATGATGGTTGCCCAAGAAGGAATATAGATGTCACACGCATAGACACAATGGCAGCAAAGGCACAGACCCTCGTCCTCATGTTGCACGAGACAATGTAATTGCTAAATTGTAAGAAGACAATATCACCATCGTTTTGGTGGAAGGCTATGAATTTCACAGGCCCCTGGAGCTCCTCCTCCTCCTCCACTTTCTTATCGAAGAAGGTAGAACATTCTGAAATTATGCCCTTGTAGCAAACTTTGTGTTTCAGCGACCATGTACCTGCATTATCGTAATCTACAAGTTCCCAAACAGAAATATTGCTAGCATTGTTTTCACAATCACAATATCCAAGTCTACAATCGGGAGAGCGGTACATAGGGCTATAGAATAGCCTGAGGCGCCCTTGGAACACTCCAAAGGATATGAAACGCTCGATAGGCAAGATGGGTGGATCGATATAACGAAGGTGGCACTGTTGTGGGTCGAACACAACAAAGCCTTTGGTCATTCCGTTTTCACCATCTACATCCGCCCAATGCAGCATCCCATTGCAGGCAACAACACCGAGTCGCTTAGACTTAAATGAGAAGCGATACAATTCCCGTGGTGACTCTACAAATGAGTTGCACCATTCGTTAGTCTCAGAAGAAAATATCTCCATCCATAACTGAGTAGTCTTATCCGATTCAGTGAGAGAACGAATGCGTACCACCTTATATCTATAATTGGCATTTGTAATACATTCTTTGTAAGGTTCGCATATAAAGCCGACCAACATGGGTCTGTTGAAGCTTGACATCATGGGCGGAGACCGAGGAAGCGTGAGCCATTGTTTGGTAAGCGGATTGCAGATGTAGTAGTCGCTGTCTGACTTACAACACTGTAGAACTTCGTTGCATACCAGCAATAAGTCGTTGAACGATGCCTCAATGCAAAGCTTATTATATCTTCCAGGCGGAAGAAATTTGAGAAAATCGACTACACTGCCACTGTGGCCAAAGTCCTTGATGAAGGACTCAGAACTAGAATTATCGGATGGAAGAAACATGAACTTATCGTAGTGCTGTAACAGAAAAGTAAAGGGCTCTGAGGAATAGTAATGTTTACCGATTTGGTAGCGATGGTTAATGAAACCGAGGATAAAGTAAGGATGGGAAATAAGAGAAAACCAGTGCTTTGAGAGGGACATGCATAGGATAGCCGATCGGCAAGGCAGTCTATAAATGATCTCGAACAACACATCATCAGGAAGTTCTTCTATTCTGCTTGCACATGTAGATAGAGAAACGCACGGAACAAAATCAACCGCCATGGAAACAGCAGAGGCAGAAGCAGATATATGTTTGTTTTGGAAGAAAAGAAGTCTAGCATTTTCGTTTTACTTATACCTTACGCTGCTTAATCCTTGTACTTGTTGGTGTCCTTGTTTGTTAATAATCTGTAAAAGAGTTTTAAACTTACTACTAATATTTTGCCACGTAAGTGTTATTAGTTTCAAAATTTTACAAAAAATTTTTCTTGATTTATTATATATATATATATATATATATGTCAAAAAAAGAGTTTTAAACCAACTACTATTCAGCAACATGGAGTATTTTAAACAAACCAACCTAATATATATAGCTCCACACCAAAACCTTCCATGCTATTTACTCTCTCTGTAGTTTCTACTCTCTAGATATCTTAGTTTTGTCTGATGAATACTTTGTGTTATATAATGTTTTTATTATTATCACTCTGTTTTTTTTTTTTTCCTAATGTTAAAAAATTTTCTTTTATCATTAAATTGTTGTATTTTGTTGTTCCATGCTTCATAAAAGTTTAAATACAATAAAAACATAAATAATGTGTCTTTATTTCATCTTATAAAAAAGACACAATATGATTAATTATATTTTCAAAATTAATATGTATATCTTAATTTGTTTCATATTATAAATATTAGATTTAATTCATTTTCATAGTGAAGAATCTGGTGCATCACGGTAGTTAGTGGCTAGAGTCTAGACTAGTAATATATAAAGGCTGTGACAATCCAACAACTTTAGTCGGTAATTATTTTTTATTTTCGTATTCTTCTTTTAATACGTAGTCTGTGTTGCTTCTTTCACAATGTAATTTTATAAGAGGTTGTTTGGCCAGATAATATGCCATCATGTGTTTAGGGAATAACCTCAATAACATGTACTATAATTTTTACTATTCTTTGAATAAATTCTAAAATATTTTTCATAAAATATAAATAATGATTTAGAAAAAATGGATGATTCTCCTCCTGTTCATTTAATGAACCAACCTCTAATAGAAGTGCAGTTTTGTGTAAAGAGTGATTGAAGCACAATAGAAGCTTGAAGAGTTATTGAAGCGCAATACGAGCTTGTTGTTAATTTTGCAAGAGTAATTATTGATCTGATATGTATATTTTTCGGGGCTGAGAAGAAGGGGGGTTAGGGGGTTTTACCTTTAATCTGTATTCTGTGGTTAAGACTGCCCTCCCTCTTGCAGCTACCCAAATATAGGGTGTGCAGGTAGCATTTCATCTTTAAATTGATTGTAATCTAGTACATAAGATTTTGGGGTGAGGGATGTATATATAGAGGTTGGAGGTTATAGGTGTGTCAACGTTAATTCCTTATTTCTATCTGATTATCCTGTTATATTGCCTTGACTAGATGCATAAGAAGATGAGGGGTGTGTGTGTATAATATTTATTCTGGTTTTGAGGCTCACATTCGAGTTGCACTATAGTTTGTTCTTCTAGAGACACACGTTTTACCATAACTTGTACATTTGTTAATTTGTGATTGGATTATATCACTTACACATGGGACCACTATTAGTACTTAGAAGGGCCGTCTCAAAGTATGAGGCAAGTAGACAACCACCTAAGGCCTCCAATGAAAAGAGACCCCCAAAAGTTAAATTAATCATTTATTAATATTTAAAATATAAAAATAGATCTCACTTAAAGTAGTAATTGTCTTAGACTCTGCAATGCATTAAGCCAGCTGGTACTTGGTGAAAAATCCAATCTCCATATAACACAACATGCGTATGTTATGGTAAAGTGGGCGATAAAGTTTGTCTCTAGACTTTTGAGGTTTATATATAACTGGTACAACACATTTCATATGTTCTGTTTGGAATGGAATTACCACTGAACCTAATCCCTTCAGGTGGAGAACTCTCCCATCTATTGCAAACTGATTGATTAATTATTAAAAGTTAAAACTGCTTGCACCTGACATTCAAGTTGATGATTGGGCTTCTGCCGTTTAATCCCAAAAAGTTGATGATTGAGCCCTAAGCGGATCAAGTATATATCAATTGTCACATTTGCATATTCAATAACAAAAAATATATGTATATATGTTCACAAATTCAGATTTACACATCACTGAAGAACATTGCCACAACAACTACCATTGGTTGGCAAGGGGTTGGCAAAACCCAATAGTAAGGGCCTGTTTGGTTAGAGATTTTTAGTATCGTTGTTTAAGTGTTGTGGAAATATATGTGGGTTAAAAAGTGTTGTGTATATACGTGTTTCACTGTTTAAACACTGAAAACTGTTATTAAAAATCTAGTACCTAACAGCCCCTAAATCTTTTAAAATTTAATTAATTATATTTTATATTAGTGAGTATAATATAATAATATTTGATGATTTGTTTACTGTTGCCATCCCTTGAGTTTGAATCTATTTTTTTTAATAAATTCGGATTTAGAATAAGTGCAACTCAAATTTTTTTTTTCTCATTTTTAATTAATGCACTGATATAGACCAAACTAGACTAAAGTGGACCAACTAGACCGAAGTGGATCGAATAGACTAAAATGGATTGAAACGTACCCATTGGACTGAACTGTGCCTAATGGACTGAATAGACTGAAATGGACCTAAATAGACTGAAGTGTAACCAGTGGACTGAGTAGACTGAAGTGGACTGAAATATACCAAACAGACCGAAATGGACCAAGTAGGCCGAATTGCTACTCTGATGGAACCAAATGATGATTCTACTAAGTTGCAAAGAATTAATGTTGAAAGCAATGTACAACTCACACCAACATATGCATTCATGGAGAAAAAAATGATTTATTCAACGACTACTATGAAGCAACAAAAAAATTCTTTAAAGTTGCAAAACAATCCCACTAATTTTAGAAAAACAATATTTGCCGTTCAATTTTTTAGATTGGAATCCTAATCTGCAATCAAAGAAAAAGAAACAAAGACTTGTTTGTGAAAGTTATATTTGCAAAACACTCATATACATCTTTTCTAATTATAATATATATGCATTTATGCAAAGCAAGTTTTCCTGTTAAACTATAATGGTATTAGATTCTCAAAAAAATAATTGTATTAACTAACTACCCTACAATAGCAACTATATATCCAATTAAAAGAACAGCCACACTAATTCAGATAATAAACTATAGAGCGGCTAGTGCAGCAACTGTGCAGTCCCATGATAGTCCTTATGCCATGTAACCAACAGCAATAGCAAGTGACACAACCAACAGCAGCAGTAGCTGATACCAGTGGCTAGGTGGCTAATACAATGCAGCAATATACTAGCTGATATAATGCAGCAAGACACCAACACATGATAGGGTAGACCTTATCAATAAACTACAAGTCAATTACTTCTACAGAGACAAGAAAGCAAGTGTTGGAGTCATGCTAAGGAAAGAACAATAAACTTAGAAAACATTCGTTTTGAGATGGCCTTTTCAATATCAGAGACAGCATTTGTTTCAACGACAGTTGTACCATCATCAAGACTATCAAGCCGAATACATCAACTACAAGGTTGTATATCTCGGCAGTCCTTAAGACCTATCACCAAAAAACTATAATCCAACAACATTAGACTTGTAAGCTTGCACTGAACACTACCATAATAAAAACACTATCAGCAGACCTTTGAAAATTATTTTGATAAAAAGCAACACTTCAGCAAAATGTATAACATATCATTAGTAAATATTGAGCACATTACAAGATCTGCAATTCATTTTACTTAAATTCACTGTAACAAGCACTTCTAAAGAGGATCCTATAAATGCAAGACACATCCAGACTCCATCATGCCTGAATGCATGTATGATAAACCCCAAGACATGGCCAAATTTTCAGCATATTCAGTATGAAAAATTATCCCATAAATAGACAAGGGCTAACACAATAAGACATAGGCCATTCAGTTGTAATTATAGCTAGCCAATCAAGGAAAAAGAAAGTTAACAAACTGATTAAACAATAATGATGATGGCTATGAGTGTGAGAGAAAATATATTAAAGCCAGTGTCATTTACTAAAGTATAAATATAAGGAGGATATTAATCGCAGAAGGAAAACTCTTTTATTATTATTTTATAATAGCAGAAGGAAATCTAAGGAAATAGAAAGAAGAGGGTGAAGTGACTGAGAAAAACAGTATTGTATACTTTTTGGTAACTAAATGGCTAAATGCTAACATTTATAGGAAGTATAAGATCAGACAACATGACTTCGATTGTCATTTGATGGCAATAACATACAACAAATCAGTATGAGCAACATAATAATCAACAATGGAGATAATGCAAAAGAGTGGAAATTACAATGCACTAGCAAGGTTTAATACAGAGCAGTGCAAAGAAAACATAGGAATAGATATTTGACAAAAATAACCAACCGATAGTAAAGATTTATACCAGTAATTTGCAACAGATTGACACAAGCAAAAGTGAAAAATTCATTGCTACGAATTACATTGATGATGACAATGCCCAACCCACTCAAGAGGAGGATAAAGGAGAAAGCCAACATAATTCATGCTAAAACTACAATGTCAATGAAGCAATTCTTGTTTCAAAATGTAAATTTGAACTCTTGGAGGCTTTCAGGCCAGGTATATGTCATCAATGGTTAGCGTGTTGGGGAGAAATTATGCTGCAGGTACCCAATATAAGAATAATCAAACAAGTAGATTGCCATCATTAACATATGTTTTTTCCTGATTTAATTGAAAAACTCATATTATTGGTCATACCTGTAGAGTGTAGGCACACATGGACAGAAAATTCAAACAAAGAGGAGCATCACAAGCACAAGATAAGGGTTGCTAGGATTCTTCAACACGTAATTTGGCATGTGGAAGGATAATGTTAAGCAAGGCAACATAGGCTACGGCTTAGGTTTTATCAAATGCTTAACACAAAGTAAAGGGCAAAGTGCAAAGGAAACTTTAACGTCATCAGTAAAAGAAACCACTTTAATTAGTAAAACTCATAACAACACATGGTTTCATTTGCTACATGGGGCAATCATCAGTCATCACATTAGCTTTTGGTCTCCGTCAATTTTAACTCCCATACCTAGACAAACTGTCATGAAACCATTAAAATACATGCATACATACATATATATATACACACACACATTAAAAGCAAAGAAAATTTTATGTAATCCAAAACCAAAATGCATTGGAAAATAAAAGGTGTAAAAAAAGAAGAAGGTAAAAGTTGTTAACCGAAAAAAGTAGAAATACAGATTTTACAGGCACAAACACAATGTAGCTGGGGTTACTGGCTTCGATTCTAACTGTAATTTGTAATTTGCTAGCCATTTTCAATACCCTTGTCCGCATGTAGTAGAAGGCAACAGAATTGTCAAATTGTAAAAAAAAAAATTGCCAACAGTTTGTTGGAAGGGTAGCAAATCCACAGGGGGCTGGTGCACCTTCACTATCTTAACAAGCCTAGCTAGAATATTATGAAGACTGCTGTTTATTACACACACGCTCTTTCACACAAACTTATACACACACACTCGAAATGCACTAAATATTGTGACTTCCCTATTCTAAAATCATGACCCTAAAGTAAACTTTGTGTTTTGAAATCCCTTTCTGCAAAGACACCTCTGCAAATTGCTTGACAGCCGCAATATTTTTCTCAATTTCCCTCTTCTTATAACCCTGCATCATCTTTAACCAGAAGGAATCCTGTTTCCAGATCATCCAACTCCCCCTTAATGTAACTTATGGTGTTCTCCAACCTTGGCTTCTCAAAATTCTCTAGAGCATTAACTCTATGATTAGTGGTCTTCATTGCCTCATTGAGTGTTAAGAATGATTTCTGCAGTGAAGTGAGCTCAACAAGTACCTCAATTGCTTCCACATAAGCAGCACAACAGAGCTGAACCTGTAGTCCACCCCTAGCCATCCAGTTAGGTCATTCTTGGTCTCACCATCAGTGAAAAACTCAAACTTCAGGAGCTTCAAACCAGCAACATTTTCCTGCTTTGATCAAACTTTAAGAGATGCATCTTGGATATTCTCGAGGACAATGTACTGTTCTCCCTAGAAATATACTTGGCTTCAGTTTGGGCAAATGAGGAGGTCTTCATGATCTCTCCCATTGATTCTTTCTTGGAGGCAATCTTTTTAGAATCTGACGGAACTAGCCTGTTAAAGCATCCTTCTTCTTCTTGAGAAGAGCATGAACTCTTGTAGCACTGATAAGGCAAACTTTCATGATCCCAAGCATTGCTACGGAGGGAACCACATTCAAGCACTGGATTTGGCCTGACACCTTTCCAAATATTTAAAAATAAAAGATAATAAAATTGCTTAGTGCAATGAAGCATAGAAAGATATGTAACAATAATAAAAATTAAATTTCACAACTGCTAGCTATAGTTTATTAGAGTTGTAAAAAAATATGCAAGGAAAATGAAAATGTTATAGAACTCAATTTTAACCACAGATGTATTTGCAAAGCAGGAATGCAATATCAGATAATTTGTAAGAAGAGTAAAACCAGCTTCCCAAGATAAGCTATAGTTTATTAGAGTTGTAAAAAAATATGCAAGGAAAATGAAAATGTTATAGAACTCAATTTTAACCACAGAAGTATTTGCAATATCAGATAATTTGTAAGAAGAGTAAAACCAGCTTCCCAAGATAAGCAATAGAGTAATTAGATGAAGCAGCAGTAACATGACTCATGATAAAGTTACAAAACTTCTAGTATGTTTGGATAAGCTTATTTTTATTGGCTCAATCTGTACTTAGAAAAGTTCATATTAAACTACACAAATACCAATATAAACCAAATCCATTATCAAATTCATTACAAAGAACCCACAATTAAAAATTCCATAAACATATAATCCAGTCAACAAACTGAACTAAAGAATACAATCTCAAGCATTGGAATGCTGCAAGTTAACCTTGATGAAAAATTGAAAAGCTTTTTGTAGTTCCAAACTTACCTAACCAGAGTAACTAAACTAACAATTGAGGCGAGGAGGGCTTTCAAACTTCGTTGGGAGTGGATGAATTGGTGTTGGCCATGATGGTTGCACAAGTAGGAATACAGATTTCACATCCATAGACACAATAGCAGGTAAGGAACAGAACACCCCTGTCCTAATGTTGCACGAGACAATGCAATTTTCGAGTAACTGTAAGAAGACAATGTCGCCATCATTGGGGTGGAAGGCTATGAATTTCACAGGCCATGGGAGCTCCGCCCCTTTCATATTGAAAATAGGATATTCTGAAAGTATGTCCCTGAAGTAAACTCTGTGTTTCAGTGACCATGTGCCTGCATTAGCATAATCCCCAAGTTCCCAAACAGAAAAATTCATATCATCACCGGCGCAATAAGGACAATAACGAGGTGGAAGTCTGCAATAGCGAGGGCACCGGATTATAGAATTTTGGAATATCCGAATACGCCCTTGGAACACTCCCAAGGAGATGAAACAACCACTAGGAAAGATGGGCAGATCGATATAGCAGAGGTGGCATCCTTGTGGATTTAGCACAACAATGCCTTTGTTCCTTCGAGTTTTACTATACACATCTATATCAAGCCAATGCAGCATCCCATTGCAGGCAACAACAGGATGCTGCATAGTCGACTGTGAGAAGCGATTCAATTCCGGCAGTGACTCAACAAATGAGGTGCACCATTCACCTGTCTCGGAAGAAAATATCTCCACCCGTAACATAGTAGTATTATTATTGGCTGATGAAGATTTAGAAGGGCAGTGAATGCGTACCACCTTATATCTAAAGTTGGCATCGCATATAAAGCCGAGCAATGGAGTCGAGGCAACGGTCATGGGTGGAAGCCGAGGAAGTGTAAGCCAATGTTTGGTATATGGATTGCAGATGTAGTAGTCGAAGACGCTTGTGTTCTTTAACCAAAACCGTGAATCATTGCTGCATACCAGTAATAAGTCGTTGAAAGCTGCCTCAATATGTAGTTCAGACGCAGGGGGAAGAAATTTGAGAAGATCCACTACTTTGACACCGATTTTCTTATCGAACTCAGATGGAACAACTACGATATTACTGAAACTCTCTAAGAGAAGAGTAAAAGGTTGTGTTGCATTACCATTGGTTTGGTGGTGGTGGCGAATATAGCCGGGAATAAAGTAAAGATGAGAAATAAGAGAAAGCCAGAGCTTTGAGACGGACTTGCATTTCGCAGCGGATTCGCAAGGCAGTCGACAAAAGATCTCGAACAACATATCATCAGAAAGCTGTTGTATTGATGTCGATGTTGATGTTTTGCGACATGGAAATAGAGACACCACCGAACCTGAACCTTCTTCTTTTCTTCGTTTGAGACGCGGAACCATCATCACCGTGGCAACAATAGAAGCAGAATCGCAAATATTTGTTGGGAGTAAGATAAAAGAACTCAGCGATATGTTTTTTTTTTATACGTCAGTTCCGTTCCGCCGACTTGTATATGTCGGTTTCCTTTTTTTTTTTTTGGTAAATATGTCGGTTTCCGTTTCCTTTTCCTTGTTTATGTCTTACTATCCAATCCCATATATTTATTTTAATTTAATTTTGGATAATTGTTAATGTTGTTGTTTGCTCACTAGGTATCCGGCCCATTTATTTTAAGTTTGGGTAAGTTCGGTTTCCCAGTGACTATGAGTCTAAGATCGATATGGTGCAATTTATGTATAATCAATGTTCTCTCTCCCCTGGTGAATTTTCTGTATAAATTGTTCTTTCATATTGATGATCAAGACTTTTTTTTTTTTGTTACTAATTTCAAGTTAATGAGAAGCTCACACACTAATAGAATTTTCCCTAATAAAATTTATCTTCAAAGAATGATCAAAGCATGAGGAGTTCTTTTACGGGTCCATGTTATGCATGCTATAGGTTTCTTGAAAATAAGCATTCACTTTCATAGCAAAAGAAGAGTAATTTAGGTAGATAAAACCAATTTATGGTAATCTATCACAGTCAAATAGGGGTGTTCAGTAAACCGCTTAAATTGCAAACTGTATGATCCCTCCTAAATTGACCAAGACTGCCTACAAAATGGAGTAATTGCACCATATTGCACCCTATATATTGATGAGTAATTAAAAAAGTGTTTATCGTCCATATGAGTCGTGCACAAGAACAAGGTTCGTCCAAAATAATGATTTGGAAGGAAGAAGGAAAAATGGTAACACCATGGAGAAAGGTCGTCTAAGGAGAAAGATCGTCTAACAACAAGAGACTGTAGACGACCAATGAGCACTTGGTAAATTCTAAGGTGTTCTCTGCAACCCAAGAACGGTTGCACCATAATCCACTATTCTAAGACATGGGGTGAGTTTTTCGAAATTCGGTCCACTCTCCCCACAAGTCCACACATCTCCCACGATGATAGTGTCACCTAACAAGTAGACCCAATCTAAACTTTCTATAAAAGGGACCAAGCCTAATCAAGTCAAGGTATGCATAACTATTCATCCACTTCTCATACTTGAGTCCTTGAGAGAAATATTGAAACTGTCAGAGTGACCTTGGTCGATACCACCACGATCACCTTTGATAGTCTTTCTTTCTTTTTTAGGTTGTTGATCCACCATTGAGTTCAGAGCATATAGCGTAACATCACAGCACTAAAAAAAAAAAGTATATGGTTAGATTTTTTTTTTGAGACACACATGCAACCCACCTACCCCTTTTATTTCCCCACCACACATTATCATCTCACACTCTCACTCTCTTGGCTAGTCAACAAGGACCCACTTGTTTTCTTTTTCATTTTCTCACAAATACAAACACTCCTCTCTCACTCTCTCATCCTCTCCCATCGGTGTACCTCCTTCACCTTCATTTTTCCAGCAAGATCACTAGAAAATCCTTAAGAACCTCTAAACATCTTCATCCCTTTTATTTGAGGTAAAAATTTCTAATCTTTTTGGTGGGTTTATATGCTTTTGCTAGAGACTTTCTTTATCTAAGATTTGATAATGATACTCATTTGATTTATGAGCTTTGGAAGTGATATTCATGTGTTTATATGTATGGGATATGGGTTTTGTCTTGGTGGATTTATTTGATGAGTGATTTTATAGTTTTTACAATGGTGGCTATCTAAGGTTTGTTGTGGTGAAGATTTGGGGGTTTTGGCTTTTTAATGTGAGATAAATGGTGAATATAATTTTTATTGATTATTTGGAACTAGTTAAAGATTCAATTTGTTTGTCTTGTATGATATTATGACTTTGGTGTCATGGGTCTTTTGATGATGTTATATAAATTTTGTGGAAACTACTTATAAAGTGTTGAGTTTTTGATGTTAGAGATAATACCTTGAATGATTTGAGTATAATTGGAGTCTATGCCTTGTGAATTAATTTACATACATAGATGTGATTAGTGTAGCATTTCTTTTCTATACAACTTACACAGTATAGAATTGAAAACATGACACCTTGTCTATAGGGAGAGGAGACGCCATTGGCCCAAATGCTATTGGATTTCAATGTCATATACTGTGTGCATATAAAACAAGTTAATATTGTTGACAACTATACAAGTGAATGGAATTAGTATTAGTTTCATAAGAAATTCATTTTTTAATAGGAAAGTTAACACATGTTTTTTACTTTATTTGGTGAAAAGAGGATATGCATTACATTAAAAGTTAGTAAGTTTGTTACAGCTTGGCTCAACTTTGTCAAAAGCAAGCATGTTCTCCACCACAAGCGGTGATTCATTAAAAGAGACAAAAAGACATTGAGTGTCAGCTACAAACTTTGCAGTGCATCAGTACATTGGTTGGCTTCGTGATACACTTGCTCAATTTGCTTGTTGGGGATAGCACTCAATAGGTTCCTGCAATCATTTATGCTCTTTGAGTTCCATTTATAACACTTTCGTAAATTAGCACAAGGGCACGGCAAGGAGTTCAGGTGCCAAAAAAAATTCCAAACAAGCAAGCGCTACGTAGACAGTAAATAAATTTTCTGAGCAATGTTTTAACTCCATCTCTCTACTTTAAAACTGGTAAAAAAAGACTCTGCACAAGGCTCCTCTGCCTCCTCATATGGACATTCTGCTCGGCCAATCCATTTATGTTTTTGAGCATCAATTGTTTATATTAACATCCAAAAAAAGTAAGATAAATTACAACTTTTACAAAGAAAAGCACACAAGTGTCGGGAGTCATGCTAAAGAAAGAACAACAAACTCAGAAGGCGTTCGTTTTTAGATGGGCTTTTTCAATATCAAAGACAGCATTGATCCCAACCACAGTTGTACCATCATCAAGACTATCAAGCCAACTACGAGGTTGTATATCTTGGCATTCCTTAGGAACTATCACCAAAAGACTAATCAACAACATTAGACATGTAAGCTTACACTGAAACACTACCATAAAAGCACTATCAACAGACCTTCAAATAAAAATTATTTTGGTAAAAACCAATACTTCAGCAAAATATATGATATTATTAGTAAATTTAGAGCAGCTTAATAGATTTGCAGTTCATATAACTGCAATAAATCGCAACAGACACTTCTAAAAAAGATCCTGTTAATGAAAAATACATCCAGGCTCCATCATACCAGGATGCATGTTTGAGAAACCCCCAAGACAGAACCAAAATTTCAGTATATTCAATTAGTAAAGAAAATTAGTCCATAAATTGTCAAGGGCCATGCAATAAGACATAGGCTGTTTAATTGTACTTAAAGAAAACCAAGGAAAAAAGGAAAAGAAATAAGTTCACAATACTGATAAAACAATAATGACGATGGCTGTGATAAACTAAATCAAACCAAACGAATTTATTAGAGCATAAACATGAGGGAACTTATAGCAGAAGGAAAACTAAGGAAATAAAAAGAAGACAGAGTGATTGAGAAGAACAACATTAAATACTATTTGATAAATAAATTCTAACTTATACAGAAATTATAATATGATTAGATAATGACTTGACTTCGATTGCCATTTGATGGTAATAACATACAAAAAAGCCATTATGAGCGGTATAATCAAAATTGAGATGATGCAAAAGAGTGGAAATTAACATAGGAAGAAATGCAAGACAGAAATAACCAATTCATATATAGTAAAGATTTATACTTGTAATCCACGGCAAGCTGACAAAAGCAAATGTGAAAAAGAAAATTCACTGCAGCAATGGATTACATGGGTGATGACAATGTCCAAACCAAGCAGGATGAGGATAATGAAGTAAACCAATGGAATTGCTATCAAAACTACAATTTCAATGAGAAATATTCTCGTTTAAAAGTGGGTTTATGTCGTCAATGGTCAGTGTCAGAGAGTATTTATCAACAGCTACCCAAAATGAGATTGTTCAGACAAGTAGATTGTCATCATTAACATATGTCTTTCTCCTAATTTAATTGCAAAACTCTTGTAGCACCAAGAGACATTTTCTTTTTCTTACCCAAAAAAAAAACAGCATTTTTCCAAATATCTAAGCCAAATATTCAAACAGGTTAAACATCTAAAGACCATGAAATTGCTTAGTGCACTTAAGCATAGAAAGATATGTAAGAAAAATAAAACTTAAATTTCATAGATGTTATAGTTTATTGTAGTTGTAAGGATATTTAAGGTAAATAAAAACGTTATGGAACCCAATTTCAACAGCAGATATATTTGAAAAGCAGGAATGCAATATCAGATAATTTGTATGCGTAAGAAGAGTAGTAGCAGCTTCCCAAGAATGAGCAATAGAATAATTAGATGAAGCAGCAGTAACATGACTAATGACAAGGTTACAAAACTAGTAGTGTGTTTGGAATCTTTGGATGAGCTCAGTTTATTGGCTTAAGCTGTACTTAGAAATGCTAAGCCTCATGAAAATATGCTAGCAATTTAAGCCAGAACAGACCCCAGTAAAATAGTTCATTATATAAACTAAACAAATAATATAAACCAAATTCACAGCATCGAATATAAATATCAAACTCATTATAAAAATTCCATAAACATATGGGTTAAACTTGTTTCACACATCTTATTACACACTTGAAAAAACAACTGAACTAAACTAACAATCGGGAGGAGGAGGAGGGCTTTCAAACTTCAATGGGAGTGGATGAACTGGTGTTGGCCACGATGGTTGGCCAAGTACGAATACAGACGACTTATGCATAGACGACACAATGCCGCGAACTAAGGTACAGACCCTCGTCCTCAAGTTGCACGAGAGGATGTCATCGCCGAAGTTTAAGAAGACAATATCACCATCATTTTGGTGGAAGGCTATGAACACCACAGGCTCTCTGCGCGCCACCATCTTAATGAAAGTAGAACATTCTGAAAGCATGTCCTTGAAGTAAACTTCGTGCTTCAAGGACCATGTACCTGCATCAGCGTAATCCTCAAGTTCCCAAACGGAAAAATTGCAAGCGTCGCTGGCACAAAAACTAAAATAACGATATCCCAATTCGCGGTCAGGAATGCGCAGGTTTAGGGAACGTTGGAATAGCCGGAGACGCCCTTGGAACACTCCAAAGGAGATGACATAGCCTCGAGGCGAGACGGGTAGACTTATATAACGGAGGTGGCCTCCTTGTGGATCGAACACAAGGATGCCTTTCATCGTTCCACGTCCATCTCCACTATCCACTTGCACCAAATGCAGCATTCCATTGCAGGCAATAACACGATGTAGCTTTGACACAAATGAGAAGGGATTCAATCCCTGCGGCGACAAAACAAACGAGTTGCTCCATTCACCAGTCTCAGAAGAAAATGTCTCCACTCGTAAGAGAGTAATATTATTGGCTTCTCTAGTGGGGCAATGAATACGTACCACCTTACAACTATGTGTAAAGGGTTCGCAAATAAAGCCGACCAAAGTGTATTGGGATGGAGGCCATATCGACATCGTGGGTGGAAGCCGAGGAAGCTTGAGCCATTGTTCGGTAAGTGGATTGCAGATGAAGTAGTCGCAGTTTGTCGAAACTTCGCTGCGTACCAGTAATAAGTCCTTGAACGATGCCTCAATGCGAAGATCATTGTATGGTTGTCTATAGGGAAGAAAGTTGAGAAAATCGACTACTCTGCCATAGCCGCCACTGCGTCCAAAGTCCTCGAAGGACTCAGAACTAGAATTATCGGATGGAAGAACCACGAGATCGTCGCCGTTCTGAAACACAAGAGTGAAGGGTTCTATGTATTGGTATTGGTGCCTGTGGTTAATGTAGTGGGGAATAAAATTAGGATGAGAAATAAGAGAACACCAGCGCTTTGAGACGGAACTGCATCCTACAGCCGATCGGCAAGGGAGTCGATAAAAGATCTCCAACAACACATCATCAGGAAGTTGTTCTATTCTTGATCTTGATGTATTGCAACATGGAGAAGAAACAGCATCCACTGCCATGGACAACAGTCTGTTGCGGCAAGAAGAAGAGAATTCGATTTACGAAAAAAAAAAAAACCCTATTACACTAGCTATTTAACGCTAGATCAATATATATACTCTAGGAGGGGTTGGTAAGGCTTGGGTCGACAGGACTTCTTTTTTTTTTTTTTGAGAAAAAGGTAAGCGAAATTTTATTAAAAAAAACAAACTTCAAAAAATACAACCAACAAACTCAGGAGCAATCAGACTGAAAGACATCAGCCACCTCCTCAGGTAGAGCCTCTACCCAAACCTCCGTGTCTGCAGTTAAAACTGCTTTTTAGCTAGACTATGCGCTAAACTATTCCCTTCCTGCCTAACATGCTGAAACCTACAACCTCTCAACATCTGACCCATCCTCTTAGTCTCATCAATGATATGCCCAAACAACATATTACAAGGATCTATACGCTGCAAAGCCTGAATAACATGAAGACAATCACCTTCAACTATAATATTAAACAAACTCAGCTCCCTTGCAAAAATCACTGCCCTCCGAGCTGCCAAAGCTTCAGCCATATCCACCGATTGAACCTGGCCCAGATTCTGACATAGAGCAGCAATGACTTGCCCAGCCTGATCTCTAAATACAACACCAGTCGCAGCTGACCCCGATTCTTTGGAAAAAGCAGCATCAAAGTTTGCTTTGTACCATTCTGTAGGTGGTGGAGACCAACGCACTCTAGGACGCGGAATAGACACACTCTGCTCCTGCCAATTCACATCCTCATATTCCATCACCAACGCCTTGGCCCTATCACCCAGCTCATGCAGCGGCCAAACAGGTTGACGTTCCCGCAATCGATTTCGACGTTGCCATAAACACCAAGCCACCGTGGCAAAGAAAGCAATCCGGAAACTTGAGCCACCACTGAAAAGCTCCCCTAATAGCTCAAAGAAAGTCCGACACTTCTTTTGAACCAGCGAGCGGAACTCTGGGATTGACGTCTAGACCGAGCGAGATTGATCGCACAACCATAAGCAATGTAAGGTTGTTTCCGTGTGGTCACCACAACCAGCACACACCGGACTAATTGGGAGGTGCCGAGCCAGTAAGTTTTGTTTTGTTGGTAAAGAGTCCTTTGCAGTGCGCCAAATGAAATGTCGTATCTTATTCGGTGTTCGAATCTTCCAAATCTTCTTCCAAACCAAACCATTATTGTCTGAAGATGATGAGCTCGGCATAAGAGAAGCTTCAGCAGAAACCAACATCCGGTAAGCACTCCTAACACTATACTCACCATCATTGGTTAGAGGCCAAATCAAAGTATCTTCAGCCCCATCCTCGCAAACCTAAATCCTACGCACCATATCTGCCTCCCACGGAAGAAAACAACTCGCTAGGCGACCCGGGTCCCAAGTTCTTGTGTCAGGGAGGAATAAGTCACAGACCCGATGAACTGAGGAACTAGCTCTTGGAGAAATGATCTTACTATGGTTCAAATCAGGCAGCCACCTGTGATGCCACACATCAATTAATTGGCCATTGCCGACCCTCCATATTGCCCCTTTTTCAATAACCCCACGAGCTTGTAAAATACTCCGCCAAGCATAAGAACATTTAGGATGAACTGAAGCCTCAAGAATATTCCCATGCGGAAAATATTTAGCACTAAACACTTTAAAAAGAAGGGAGTCTCGATGATGAAGAAAGCGCCACACTTGTTTAGCCAACAGCGCATTATTAAACTTTTGGAAATCCTGAAACCCCATACCTCCAATTGATTTTGAAGAGCATAAAAAGCTCCACTTAACCCACTGAATTTTCTTCGCATCACCACTTCCCCACCAAAACTTATGAATCATGGCTTCAATATCTTTACAGAGACCCGTCGAAAGCTTGAACACACTCATTGAGTAAATTGGAATAGATTGAACCACTGCCTTAATCATAACCTCCCTCCCTGCTTGAGACAACTTTTCCTTCCATCCTTGCATACGACCCCATATCCTTTCTTTGATTTGAGTGAAACATGCCGTCCTATTCCTTCCAACAAAAGAAGGTAAGCCCAAATATTTCTCATAATGTCTAATAGCAGGAACATTAAGGGCCACTTTTAGAGCTTCCTGAATTGCCTCATCTGTGTTTCTACTAAAGCAAAGAGTAGTTTTCTCCTTATTGATCACCTGTCCCGAAGCTACCTCATAGTAGGCCAATAGCTCTTGAACTTTATTGCATTCTTCTAAAGTAGACCTGCAAAAAATTAAGCAATCATCTGCAAAGAATAGATGAGTTAGTTTAGGCCCACTTCTACAAAGTGAGAAACCTTGTATGTCTCCTTTTGATGCAGCATTCCTTAAGAGTGAATTCAAACCTTCAGTACAAAAAGAGGAACAAATAAGGAGAAAGAGGATCACCCTGTCTTAGACCTCTAGAAGGGACAATCAAACCCTTAGGCTCACCATTCACAAGAATAGAGTATGATACAGTGGTTATGCATTCCATAATCAAAGCCACCCAAGCAGGCGGAAATCCCATCTTGAGAAGAATTTTTTCAAGAAACAGTCATTCTACCCGATCATAAGCCTTGCTCATATCTAACTACATAGCCATAAAACCTTTCTTCCCTATACAACTATTCTTCATATGATGCAAAGATTCAAAAGCAATTAAAATATTATCAGTAATCAATCTATCAGTAATGAAGGCACTCTGGGTCTCAGAAATAATGGAATTAAGCAAAGGCTTGAGGCGATTGGCAATCACCTTACTGATGATCTTATAAATCACATTGCACAAACTTATGGGTCTAAAATCCAAAACTCTTTCCGGATTGTGAACTTTAGGAATCAGAGTGATAAAGGTATGGTTTATAGACCTGAGGATGGACCTCGAATTTAGACAAGATAAAACAGCCTGAATAACATCCATACCTATATCAGTCCAATAAGTTTGATAAAACAAGGGTGGCATACCATCTGGACCAGGAGCTTTGAGCGGAGCCATTTCCTTGATTGCCACTCCCACCTCCTCACTGGTAAAAGGTCTCATAAGATCTGCGCTCATAGACTCAGTTACCACAGCTTCAACCCCATCCAAAACCCTGTCAAAATCACGTGGATTTGAAGAAGTGAAGAGATGAGTATAAAAATCAGTAAGGAGAGCCGAAAAAACTTCCTCATCCTCCTACCAATCACCATTCCCATCACACAAACCCTTAATGAAATTCTTCCTCTTCCTTTGTGTAGCAGTCCCATGAAAGAACTTTGTATTTTGATCACCATGTTGCAACCACTGAACCCTGGACCGTTGATGCCACATCTTCTCCTCTTTATCATATAAAGTATTCAATTCTTTCTTAAGCTACACCACATCCTCATGCTCCCTAGTTCTGGCCGAAACTTCTTCAGCTTGCCACAACTGGTCCTTTGCTTGCTTTATCTGCTGTTTCACATTACCAAAGTGGACCCTATTCCAAGACTTCAAACGTTTCTTACATCTCTTAATTTTTGTGGCAGCAACGAACATGGGAGTACCATTAGGAGCACAATCCCAAGCCCTTTTTACCACTTCTTTGCACTCAGGATCTGAAATCCACATTGCTTCAAACTGGAAGGGCTTCCTGCGCCACTTTTGGAACTCATTTGCAGCATCCAAGGATAGAAGAATTGGCCTATGATTTGATGTAAAACAATTCAGATGCTTCACCCTACCTGTAGGAAACCGAGTCAACCACTCATAATTTGCAACACCCCTGTCCAATCTTTCCCATATCCACTCTCCTCTTTGCCTACCATGCCAAGTGAAATCTGGTCCCAAGAACCCCAAATCAGCAAACCCACAATGGTCCAATGCATCACGAAAATTTTGCATCAAGTAGTGAGCCCAAGGTACCCCACATTTCTTCTCTTACACTTCAAGCAACTCATTAAAATCTCCCAAACAACACCATGGAAGCTTCGGTTTAGAACTAAGTATACGTAACATATTCCAACCCTCCATCCTACAACCTGTATTAGGCTCTCCATAAAACCCAATCAATCTCCACGCATTTTCCGAACCACCATGCACAATAGAATCTATGTGATAGTTCGAAAAACTATCCACCCATACATCAATCCCTGCTTTCCACAAAAGAGCTAAACCACCACCCCTATCATCCGTAGGTACCATAAAACAACCATCAAAGAAAATCTGATCTCTTACCCATCTCATACGCTCCTTAGATGACCATGTTTCAGATAAAAACACAATCATGGGATCTTGTGCTTGCACAATATCGGCAAGCTCTTGAACTGCACGTCGGTTCCCAAGCCCCCTGCAGTTCCAAGCTAAGATTTTCATGGCTGTCGGCGGGGCTGAACATCAGCCTCCACCGTTTGATTTTTGTGAACAATTGCTTGTTTCTTTCTACTAACTCTCACAAGATCCCTTTCCTTGCTCGAATCCTCCCTAGTGCGCTTCAAAGAACATAACTCCAATATTTGTGTGGAAGAGGCACTACCCCGTACAGGTTGTAGAGGCACATCCTTCACCACCCTTGCTGTCTCACCCATTCAGACTCCCACACCACTAACCCCACTGTTCCTAGCAACCTCCCCATTATTCTCCCTACCATCAAAACGTTCTAACTCCGCATCTATATCGTCCAACTGAGCTTGAAAATCCTAACTAGTGGAACCACTTTGCTATCCTAGTTCCATATTTGTATTCGAACTACTCACCTTAAGATTGCTATCAACTTCCACAGCCACTGGTGCTGCAACCTGAGCATGTAGACCATCACAATTAGCTACCCGCCCCACAACTTCATTACTGTGGAGCTGGTCACTACCATCCTTGTTTTGAAAAATATTCAACTCATCCTTATCTCCATCATTACCCCATTCTGGACTTGGAACAACCCCATTATCCTCATTTACCTCCTCTTCATAACCTGCAACACGAATCACTGTTTTCTTGGCCAAGTTCGGGTTGTTTGCTCGCAACCAAGGACCAAATTTTTTGTCAATCTCCCTCAACGCACCCTTCCTTTTCAACCATACCGAGCAGTCCCTATCATGGTGGGTAAGACGCCCGCACCAATAACAAACGTTAGGCAAGCGCTCGTATTTGAAACTTACCCAGCTTTCCTCATCGGAACTTAATCCTATCTTTCTACCTCTACATAGTGGCTTTGTAATATCAATCTTCACCCTTACTCGCAAAAAGTGGCTTCCCTTATAATCCTCATCCTCTGCTCTTGTGTTTATGACTTCCCCTGCAACTGATGCTATGTCCTGTGCCACCCTCAACTTCAAACTACTGATAGGAAGGTCATGAACCTGTAACCAGAAGTGTGCACTGTCAAAAACCAAACCTTTCATCTTCGTTTGTCTCCCTATCCTCTTCAGCGCGACCAAATACCTATCAAAAGACCATGGTTCACCAGCTAGGACTCTGTCAACATCAGACTTCTCAGAGAAAATAAATAACACTCGGTTGTCACCCATATCACGTACTTCAAATCCCCTCTTAGTATGCCACAGTAGTTTGAAAGTTCTTGCGATTGCCTCTATATTCAGTGCCCTCACCGTAAAAAACCGCGCCACCAACAAGAACTTCCCTTCAAAACCCCCATCGTCAACATTATACTTACTTCCTTCAGACTCCGTCAATGAGAAAGTCTCCCACAAAGCAAAAAGATTGTCCATACCTGACTTCCCAGAGAAAATCCCTATGCCGTTATGGTCACAAAACCAGAGAAAAAGAACCACAGCCTCACTCAGGGAGTAGGCACTTATTCTACTAACCTAGGGTTTAAGCGCCGCCTAAGGTTAGAGAAATTGGTTTTAAATATAAGCCAAGCCTTTATTGTTTACTTTGTATTGGGTCGACAGGGCTTAAACCAAGTTACACACTACGAAATTTATGGTGTTGTTTATAAATTTTTAGAATTGAGTAGTAATTTCAAATTGTTTCCAAATTCCCTTCTTTTTTTTTTTTCTTTTTTTTTCTCCTAGGTTTTATAGCCTATGTTTTAAAGCCAAATCCAAACCAGTCCCTTCGTATCATCAGTTACATTAGGCTAAAATACACTAATAGTCCCCATTAAAAAAACATTATTTTTCTCTGAAATTATGCTTATGAAGCATAATTGTTAATTCATCCCTCAAATTTAAAAATTATAAAATTGAATTGTCTTAACAAAGCAGTAGACAATGGGGAGATAAGGGGTTTATCTCTATGTCACCAAGGGCCAAAGATTACTCATCTCTATTTTGCAGACGATTGCCTTCTATTTTGCAGGGCCAACAAAAAACAATGTCAAAAAATCCAGCAACTACTTCGTTGGTATGAGGGTGCATCTGGCCAATTGGTGAATAAGGACAAAACAACCTTCTTCTTTAGTAGAAACACACCGGAGGAGGTTCAACAAGAAATCAAGGTCTTGCTAGGGATGCCGGCTATCAAGCATTATGAAAAATATTTGGGCTTGCCATCATTTGTGGGGAGACAAAAAAAAAACTTGCTTCATTCAGATCAAGGAACGAATTTGGGCAAAAATGCAAGGGTGGAAGGAAAAGTTACTCTCTCAAGCAGGAAAGGAAGTCATGATAAAAGCGGTTATTCAATCTATTCCCACTTATTCGATGAGTGTGTTTCGGTTACCAATTGGTTTAATCAAGGATATTGAGACGATGATCCCTAAATTTTGGTGGGGTAATCAAGATAATACAAGAAGAATGCAGTGGGTGAAGTGGAGTACCTTATGCTCCCCAAAGTCTCTTGGGGGTATGGGGTTTCGAGATCTTCAACAATTTAATGATGCACTCCTTGGCAAACAGGTTTGGAGACTTTACCATGAGAAGGATATGTTACTGTATAAAGTTTTTAAAAGCAAAATATTTTTTAGTGGGGAGCATCTTGGATGTTGATTTCAACCCGCGAAGCTCCTTTGCTTGGAAAAGTATTTTACATGCTAGGGAGGTCATTTGCAAGGGAGCACGGTGGAGAATAGAAGATGGTTTAGGGATCAACATATGGAAGCACCGTTGGCTGGAGTCTTCAGAGGGAGGCCAGATTGTATCTCCTCAACTTGACCCTTCACTGATCACAGTAAAGGATCTCTTCATCCCTGACACAAGAGTTTGGAACAAGGAGCTCATTGAATAGAATTTCTTACCGTGGGAAGCCGAGAGTATTCAAGGAATTCCGGTCAGCCATTATCCGATGGAGGACTTGCTTATTTGGCCACACACCACGGATGGAAGCTACTCAGTTAAAAGTGCTTATCAGTTGTTGGCCGTTGATACCAGATTTGCTCTACCCAGCTCGTCTGCTACAGGGGGTTGCAAGTCCTTTTGGAACAGGATATGGAATTTGCAAGTTCCAAATAAAGTTAAGCACTTTATATGGAGAGCTTCAAATGAGTCCTTACCCACCAAGCTTAATCTATTTACACGACACATTCTCCCTGAGAACATTTGCAACCTCTGTGAAGAATACACCAAAGATACTATTCATTGTCTTTGGCTTTGTGACTGGGTAAAATGCATTTGGCTTTTAGATTCATCATTTTGTCCACTCCAACCAAAGATTTTTAGAAGTTTTGGCGATCTTGTTTCAGCAGTTTTGACCGATGCAAGCCCAGCCACAGCTGCTCTTTTTTCAATGGTTGCCTGGAGCATTTGGATTAGATGTAATAAACTGAGGGAGAAGCAAGATGTTTGGGGAGTAGGGGAGACGGTGCAGCGAGCTCGTGAGCTATTACAGGAATATTGGGATGTCAAGGATTGCCCAAATCGGCCTCATGTGACTCGTACAAAACAGCCATGGACGCCGCCAAGTGAAGGTTTTTACAAGTTAAATTTCGACAATGCCTTCTTCGAGAGTTCCGGAAGAGCAGGTCTAGGAGTGGTGGTGAGGGATGTGGAAGGAATGATCATTGCAACTCTTAGCCAGAATATTCCGCTCCCCAGCTCTGTAGATTCGGTTGAAGCTTTGGCTGCCCGACATGCTATCATTTTGGCTCAGGAGATAAGTCTCACACTAGTGGTAGTGGAGGGTGACTCATTGAAGGTTATTGAAGCCATCAACAGTCAAAAACAGAGTAGGACTCAGTGGGGTCACATCATAGAAGATATTAAAAAAGCAAGTCTTTGTTTGCAAGCTTGTAGCTTTTGTCATGTTAGTAGGGGGGTAACAATTTAGCCCACTCCCTGGCAAGAAGAGCAGTTTAATTGCTGATACTGATGTGTGGTTAGAAGAACTACCACAGGATTTGGATGATGTTTTCCAGTCTGATTTGCCTTAATAAAATTGACCTACCTTATTCTCAAAAAAAAAAAAAAAATTTGAATTGACACATCATTAACCCATATTTCTATATGTGACTTGGTTCTAAGACTATAAATGCACTAAGCCGAGCCGAATATTAAAAGTTTATGCTTGTTCTTTTTTCTTTTTTCAAACATGAGCCAAGCTTGAACTCATTACCAAACAAAATTTTATGTTTAAGTTTGACTCTTTTTCTTGTCGAGCAAGCTCAAATTTGTTCATGAGCTACTTGATTAACTTATCATTTTCATATATATTATTATAAATTCATGACTAAAATGTTTTACGTCTTCACAATTCTATGGATTTTTACTGTGAATATATTGTTTATAACATCAATAAACTACAAATAATAATTTAATATCATATAAACCTATTAACAAACTTATACTATCTAATTTCAAATGTATATAAATATATATATATATATATATATATATTTAGACAAATATACATATAAAATATAATATTATATATAGTTAAGGCTTTTAGGTTCATGAGCTTGTTCTTGAATATATTATTAAGTTTAAGTTTGGCTCGTTTAATAATTAAGCTTAAACTAAGGCTTGTTTTTTAAATAGACGAATATAAACAAACTTTTTTGTGAGAGAAGCTCAAAATATTTATAAACAGCTAAGCTCATTTACAACCCTACTCGATTTCAAATCAAAGCTCAATGAGAAAGTACCTTATGGGAGACTAATTATATTAGATTCTCTTTTATCTTATATTCATTGTAAGTTGCACTAATTAAATTAA
This sequence comes from Quercus robur, assembly GCF_932294415.1. NCBI lineage: Eukaryota > Viridiplantae > Streptophyta > Magnoliopsida > Fagales > Fagaceae > Quercus > Quercus robur. The sequence continues at coordinate 46,125,435 of NC_065541.1, forward strand.
TGATGAAATTTATCATGAATGTGAAAAAGAGAAACACCATATTAGCATGCTCTGTAGCACCAAATAATTTTCCGTTATGAGACACTTTCCACATCAACAGCACATTTTGGTAAGACTAATTAAATACCCGTTTGGATAGAGCTTCTTTGCATCTTTGTCTGCATCTGCATTTTTTTTTTTTTGGGAGAAGCGTGTTTTTGTCTTTTCCAATGGGTCACATGCACTGTTCACGAGACCCACAAATCTCATTAAAAATGAGTCTCACAACATTATTCACACATTTAAAATTTTTCCAAATTTTTTTTGGAGTTGCTACAGTAGCTCTCTTGACTTGGAGAGCACTATAGCAACTCCAAATAAATTTTTCTCCTTTAAAAAATCAAACAACTCAATAAAAAACAATTCTTTCTCCCTCGTAGACTCAAACGTCTCACAAAATCAAAAACACAAAACAAAATCTATTTCTTATTATAACGACAAAGTTGAATAAAAAAAAAAAAAAACAAGTCAAGCCAATCTGACCCAGTCTGGCGGTGGGGAGGAGGAATAGCTACAATGGGGAGGCAGACCAGGCGCTGTAGCTTGGTGAACGCCGATCTCCACCGGCTTTGTCCTTCTGGCGACACTTGATCTCCACCGGCCTTCTCCCTCTCTCTCTCTGTGCTGCGTTCTTTCTCCCTCTCTCTCTCTCTCTCTCTTATATTTTCTCTGATGTGACAAATGTGTAACTGTGACGTAAATAGAATAACGTGTCTCAATTTTTATATATTTTTTTGATAAAAAAAAAACGGTTGAAGTTGAGTAATCAATTGGGTGTGAAAATGTGTGGTCTTTAAAATGAGTAGGTTGAAATAAAATTGAGTTAATCCCTTGATTTTTTTTTTTTTTGGGTATGTAATCGTATGATATGGTATTTAATATTAGATAGGTTTCTATAGGGGCCGTTTTTGTTATGGAGTGGGAAACTCTTGTACTCCCACTCCACTTTTTTACGTGCGCCCCACATTGAAGAAATATAACTGATGGTACTCCTTTCTCTTCAACTCACGCTTATAAGACAGGGGGGGAAGGAGATTTCTTCGATGTGGGGCACACGTAAAAAAGTGGAGTGGGAAAATGGCCCCCACAATTTCTTCTTTTTTTTGAGAAAAAATAGAAGGAGATAATTAATTAATTAATTATAAGATATTTAATTATTAAATAACAATAATAATAATAATCTAAAAAAAAAGTTGTGAAAAATTTAATGCATAAATTCATTCCAAATTACATAAATTTGACAAATCTCAAGACTAATATAGATTTGATAAATGAAAAATAATGCAAGCATGAAAAATATGATCATTAAAAAAAAACCATTGGAAAGTATGATTGTTGAAAATTTTTTAAAAGTTACCATTGGGGGATTTAAAAATACAGTTATTGGGAATTAGAAAAATATAATAGTTGGGAATGCATAAAGAAATATTAAAAAAAGAATAAATGAAAATTAAAGAAAGAGTGAAAAAATAATATTTAAATGAGATAGAGAAATGAGAGAGAGTTTGTTGAAATGTGTATTTGAAAAAGTAAGTAGGTAAAAAGTAAATACAACTGTTCAGAGCATCTCCAACAAGCTCTCTAAACACAAAATTTGAGAGTAAACCCACAAAAACTTGCTCTCTAATTCACTGTTCATTAGCAAAAAACTGTTTGCTAATGAACAATGGCTCTCTTAGTCTGATGACTTGTTGTTCATTAGCAAAAGAATTAATGGGAATATAAAATTCAACACACCCATTAAAATATTCAATTTTACTCAACAATTACAATGGGCTACAACTCAACCATTCTGGATTTTTTTTTTCTCTCAAACATCTCTAAACTCAATCACAATCAAAATACAAACTCAAATAACAATCTTAAAATTAATCAAATCATAACAAAAAATGAAAAACAAAACAAAACAAAGCAAATTTAACCCATCTAAGCCGCTGTGGGGAGGAGGACGAGTGGTCGTGGAGGGGACAAGTTATCCACTGGTGATCTCTATTTGTGAGAGAGAGAAAGAAAGAAAGAGAGAGCTCTAGTTTGGACGAAGTGGTAAGAGAAAAAAGAAAAAGGAAGAAAAAAAAAGAAAAAAGAAAGCGAGCTCTGGTATGTTTTGGAGTTTGGAGGAAGTGGTAGGGAAAAAAGAGGAAAGAATGACAAAAGAAAAGAATAAAAGTACGTGTGTGGAGGAAAAAAAGATGGGGGAAAAAAAGAAAAGAAAAAATTGTATGGATAAAAAAAAATAAGGGAAAAATAAAATAAAGAATAAGAAATTAAAATTAAGAAACGCTACAACAATATTTTCACAATAAATTTTAAGTGGTAGGTTGTTATTGGCTATTATTGGTGAGTAAAAAAATAATTTCAGTGGTGACTAGTGAGTTCAAATTAAAAACAGCAACAACTTATCATATAAGATTTACTGTGAAAGTATTGTGCAAAATATTATGAATGTAGTATTTTTAGTTAATTTTTTTTTTTAGAACAATTTCTAGTTAAAATTGGATGACCTACAACTTACTATATCGTTACCACAAGTGCTTTACGAGATTTGTTAAAAAAATATTGTGGGATACAGAAATTTTAAAAAAAAAAAAAATCATGCTACGTGTCATACCCAAAGCTGAGAAGGTCAATATAGTTCCAAGGAGTCCATAAACTCAGACGGTAAGACCGGAGAGGCAGGCCATGGTCACATCAATGGCACATTACAGGAGGGGACCAAACTGTAAAGGAAGAGCTTCACAGAGGGGGTTAGCTTTGACGTGACTAAAGGGATGGTAGCTTCCACCACATTTAATGCATCCTACCAAACCTCTTGGCTGCATTTATGTTGAGAAGACCCCCAAACAGTACTGCTTTGGTTGTCGCATCTCACAGAAGGTCTGGGAAGGTATCTGATAGGACAAGCACTCGAGTAGTGACTTACATGATTAACAAATGAAGGGTCAAGATCATTTAAAAGGAATTATATAATGTAAGAGATCCTCCAGGGAGAGAGGAATCGAAAAATCTAGAGAGAAAACATGTTAACAACAAGAACTAAAACTATATCCAAGTCTAAGAGAAGTACATTGAAGGAACATCTCTCCTCGGATTCGCTAAGGAAAGGTTTTTTTAATAGAGTTTGTCTTTCTTTCCTTCCTTATCATCTTTAATTCACCATGCATGTTGCTCAATCCATTGAAGCCTAGTTTTTAAGCCCACTTTTTACAAATTTATTGTATTGGGCTTTTTGGGCCTTAATCCGTTTACCTTTTAAGCTTTGGATTCAAAACACTGCCCTTACAAATATCATTAGGAAAAATTTAAAAATATTACTATTGGGAGATTTTAAAAATATGGTTGTTGGATATTTGAAAAAATATAGTCATTAATCATTATAAATAAATGAAGGAAGATTGAAAAAATAAACAAAGAAATATTAAAAAAAAATGAATAAATAATATTTAAATTGGATAGATAAAAAAGATAGAGATTCAATTGAAAAATATATTTAAAAAACTAGGTAGTTAAAAGATAAAAAAAAAAAATTGTTCACTTTCCGAACAGTATAAAATTTTAAAAAGTGTGCTAGAGATGTTATAACAAATTAAAATAGTACACAACTCATACATGTAAACAAAATACCATTATACCCTTGAAAATTTCAATTGCCCGTTTCCCTCCTCCACTTTATTTCCGAAATCAAATTTCAGAATCACTCTCTATCTCTCTCTCAAATCAAATTTCAGAATCACTCTCCCTTTCTCTCTCTCTATTATATTCTGCCTGACTGTGTCTTAAACTCCAAAAGGTGACTGCTCCAACACCGCGAGTTTCAGCCACCCACCTCCGTTTCAAAAGGGTCACCAAAAAAATAAAAACTTCGTGCTCTCCGTCTCTCCCACCTCATTTCTCTCTCTCTTTCTCTCAACAAAGTCAGATCTGGTAAGGAAATTTAGATCTTCGGGTTTTTTATTTGTTTTATCTTTCCTTATAATTCAATCAGTGAATTGCTATCAGATTTACGGATATTGTTTTTTCAAATCTTTGATGTTTATATTTTTTTTATTCCGTTGATTTATATTGGATTACATATATCACAAAAAGTGTATCATCTATGGTTACAAAAGATATTCTGCTAATTGTGTCTGTGCAACCCAGTAAGGTCCATTTCAGATTTGGTACCTCACCTCATCTGGGTTTGTTTATTTGTGTTTGTGTCTGTGTCTGTGTCTGTGAGTGTTTTTTGGCTAATTTTTTAGTGGGTTTTGGTTAGATTACATTAATTGTGATGGAATATCAACTGGGTGGACCTTCATTTGTTAATTGAGGAGTTTAGTTTGTGGGATTAATTTAAGAATATAGTTAGTACCTATATCAGTACAAATTCAGCTGGTGCAACTCATTGAAATGTGAAATTCTATGCTTGGCCTAGGAGAAACAAATTTGGTTATGTTTGAGAATGCATTAGTACTATTATCAGTAGGAACAAAAGCTTTTACTTGATGATCTGCTGGTCAGATGAGATGCATTTGTGATGTCAACAGCTTTTTGTTATCATTAAAGCAAAAAGATCATCATACTAACTCAACTCATCAAATCTGCTCTCAATGATTTGAACACCAATGAACAAGACAACTAATTTAATAGCCCATATCTTGTTGTCATGCTGTTATATTTAGCTAATTTTTTTAGTTAAATTTAGTGAAAGATTTGTTTAGTGAGTGATATATCTTTGGCAATGATTAAAGTTCCGTGCTGGGGTCAAATTTTTTCCATTCTTCTTGTCCTATCATGCTGAGCAATTTTTGTGTGCTCTTTTTGGTGTTGATCAGGAAACACCATTCACTTTTGGTGCTTAAGTGGCATAGGATTGAAAACCTGCATTGACTTGAATTGCAAATACATTAGTATTGCGCTATGGATCAATTGGTGACCATTAGCTGAGAGCACTAACTGATTTTTATTGACCCACTATCATTGAGTTGGAGCCATTTATCCATGGAAACCATCATGCTGGTTTGACTTTATGGCCTCCATGTTGAGAGCTTATTTCTGGACCAAAGAATCCTATTTTAAAATGATAAAGCGGTTCTAAAAACTAGAACCATATGATACTGGGTAATGGGTAAGTTTTGATTATCTCTAAACACAATCATCATTATTGAACTCCATATACGTACATATACAATCTTGGGAAAGTGGAGAGGAGGCTTGGTTTTGTAGTAAACAGTGAGACCCAAGCTCAGATCTATAACAACGTCTCTCTCTCTCTCTCTTTGTTTTTATTTTTTTATTTTAAGGTCGTTCCTGAAAGCCCACATTCAAATTTGTAACTGTAAGCATTGTTATCCCTCTTTTCTATCTTTTAGTTTTCAAAACCCTTAGGTTTTTTTTTTTTTTTTTTTTTTTTGTGGTTGCTGTTTCTGTGTTTTATATGTAACATGTGAATTTGATTGTGGAGCATTATACTTAATCTGTAAAATGGGCTGTGAAGTCCTTCTGGTTGTTACTGAAATGCACGGTTACCATATGGAATTCTAATAAATATCCAAAGAAAATCAATTTCCCATATATGAAAATGCTCATTTTCCCGTTTGGGTTTGTCTGATTTATTTACTGTTTGTTTATGGTAGCTATATATCTTTGTAAAAGTCTTATCTGATTTCCCTATATCATTCTTTTTTTTTTTGATAAGTAATAAGTTATATTGATAAAAAAAGGAACACCCTAGTACACAGGGAGTGAACAAGGGATAAGAAATCAAATACAAAAATTGCAAGAGTCTAGGAAATCAATAAAAGAAGGGAATGAATGTTTTTGCAAAGCAAAGAACCAATCTCTTGAAGTTCTAAAAAAGAGTAGCTTGAGGTCTGGAATAGATCTCTCAATATCTTCAAAATATCTACTATTTCTCTCCCTCCAAAGACACCACAATAAGCAATGAGGAATGATGGACCAAATATAACCATTTTGATGACATAGAAATGTCTTTGAATTAGGTAGATGTGGTTTGCTAACAATACTTAGGTAGATGTGGTTTCTCGAAATGTCTTTGAATTATAAAAGATTTGTGAATTATGTTTTTCCTTTGTCACATTTTGTATTAAGTTATTGATCCGTTTGATTACCAAGAAGATTAAGGGGGAAAAGGGATAGAAGTGGTTTAGAGTCTTAATTTGTATGAAATTCTGCCTTTGACAAGATGAAATTTCCATTTTAACAATTGCATGTAATAGTGTGAGGCTCCAGCTCAGTGAAATTTTAGTTTTATTGGATTGCCAATATTGACATGTCCAGAGTTAAATTTTTGTTTCCTTTGATGTTATCTGAGTATTCCCAAAATGAAGAGCACAATTAAACATTGCCTTCAATTTTGAACTTAGATACTTATATTAGATCTGACCAGTGCCACGCGATGTCATATTAACATATGATCTTAATCTTTGTTGCTTTCTGGAACTTCAAATTGATTACAATCTGTTTGTTTTTGCTAATGTCTATATTGAACCTCTTCTCTTGAATCTATTCAACAATTTTGGTAATTGACCATTACCCATTTGATTTCTGTTCTCAGAGAATGATGGACTCTCTACCTGATGCCATTGTCAACTACATCTTGTCATATAATAACAATGCCAGGGATGTGGCTGTTTGCAATTGTGTATCTAAGCGGTGGAAAGACTCAATGCCTTATATTCGTAGCCTTTACTTCCCACGGAGCTCTTTTGACAATCATACTGGCCAGGAGCATCCTGACAATATTGTGTGGAAGATGATATCATCAATTGTTCAACTAGAGGAGCTTGTTGTGTATACCCCATTTTCTGGTGCTGGCCTTGCTTTATGGCTTTCCCATGCAGGTTCCTCCCTCCGGCATCTTGAGCTTCGAATGGATAACCTTGTTGAAAATCAGACTTGTAATGAGGGCCCCTCGAAATTGGATTGCATTAATGCTGCAAAGAATTTGGAATCACTAAAACTTTGGGGTGTGTTAATGACCCATCCCCCCAGGTGGGATGCCTTCCAAAAACTTTGGAACCTTGAAATTGTAGGGGCCAGAATGGAGGATCCAGCTTTATCAGCTGCACTTCGAGCATGTCCTAATCTGACCAACTTGTTGCTGCTTGGTTGTGAAGGAGTTATATCGGTTTCGATTGACTTGCCACATTTGCAGCAGTGCAAGCTTGATTTTTATGGCTTGGGTAATTGCTCGCTTTCCCTGACATCCCCTAAAATCGAAATCCTTGAGGTGCAAGGTTGTAGTTGGATTAGGGTTTGTGAGTCGAACTGCTTGAAGAATCTTTCAATTGCCAATAATGCAGGTAACCATTTAATAGAAGTTTCTGATCCAGATCATTCCAGTCTCTTTTAGCTTAGAAGTAAACATTCAGTGTTTTTCAACTGAATTGTAACTGAATCTTTTATTTTTTTTTGTTCTGGTAAATTCTTTAGGGAGAGTGTACATGGTTGATTTTGGGAAACTTGAGGCTCTTGAGTTCTTGTCCATCAGGGGAGTCCAGTGGTGTTGGGATGCAATAAGCAATATGCTTAAATGGGCAAGTGAGGTGAAGCATCTGTACATGAAGGTCGAGTTCACTGGAGATTATGAGGCACTTCAACCCTTTCCAGAGATTGATTTTGTTGAATTTTTTAATAATCACCCCAAACTGCAAAAGTTCGATATCCATGGAGCCATGTTTGCTGCTCTTTGCCAGAAGAACAGCCTAAAACATGTGAGTATATAATATTATATGGTTATATTTCTCCTATGTCGGATGAGTTTTTGAAATTAAATAAATTTAATTGGGAGTCTTTCCTTTTGCAGGTGGATTCAGGATTTGTAATTCCATGTCTAGAGGATGTGGTGGTTGCAGTGAGATCACCACTAAATGCTGAACAGAAAATGAGTACTCTTGAGTCCTTTTTAAGGTACGGGAAGAATTTGAAGAGGATGGTAATAAAGATTCTGCAGATGAAGAGCAGTCATAGCAGTGCAGATGATTTTTTTGATGAGGTTTACAGGTTTAGCCGCATGAATGACGACATAGTTCGAATAGAATAAAGATTAGAGGGGGCACTTCCTCTCCTGGTTTTGCATTTAATTTAAATGACTCCAATTTTATACTCTGATTTCAGGTTGACTACTGAACTGATTGAAACTTTGATTATCCTTTTTAACAAATTGATTCAGAATATGCATTGTTTCTTAACTTCCTGGTTTTGGTTTATGGCTTTACTGTCTTTTGTCTTCTGACTTGGAAAAACACATGCTGTTTTTAATTCTTAGTAATAAAGTTTTTAATCAAAGTTCTCTATGGTAAATTGAATTAGTAACTAACCTGACCCCTAACAAACATATGCATAATCAATTAGACTATTTAGATGATATTGATGCAAAAGCTACCCATGAGTATTAACTTGTTTCATTTTGAGATTCTTTAATGCATGACATTTAGCCTCATCCATTTGGTAAATTTGAAGCAAAAGTCATCATGCTTTGGAGACAAAGACATTTGTAGAAGTATTGAAGTAGAATTGGATTTGGACCTAGCTTCAACATTTTTTTTTTTGAGAGAGTTTCAACTTGGTGTGGACGGAGATTAAATTTTAAATTTCTTATTTAATGACAATAAATTTGACTAGTTGAACTAATTGAAACTCATGTAATAATCTAACTTCTAATCCACTCATGAAGAGAATGAATTCATCCTTCCTCATGAACAACACCACATATAAAAATCATTAATCCATATCTAAAATTCAAGAGTCACCCCATCCCTTGTCACTAACACCACAAAGAGGAGATTTCTTTTGAGGAGGTTTATGACTTTATGGTGAAGGTAGGGAAAAGGTGAGAAAGAGAGCCTAGTGGAATACTCCAATCGTACATGCTTTCTTCTATTTGATCGAGTGCTCCTCTAATGTCTATTTCTCTTTTTTTGGCAGCCTCATGTGAATGATGTCAACCCTCTTTTTTTACACATTGTTGAATCGATGACTTACGTATAAATTAAGAAAAATTCTTTGGGTTAGCTAACCTCAAAAATCTGTCCTCAATTAGGCTGTCTCAATCCTAGTGTTAACTGCCAGAAAGAGATTTTCTATTTTCCATGGATTGGCCTTGTTGGTTAGTTGGTTTATAGATGAATTTGTTGATAGGGTAAAGCTTCTGCCTTCAATTATGCTTTGTCATTAATTTCATTAGGGAGAGATTTTCTTGTTTTCTGTGGATGGGCCTTGTTGGTAATGTCAATCCATTCTCTTGTAATGAGTCGTGGAGGACTTTATTTCTGAATTCTAACTGAAAAAGAATGCCTCTCATTTTGGTTGGGAATTGAAAGATAAAGGCTTATTATAATATTATCTCATTGGTTGGGAATCTCTCTATCTCTCTCTCTCTCTCAAATTTTTTTTTTTTTTTTTTTGGAGAAAACCCTCTCTCTCACCATTTTGATAGTTGTAGTTAGTACTTAGTAGAGAGGAACAAAAACGATAATATTAAATAGATTCTTAGATTTGACAAGTAATTAATCATCTATGCTGACTTGACCAATAGTGTATTTTTAACTGTTAAATCTATTAAAAATTTATGGTCAAAAATATGTGTAACCCGCCTCATTATATAAATATATATATATAAAAAGATCTAAAAATGTTCTAAAATTTCATGACAATAAATATCAAACCGCATAATCAAATTTAATTTTCATATTCTAAAAGGATTTTTTTTTTTCTTCTGATGTTTTGATCACACACCATATAGAATTTAGTGAAATGAACCAAAATGAATAAAATACACCAAAATAAAGAATAATTTAGGTCAAGGTGGAATGGGGTGATTCGTAAAATTAATTGATACTTAATTTGGGTTTGGTTTTATGTTGCAACTAGTTGTTTGAAAAGTGTCATTTTAACCACTCTATGTTGGCTTTGTCATACACTTGTGACTTCTGTTAGTAAGTACAGGTTTGAAATTATTTAGGAAACTAGCATCTCGAGTCCGTGAAGCTCGAGTTCAATGACAAACTCAAGCCCCAAAGACTCGAGTTCGGATTGCTGAGGTAGAACAATTTATCCACGTTGAACTCGAGTTCCATAAAACCAGAAGCAGAAGAACCAGATACGAAGAAGAATAGAGGAAGACGATCTAGAGCTTCGAAGAAGACCAGATGTTGGGTGGACGATTTGGTTGGAGAAGAACAGTCGCTGGGTGGAGAAGAAGAAGAAGAAAAAGAAGAATAAATAGTGGGAAATAAAATGGTGGAAATTGAGTCTTAAAAACTTGAATTCCACGTGGATTTTTTTCCACATCAAATGCCACCACTTGCAACTTGAGACTTAGAAACTCGAGTTCTATCTTGGAACTTGAGTTTTAGACTCTCGACATGACATGCTACTTTTGCTGATTAGTTTTGTAAGCTAGACAACTAATTTAATTATTATAAAAATAATGCCAAATGCATAAAAATTTCGCCACTCAAGAAAGACTTGGTCTCACTATTTAGAAATCGGAGATCTTAATCACAAATTCATTCCAATGAAAGATTTTGGGATTTCTATTGGTTACTTGTACGAAAAGATCTCATTTTTATTGTTGAAACTAAATCAAAATATATTCTTGAATATGTGTGTAAAGTTCTTTTTTGGAGACATAAACTTCAGCCCGTACACAAAAATTTGTACTTATATAAACTTTTAGAATTGGGTAGTCTTAATTGGTAAAGCTTCCCCAAATCTAAAGAAGAAAAAAAAAAAAAAAGGATAGTAATTTCAAAATTGTATTCAATTTCCCATTTTATTTGTCTCCAACCCTCCCTTATCATCATCCATTTGCATTACATTTGCTCCCCTCTCTGCTCTGCTCTGCTCTCAGTAACAGAGCAAAATGCTGGCCACACTCCAACCCCCACGCACCCTCTCCCGCTTCCCTCTCTACTTAACCTCACGCCCCGTCACTCTCTGCACTCTCACCGCCCAATCCCCACCTTCCACGTCACCACCAACCCAACCCCCACACTCCCAAATCCTCTCCATCCGCCACTCCCTCCTCACCCGCCAAGTCACCGCCGTCCAACTCGCCGAGTCCCACCTCTCCCGCCTCCGGCTCACGGAGACCCACCTCAAGTCCTTCCTCCACGTCTCTGACTCCGACGTCGTTTTGCGGCAGGCCGCCCTCTTGGACCAGAGGATCGCCAGTGGCGAGGAGGTGGGCCCGCTCGCCGGAGTGGTGGTCGGAGTCAAGGACAACATATGTACGGCCGATATGCCCTCCACCGGTGGGTCCCGCGTGCTCGAAGGGTATCGGCCGGCGTACGATGCGACGGCGGTGAGGAAGATAAAGGAGTTGGGAGGCATTGTGGTTGGGAAGACCAATTTGGATGAGTTTGGCATGGGTAGCACCACTGAAGCCTCTGCTTTTCAGGTTTTTACTTCTAATTTTTTTTCTGGGTTTTATTTAATTGAGTTCATATTTAGTGGGACTGCTTTTGGTTCTTGTTTTAATAATGAAATAGAGTACACAATACAATGTGGAATGTGTATATTCAATAAATAATAAAACAGTTTCTTTATTTTTTTTTATTGTATGTTTTTAAGTTTATAAAACAGAAAGCAATGTAAATTTGTTATCAAATATGCTTTCAAAAATGTTGTCTTTTGACAACATCAACATTCAAAACGCCGTTTTCTGTTTAAGAAAAATAAGGCCATTCAAAACATGGTAATTTTTTTTTCTTTGAAAAAAACTATTTTTAGATATTGTTTATTATTATAATGTTTTTATATATTTTTTTAATAGCTGGCCTGATTGAACTAAAATTTCAAGTAGTTTGGGATGTGTTGCCCAATTGGTAACTGGGGTTGGTTTACTCAGGTGGTGCATATGTTCATTCGTTAGGTGACTGCAAATCCATGGGATGTGTCTCGGGTGCCAGGTGGATCATCAGGAGGCTCTGCGGCTGCTGTTTCTGCTAGGCAGTGTGTTGTGTCACTGGGAAGCGATACTGGTGGAAGTGTAAGGCAGCCAGCATCATTTTGCGGCGTTGTTGGATTGAAGCCAACGTATGGACGTGTCTCAAGATATGGACTGATGGCGTATGCGTCATCGCTTGATGTTATTGGCTGCTTTGGTTCATCAGTTGCTGATACTGGGATTCTTCTTCATGCGATTTCTGGCCATGATAGACTTGATGCCACGAGTAGTAAGCGAGTAAGGGACTCTTATACCATTGTTTTTTATGTACTCTTATGGTCTTCTGCTTACTTGCAAGGGATCCAATTATGATCTTAATTTGTACCCCCTGATATTTTCCAAACCAGTCGCTCATGAAGAGAATTAATTGAGTTCTATGTGTAGTAAGGGATTGAATTTATGTAATTTGTCTTATTTAGTACACCTAACAGTAGTTTGGTTAGTTCCATTTGAAGATTTACCATGTATGGCGTAAGCAAGAAGCTAATCTTCTGAGTATGTATTGTGTGTGAATGTTTTGGTTTTAAAAGAAGACCTTTTGATCTGAATGTACTGATGTTGAAGACTTCAATATTAGATTATTGTGTGACATGCATTTTGTTGGGTGTCGTGTAAATGATGTAATGTTATTGCATTTGGAGTTCTATTTTAATTTTGTAAAATGTTTTCTCAGGAAGTTCCAGACTTTGCATCTCAATTTGCTTCCATAAATTTGTTGGAATCTAAACCATTGAAGGGACTGAGGGTTGGTGTGATACGTGAAACTCTTGATGAAGGTGTTGATACTGGAGTAATTTCTGCAATTCGTGGTGCTGCTTCACATCTAGAAGAACTAGGATGCTCTGTAACAGAGGTCTACTTTTGTTATTTATATTCCTTACAACCTCTGTCTGCTCTAACTCCTCTAGTTCACTCCATAATTGTATGCATATCCTTTTCACGTCTTTACAACCTTCTGTAAATATTAAATTGCAGATCTCATTACCATCTTTCTCCCTTGGGTTGCCTGCCTATTATATTCTTGCATCATCTGAATCATCCTCCAACTTATCTCGTTATGATGGTGTCAGGTAATATGCTGAGAGATTTCTATTGTACATTGATGTTTGTATCTATGATTTATGAAAAGTATTCAGATAAAATCTTCTTGCACATACAAAGTAAAAGAACACTTTAAATACTTGAGAATCAGATAATTCTAAATTGACTCACACACACACACACATGCGTGCAAATATATAAATATATGCGTAGAGAGAGAAAGGGGACCTATAACAAGATTTTTTTTTTTAGCAGGGCAATTGTTCTGAAAAGACCGATTGCCCAGGTACTGTTAATAATACCACTTACAGAAATGAAAATCCATTAAAAGAACCCCCAATAATTTATTGGGCGCTGTACAAAACATTTGAGATACAGGAAAGACATTCCACAATGTGACAAAAAGTTAGCAAAGCTTTATAATTTCAAGACTACGTATAAATATAGAAAACTCAATAAATATGAGGCCCTTTGGCAATATAGCATCTCCTTTGAAAATGGAGGAAAGGCATTCTCAAATATCAATTGCTAATCCTCTCTACATGTAGTACATTAGAATTGTAGATAAGCAAGTACCTATCAAAAAAGAAAAAGAAAAGAGAATTGTAGATAAGCAAGTGAATTCTCATCTTTGTTATCTATATCAATATCCAGGTATGGGAACCAAGCTGTCGCTGACGAGCTAAACTCTCTTTATGGGGATTCTCGAGCTAAAGGATTTGGTCCTGAGGTACATGAACTTTTTAGGTGGCTAGTCAGAAACTCTTTTTATGCTATAATTTTGCTTGGGTTGTGAAGATCTCATAAATAGGCACCTAATACTGGACTTCATCAGTTAGTTAGCTTTTAAAGAAACTCTATATTAGACTTTTACTGGGTCAGCGGTTTTGAAGAAAACAGTGTCTACATGTTTGCAGGTCAAAATGAGAATTCTTATGGGAACATATGGCCTTTCTGCTGGTTATTATGATGCATATTACAAGCATGCCCAGCAGGTACTACAATTATTGTGCTATGTGTTTTCATTTATGAGGTGTGATTTGTCTCTTAACCTGGTTAAGATAATTTGATGGTCAGGAGTCACCCTATATTAGAACTTCTCATGTGTTCCAATTTCATATATTGAAGAAAATAGGAAATCTGACCCATTGTACCAGGGTAATCATAGGCTTATCTGATGTCAATCTTGCTATCTTTGTGTTTCTAATGACTATAATCTTATTGTTACAGCAATGATTCTGGAATTTCTAATCATATAAAATGGATAATCAATATTATAAATCTTTGTCAATTCTTTTTAAGGCTGATATGTTTTTGACATGATCCCCTTAAAGCTTTATGGTGTCCAAGAAGAAATTTATGATTGTAATAGTGTTTTAGGTGAGGACCATAATACGGAAAAGTTTCAAGACAGCACTTGATGAAAATGATATCCTAATTTCACCTGCTGCTCCATCTGCTGCTTATAAGATAGGTATGCTGCTTCCATCTTTTATTTTGGTTGTTAATAGTGTGTTTCTTTCAGTGGATAACCCAATTGCTTGTCATGTTTACAGGTGAGAAAATAGATGATCCATTGGCAATGTATGCAGGCGACATCATGACTGTGAGCATTTTAACACTGCTTTGTGTGCTGGTTTTTTTTTTTTTTTTTCAATAATTTTTTTTGCTTGTTCTTCATTTTTGCCTGTTCATTCTCCTTCGATAGATAGAGAGGGAGAATATATCTTGATTTATTTCTTGAGTAATGCATTTCACGAAAGTGAAACATGAAAATGACCTAAACTAGATTTGTAATAACAGAAATTGGAATTTTTGTCAGGATTTAATTGCCAATAGTGACCTAGGATGAGGTTGTGATAAAAAAATTTGTTTCTAAAGTCATTCAACAGTGGTTAAAAGGAGAAACAGTGTCAGGTCAGAGCTCTGACCCTAAGTGGAGTGGGAAGGAACTACAAGATTAATGTAACTGATGCTAATATTTGATGGTTGAGATGTATGCTCATCCTCTTACCTCGTGAGATTTGAAATCTCTATGCAAAATGGTAGGAGCCAGCGGCTCTACCTTGGCAATTTTCACCACTTATCTCAAACCTTTATGTTTTGTTGCGTGAACAATTTGCTGTTCTTAGTGCGCAAGGAATTGAATGACATACATAATGTGTGATCTTGAATATCCTATAGCCTTCTGCTTCTAGAAATAGGCTCTGGGACTTGAAGCACGGTTATATTTCAATTTCTTCTAGTTTGCCTCCGTGTTTTGATTTGCATATGGCTCTTGAGTTAAATAGGTTGTATATGTTTGAATTATCATGTTGAATTATTAGTGACAAGAACTAGTCACAGGTTTTTTTCAAAGCCGTTATTGTGTCTGATTGAGCTTCTATTACCCAATTTTTGGCACCTACAAGGACCACAACCAAACTCCACGTATAATCTCTTTTCTACATTTATTTTTTGTTCTCAGATAGTGATTTTTTTTTTTTTTTTTGTCAATATAGGTCAATGTTAACTTGGCAGGGCTACCTGCATTGGTTTTGCCTTGTGGATTTGTTGAAGGGGGAACGGCAGGCCTTCCAGTTGGTCTTCAGATGATTGGTGCAGCATTTGATGAGGTACTGAAAACTTGTGTTGCAATAGATATTTTGATATTAGAATTGCAGGATAGTCCAACCCTGTTCATGTCCTTTTTGGAAGAGAGATGGGTAACAACCTGCTAAAGTTTTTTGGTAATTTAATTTTGAGGAGACGTAAGAGAGGAGTAAAGTTTAACTATACAATTTTTTTTTTAATTAAAAAAATAAAAATAAAAATAAGAATGAGATAATATAGAACCATTAAGAAATACTTTCTATAAAGTTGGATATACTTTGGCATCAGCATGCTCCTGATGGATCAAAATGATCCCACTCAATAATTCCAACTACTTGTGAAAATGCGTATTCTAAAGGCATCCAATTGCATCTTCACGTTAGGTAAATTTTAAATGGCTGATATCAAGATTCTATTCAATAATGTTTGCAGGAAAAGTTGCTCAAAGTTGGTCATATCTTTGAGCAGACTCTTCAAAATTGCAGATTTGTCCCTCCACTTATAGAAGATGACACTGCATGGTAGCTACCAATGATCTTTGATGAGGATAAAGACAATTTGTAATGCCATTGCATCCATTGATTGGAGAATTTTGAGTCATCATCAATTTGCACATGACAGTATTCAGAGCCAGTAATGCCTAGATAAACTTCTGATGAAGTATTTTAGTAGTGGTAGTCAAAGAATTAGACAAAAATCATGATTTTGCCAAATCTTCTTTGATGATGAATAAAAAAAAGAAGCAAAAATAGATCAGCCCCTTATCCATGTTACCATGAACCTTGAAAATGTTCACTGTTTGAAATTACAGCGTTATATGTAAATTAAGTCAGATTGAATTTTGTACACCAGCTTCACTACAAATGATATCAAACGTGCTAGGTGTGTTATCTTGTTTGGATTTAGGGTTCTAACACGAATCAAGTTGCTTGTGAACAGTTGTGTTCTATTTGTTAAAATGTTTGTCCAAGCTTATTAACTAAATGAGCTCAAATTTTTCTACCAAAAAAAAAAAAAAAACTCAAATTTGAAACAATTTGCTTAACAAATTAAGTTTGAACATACATAAACTTGACTCAGATATGTTTAAGAATGCCTTCCCTAATTAATGTGTGCAATTTAAAGAAAATTTTGGCAAAAATTACATTTTAATGGAATGTAAATGATTAATTAGCCAATTTTAGAACATGTTTGGATAGCTAATAGAAGATAAGATACAATTTTAAGCAAAAATGTCAAGTCTACTTAAATCAACTCAACAGAGTTAGTCAATTATCAAGCCTAAAAACTTTGTACCTCTTAAGTTCGAATCCAGCTCAAGCTCAATAGCAATTTCGTTGCTCTTAAGCTCAAAGTCAGCTCTAGCTCAATAACAAATGTGGTTAATTAAGTTAAAACACCTCGATGCTTGATTTAGCTTAGCTATATTTCTTTTTCATCTCAAATCCTAATTTCGATGTAAAAAATGCAGTATTTCAGAAATCATTATCATTAACAGTTACAAAATAATAATTGAGAAATAGATGAAAGTTTTATAAATTTAAGTCCCAAACCCACAATTGTTTTTTGAATCCTTTTATGGAACTGTAAGGATAACTTTAATCACTTGTTAAAACCAACATCCATCTCTCTTTAAACAAACAATGTGTGACAACTAACGAACATACAGTAGAAGAGAAGAGTATATTGTACTACTTGGCAAAAGGCAAATATGGAGTTGACTTTTGGTAGTTTCAATTTACAACTTAGTTACAACTTACAATTTACAAATCTCGAGTTTTGAGACTCCAGTTTACTGAAGGAACTCAACTTGAGTTCTAAGTTGATGTGGATAAATAATTCACGTGAAATACGAGTCTATAAAATGGAAAAAACAAATCTAAAGAAGAAGAAAGCAAACCAAACAAAGAACAAGGCAGAAAGATCCAATAATCTTGTATTTGTCTATTGCAAGAACTAAGACTCGAGTTCCACATGAATTTTTATATCCACCTCTTGCCACAACCTAAAACTCGAATTTTAAAGATTTGAGTTCCTTCATTGAATTTGAATCTCTGAGACCGAAGATGCTACTTTGGGAAAAATAATTTGCAAAATCTGCTCACTAATGAAATTGTTAATAAATTCATGATTAAAAAAAAAAAAAAAAAACGCTTACAAACCCTTCACCCTTGAACACTTGTTTAAATTAAAATAATAATAATAATAATAACAACAACAAAACAAAACAATAAATTAGTTACAAAACCCGCCACCAGGACTACCTTCCGCGTACGTTAGCGTGAACCATATTCTTTTTCCACTTTTTTTTTTTTCTTTTTGTCTTTTTTGGGTCAGGTAAACTAACACGTAATGGGTCCCACTTCCTTTTTTTTACACTCCCACTCCCACGCCTTAATATATATAATTACGAAACCTTTACCTCAAAAATATCATCGTCCTCCTGCATCCGGCGCACGTTAGCAAAATTCTGTTTTTCTTTTTTTAGTTAAAAAAAAAAAAAAAAAAGTCAGATTATAATCAGACGGACTCTTCTTCTCGGCGATTCTCTTCTCCGACTTCGATTACCTGGTCAGTTCCCAAAATCCCTGATGCAGTTCGCTTTCGTTTAGATCTAAATCTAATTCTTTTTCTTTTTTCTTTTTTAATTTAATTAATATATATTTTTCAATCGAGGAATCCCACATATTTTTATTTTGAATTTTACTATCTCCGATCTGATTCTCTTTCCTTCTCTCCCACTTTTTTTTTGCTCTTAATTTGCTTTGTGTAAAATTTTGAAGTTTTTTTTTTTTTTTTGAGAAATTGCCTTGGGGAGTTAGGAGCTTATATTTTGCTTGAGAATCAGTGAAAGTTAGAAACTTTATCAGAAGTTTTCTGATTGAGCTGCTGAGAAAAATCAGAAGAAAAAAGCTCAACTTTTTGTTCTGCAATTGTTAATTGAATTATTCATTTATTAGAAAAGAAAGAGAAGGATTATATATAAGATTTCAAGCTCCAACTTTTGTTTTAAGAAAGCTCTATATCAAGTTGAATTCAGTTGTTTGATTGTGAATTTGAGTTAATTTTGTTTTATTTGGGTTAACTTCTTTGAAGATAAACTATGAAAATTGATCGAATTGCCCTTTGTACTCGCTTGTAGTGAGGAACAAGAAGAGATCAAAGATATGCCTCATAGAGAGATTGTAGTGAATGGAAGGAAAACACCTCCATCACTAGTTGATCTTTGCGTTAATACCACGATAGATAATTTAAGGTACCTTGGAGATGTTGGCGAAACGGATCTATATCTTCTTGATCAGATTTTGCCACATTGTACGCTTGACCAATTGATGCACGTCGAGAAGTCTTCACAAGTAGGAAGTGCTGCATTTAATCTTTGTCATTAGTTATTACTATTTTTTTCTGCTGTACTTAAGTGGGAATGTTAAAAATGTGTTCTTTTAATTAATTCGCTTGTAGGGAAGAGATCTAAGTCAAGTGACTGACAATTTGTGGAAGAAATTTTACGAAAAGCAGTTTGGTAAAGACAAGACAGAGGAAGTAGTCAGGAGGATGGTAAAAAGTAAGAAGACCTTTAAATGGATACAATTGTATGAGGTGATTTTCTATATTTCACTCCTTCGGTTGATCTTTTTTGTAGTTCCTATTGTTAGATGCAGTTTTCTTTTGTAGGAAGGTAGGTCGGTCCTTTTTGTAGCGAATGCAAATTTTGCAAACTATTTGTTGTGTTATAAAAAAATGTACTATTAAATTTGGGTGACTTACTTGCAGGCAAAATTGGAATACATTGCTGAGCAGGAGAAGGAAGCAGCTGCTCGATTTAAGCAACGATACGAGAAAATTGATGCACGTATGTTCTCTCGATATCAAGGATTCTAATGTTTACTTCTGTTATTTCCTGTGATCACATTTTATGTTTTACATTGCACGCTTCAGTACATATGATGTGTTTCTTAAAAGGTTGTGTCACAGTTGTAATTTTATATTATCTCCCTATTATTGCTGTGTCCATGTTGATTTAGTTGTGACCCTTTTTTTTGGATAAGTGATTTAGTTGTGACCTATGTTGCATTTGTCTTCGTTTTCATATACAAACTGAGTTTTGTTTCCATTCCATCATCTATCAATCCTTTCCTGTGTCATATTTTACCAAACATTGAGCCAGTTGGTCAGCCTAGAGAGACAAAAAGTGTTCCTTGGTTTATTGAACCCCCAGCCACCACCCCGAACCTCCTCCGCTGCCGACTGGCACCACTTTTTGAGGTTCCATTGGATGTAGGGGCAGTAGTAACTCAGGCCATCCCAATGTATTTTGAAAAAGATTCCAGTTTGCAATTGTATATTTTTAATTAAATCCTGAAATATTTTGGGACAAGTTTTAGTTTAGTGTTTCTCAGGTTTGGATATCGGTAACAATCCTATGTACCTTCAATTAATGGTTATTTAAGTTATTTCGCTGGCAGACTTATTTTACTGGGAACTCCATTTTAGGATTTTTTTTTTTTTTTTTTTCAAATAAGTAATAAAATTTTATTAATGATGAAAATCATTTCATGGTAATGATTGAACTCCATTTTAGGATTTTCTATAGTCAATGAGCTCCAACTCAATTGACACTTCTTTTACAAGAATGGGGGAGGGTAAGGTCGTGGGTTTCAAATCCACTAGGTGCTTATGTAACTTACTAATAAGAAAGAAAAGAAAAGATAGGATTCTATATAAACTTGATATCTTGGAATCTTATTCTTTCGCTATGCTTAAGATTACCAAAATACTTAGTATGTCTCCCTATGAGGTGCAGGGATGTAGGTCAATGATCCTGAGTAAAACCACAAATGATATCTTTTAGGGGGATAAATGATAGGAAATGTCAAATGAATGTGTCCTTTTTAATCACTTCTTGCACCTAGATCACTTGAGGCAACAAGGAAAATTTAGTGAGATCACATGGAAGTTCTACGCTACAACTTACTGCAGAAGATTGAGATAGAAATATTAGAAGGTAAGCAAAATATTGAGTCCTTGAGAATCTTCGTTCACACTTATTTTCAATTACAAGCATTTTCGAGGTTCTACCTTCTTTCTGTCCATGTTGCTTTGTAATATTTAAATCCTATGAAAATTTAATTCTGTGAATTTTTGTGCATTGTTTACTAGTTAAGTTCCTGGCTATTATTTTGTGCACATAAGAAATTCTTATAAGGTTTTCAACTTTTGTAGGAAAACAAAGTCGGCAAGTTCAGATTTGCACCAAAGTTCCACCTTCTAAAAATAAAAGAGGCTTTTTTGGAGGTAGCCTTTTTATTTCGCTGTGCTGATGTTGTTCAAGGAGTTCAGCAATCTATTTATATCAACTTGGGCAAGTTAAAGCCCCATGCTGAAACTTAAATGCTGAAGAGGATGATAGTTAATTTACTTTTGACAATTCTCTGTAGGCAGTGGACCTGGCTACAATGTTTCAAATGTGAAGAGCAACTTGATGAAGAAGTCAAAAGTA
This sequence comes from Quercus robur, assembly GCF_932294415.1. Classification (NCBI taxonomy): domain Eukaryota; kingdom Viridiplantae; phylum Streptophyta; class Magnoliopsida; order Fagales; family Fagaceae; genus Quercus; species Quercus robur. Next base: position 46,146,557 of record NC_065541.1, read on the forward strand.
GATTATCTTAACAGGTAATCTTATAGGGAAAGTTCCTCTTGAAATTTTGTATCTACAGAAGATTGAAAAAAACAATGAACTCATAACCTACAGTGTGCAAATTAATTGTGTAATATTTTCTTATCAAAAAAGTACATACATCTAAGAAAAGAGTACTGGGCAGAAGGAAAGTAATTACACCCTTGCTCTGGACTAGAAACGTAGGTTTTGAGGCATCTGGGACTTTTTTATTTGATAAGTGACTGGTAAAGTACACACCTTTACTGGTGAGGGGCATACCTTTGATAAGTGCCAAAAAAATCATTTGATGATTTTGGTAGGTCCTGATTATTTCCTTCAAAGTTTCATGTTAAAAAATTTTGGGTTCTTATTAGGGCTTGTTGATTTGCCCTCAAGATTTCCTATTTTTGAAACAAGTTTTTCTCAGGGTATTTACTCTTTCTTTCTTCTTTTCCTTTTGAACAGTAATGAGATGAAAAATCGTGCAGCTATGAAGAGAATGGCCTCCCAGACCCAGAGGAACAGTGGGTAAGAGTCTCGGTTGGCATTATTCTAATAATGTGTATAAGAAGCTAAATATTGATGCATTTCCAGCTCTTATTCTACTGCTTCTTGTCCCTACAGTTGTAGCTCTTCCATGATGAGACCAGCTCAATTTAAAGGAAAAGATTCTGCTTCAACTTCTAAACCTTTGAAGCCCACAGGGAGAAGATTTTAGAAGCATGCCTTGTGAGTCTTGGCATTGCTATGGAGACAGCTATCTTGGATGGTATCCTTGCTCAAGCTTTGCAACATTATTACTCCTGTGTAGCTCTGTTTCTAAACAATCTGGGATTCAATCTTCTCTAGCCAGGCAATATCATGCTTTTCCTTGCTTGTACTTGTTCTTCTTACCCTTTATTACATCCCAAGAAGGAATATTTTGTTGTAATACTTCTTTTAATACAAAGTGGTAACAAAATTAAGATTTGTGATCTTGATTTTTGTAATTTGATGTGCTTTCTTTTTGGCAAATGTAGTAGCTCTATATCATATAATTATTGGCAAGTGTCAAGAGTTTGTACCATCAGCTGTTGTGTGCAATAGAGTTCACTCTTCATTTTCTATTTGGAAGTGGTTGCAGGTTCAATTAAATGGGAATCCTTATTGACAATGGGAGAGAGGCAAAATGTGTTCGGTCTTTGATCCAGAAACAGCAAGCAAGATTTTGTAGCTTCTCCTAACCAAGGATCATTGGATTTAATTGAATGGAAAACTACTGTGACCGCATCATATTTGAAGGTAAAGCCGGTAATGTTCTAACCCAATACAGATCTACTCTAGCCCAGCTGGATCATCTCTTCCACTAAGGTAAAAAAACTCCACTGTTAGTGGGTTGAAGTTATGCTCTCTCCCATGTAATCAAGCCCCTATATTCGGCAGCCCATAATCTGGACGGGTCCTTTTTTTTGTAACAGAATCAGGGCTCATCTCCATTTATCATCTCCTACCCTCTATCCTTCAAACAGAGAGGGAAGATGGTATGGTCCCTTAATTTTTCCTTTATACTAGTCAAGTTGCAATTGGGATTCCTTGTAATTACTTATAAACTCACAATCTAACTAGTGAACACCCAATGTGTGACTCCGCACATGTCCACACAACACACATTTAACAATCTAATAGGGGTATAACAAATGAAGACTTCCTGTAGAAATTTAGGTATTTTTACCAGCTCTATCACAAATCGCACAGTATGGGTAGATGAGAGAAAGGAGAATGGAAGAGTTTCCTCAATACTTTTTTTTATATCTTTCGATTCTCCTTTTCTCCTACTGTTTCTTAACTTTCCCTTTACTTTGGTAATTGATATTCAAAATAAGCAGCAGCTAAATCGTTGGAGCTCTTGTAAGTGTTCCAAATGCCTTTTTCTAGATCTTTCAATTATCCTCTTCTTTTACTGTTTCCCTAACTTTCCCTTTACCTTGGACTTAGTGGTTATGGACTGAGCTTGAACACTTAGGTTGTGATTGTTAGGAGGTGAAATAGGATGGATGGAAAACTTTGGAGAAAAAAATGGAAGGAAAATTTTTTTGGAATGTGTATGGTTGGGTGAGGAGAAAGGAAAATAAACTGTAGGGCCCAGGTCTTTTCTTCTCGGGCTCACAAAAAAGTTTTCTTTTTTCCAAAATTGAGAGAAAACTGAAGGAAGAAAATGGGATTGCTTAATGGACGAAAATGCCCATGTTCCCTTGCACATGGGCTTTGTCCACATCAGTAGCCTTAATTTTTTTTTCTTTTCCCATTTGTTTCATCTAGTTGCTCTGGTTTTTTTTTTTTTCATTTGCACATACACAATTTTTTTTTTTGGCTAAATAAATGTATTACTTTCTTGTTTTATTTAATGAGGACATAATTGGGTGATTGCTTTTTTTTTTTTTTGGATTTTTTTTTTTTACTTTTTTGTTTTAATTAGGCATCATTTTTTAATAAGGGTATATGAGTAAATTTATGCAAATTTACTTTTTCATCCATTCACTTTTTCACTCTCAACTAACAAAAATGAGGGAAATTAAATTCTTTTCTATCCTATCACTTTTCCATCCCTCCAACCAAACAGACCCTTATGTTGGACCTTGACATTAATGACATCTCAATCTAAACGATTCTAAACCTATGTGCATTGTGTGAAATTGAAGCTTCTTGAGCCAGCTAAAAACCTTCTTTATATACATAAGGAAGTTGGTCGATCCATATGAAATTAGTCATAAAAACATTATTGTTGTGATTTAACATTGTGGCACATGTAATGTTTTCTTCAAAAAGTATTTGGTCTCTACATTCATTTGTTTGATTTTATGCAATGCGCTTGACGATCACCTTGTGCCATTGCTTTGATCATCAACTTTTTCTATCAATAGTTCATACATCCTCCGTTATTTCATTTTCATTGATTTATTGATATTGTAGATTTTGAATTCATGTACGAGAGATTTTCAAGCATGAGTAAATTAGGTTACTTTATGAAGCTTTTTGAGGATGTCTTCTTGAATTAAAGCCGCAAGCATAATTGATCATTGTTCGATTTCCTTACGAGCAATCACAAATGGCTAAGCTCAACTCATTCACCCTGTGTGTGAAATACAAACGCAAGCTTAGGTAGAAATCTCAGTCATGTCCATGATCTAATGTAAAAATGGTCATCTAGATAGTCTGTTTTTGTTGATTTACAACGTGTTTGGTTGGGGTGATTCAGGGGAGGGTGGAAAAGGGAGAGAGGAAAATAGTTTTAGGTTGTTTGGTTGGGAAGGGAAAATGGGAGGGATTTTGGGGGGACCTAAGTGTTTTCTCCCCAAGTCCACCAAAAATGAATCTCCCCGATTTAGGGAGGAAAAAAAAAGGGCTTAAAAGCAAAGATCAATTTCGCCTCCATTATAAAGTTGCGCCACAATTCATTTGGGATTTTTTATTTGCTTTTTTAATATTTTATTTTAACCAATTTAATTAATCACATTTTGCTTCTAAAAGAAATAATCACATTTTTTATAATATAAAAATAAATTGACAGAGAAAGAAGGTAATATAAAGTAATAATTGTGTTGTTTCACTTTTATAATGTGTCTAATTATTTCTTATATACTACATAATAGGAACATAAGAGTAAATTAAAACAAACTACCTTTTCCAAGCTTTCATTTTTCTTCTCAACTAAACAAATGAGTTTTTCATTCTTCCACTTTCCTATCCTCCCAACCAAACACATATGATGGAAAACTAAATTTTTTCTATTCCCCACTTATTCATCCCCCAACCAAACAAAGTCTAAGGCTGCGTTTGTTTCAGTGTAAAATATTTTTCGGGTGTAAAATATTTTCAGGTGAAAATATTTTTGGTAAAGGAAAATATTTTCTAGTGTTTGGTTGCATTTTAAAAATTATATTAGAAAACAATTTTCAGTGTTTGGTAACATTCTGAAAATGCTATTTTCTTACAAATTTTTCATATTTTCTTAGCCATTTTCTCAACTTCCAAGCAAATTTTGGATCTGTTTGGATTGAACTTATTTTTGCTGAAACTGAAAATACTGTAGCAAAATAATTTTTAAATGTGTGAATAGTATCGTGGGACCCATTTTTAATAAAAAAGTTTTTGAAAAGTGATATTTATGGGTCCCGTGAACAGTGCATAGGACCCACTGATGTGATAAAGGGACGAAAAAGCAAGAAAATGCGGCTACTGTTCATGAACAGTAGCCGCTATCTCCTGCTGCAGCTGACAAAAAAAAAAAAAGAGAAAATGCAACTCACAAAACGCAACACACGTTTCAGTGCTATCCAAACACATATTTTATATCACAAAATCCACTACAACCCACACATCAGCACCCACAGAAAATCCACCACTATCCACACAAAACCCACCACCACACAACACAGAAACCACCAAAATGCCACCACCCACACCACCACAACAAAAAAAAAAAAAATCATAGATCAAAGAGAGAAAGCAGATCGGCGACGAGATCGACCTAGAGGAGGAGATAGATCGACAAGTGGCGGACGACGAGATCGACCCAAAGGAGGAGATGATTTGACCTAGAGGAGGACGAGATCGATCAAGTGGCGGCAGGCTTCATGTGGCACGATCTTGGCGGGACAATCTCGGCAAGGCGAAGTCGACAACGCGATCTAGCCAGCGCGTCTGGGGTTGGGGCGCGATCTCGCCGGCGTGTTTGGTTGCGCAAAGTCGAAAGCTCTCTACTCTCTCTCTCTCTCTCTCTCTCTCTCTCTCTCTCTCTCTCTCTCTCTCTCTCTCTCTCTTTACGCGTCTGAGTTCGGAAATGGTTTGAAGTGAAAATAGAAACGTAAAACAATTTCCGAGTCAAAGCCTTTATTTTACGGTCAAATGAAATGCTTTTCCGAAAATTCAATTTTCCATGCGCAACCAAACACACGGTGAGGTGTAAAATGATTTCTTGAAATGATTTAAAGCCAAAACAAATGCACCATAAGTGTTCTCTTAAAGAAATGCCTTGGCTCGTAGAATATCAAATAGCAAATTCATCAAGATCAGATACCATTCTTCCAAGCATAGCATTTTTCAGTGGACTGTCCTTCCTTTTGATTATAGTGGTAGTACTATTCCGGAGCATTTATCAGTGGAGTGTCCTTCCTTTTGATGATAGTGGTAGTACTGTTTCGGATCATAGAACTTTGGAAATGAGCTTGATGGAGGCTTTGGATTAACCGGGTCTATCACTTCTTTGATGAAACATAAATTTCCTCGAGGAAACACTGTGGGAAACCAAAAAAAAAAAAAAAAAAAAAAAAAACATAAATTTCCTCAAGAATATGGTATAGTGACTAGTCATTGAGTTTCTCATTGTTATGAAAAATAGAGAAGTGAAAAGTATTGTTCAACTTGGATGCTAGAAATAATCATGTAGGTAGGATTGAAGTGAGCAGAAGATGGTAATTGGAAAAGAATTAAACTTTAGGATTTTTTTCATTCGCCTTAAATTTGGCATCTGTTATCTCACTTTGCTGGTAGAGAGTGAACTTCACAAAATCATATTAAATATATTTTCAAAAGGGAACTTTTCAAAATGAGTACATCAATTTGACAACTTCTCATAGTCTCATAATCTAAATTTTTTACCTTTGCATACTAGTTGAACAGAAGCCTGCATACTTTGATGGATAGAGGTTAAAAAAAAAAAGAAAAAAAAAAGAGAAGAAACACCTGAAGAAGGGTGTGGAGAATATAACCTGCTTGGCCTTGTTCAACAACATCTGTAGCTCTTCTTTGCTCTTTCTGCTTGAGCTGAACACCAATCCCATTTCTATATTTGTATGAGAAAGAGAGAGAGCATACACATTGATAGTTCCTCAACCAATCATTTTCCTGCAATTCCATCTCTTTGGTTTAACTACTTCAAAATTAAATACTGCACTTATTTATTGTCGTAGGTATATTACATCTTGTGTAACAACTTTGGCATAAACATACCCTAATATTGAAAAACAGATTTTTTTGCGCTTTGGGCAATTTTTGCTAATAATTTTGTTACGTGGCAAAAAAACAAACATATTAGTTAAGTAGCATCTCGAATTTTAGAGACTTGAGTTCTAAAAGGTGGTAAAGCTGATGTGGCTTAAAATCCACATGGAACTCCGTGGAACTATAGACTTGAGTCCTTTCTGTAAAGTTATAGTTTTTACATAACATTTATGTTGACTATATTCCATGACAAAAAGTGTTATAATTTCATTAATTTATTTCCTTGTATTTTGTGAGATTTAATTGTAATGAGTTTAGTCTTAAGTGGTGAAAATTTGATCAAGACAGTTGAAGGTCACATGAGGAGCACATGTCAATAGCTGAAAAGTCAGTGTATCTCGCGAGTAATCTCACAACTTGGCCAACCCGTGAGATACTTTGACTAGCTGGATTTTAAGTGTGACTTTCCTACCCTTCACCCATACTATATATACATTCGTTACTCACAAAATTAAAAAGAGGTTATAGAAAACCCTAAAAAGGTTTCTACAACATCCACCATTTTAGAGAGAGCTATTTATCCTTAAATGAGAATTCCTTTGTAGTCTCTTCTCTTTCCCCTCTCCCACAGTCATACCTTAAGAGGAGATTTATACGCAATCACAACCCATACCCATTCAAAGTGTAGAGAGTGTTTTGGAGTTTGGAAAGTATTTGGTCTTTGCCAAAATAAGCTGATAAGGCTTGGCAGTGCAATCGGGCAATATTGCGGGATTTGGGAAACTAGTGAAGACAAGATTTTGAGAAGTCCGTTGGTAGCTGGAGCTTGGAGGGCTCAAGTATTTTAGGTAGATTAGATTTGGAAAATCTTTTTGGTATCCTTGTTCTCCAACTTATTCACTAGTGGATCATTTCGGCTTGGAAGACTACAGAGAGGTGTTTATGCCGAGTTCTTTGGTTTTCCTCTTCGATAACACATCATTGTGTTATCTTGGATTTGAGTTTCTCTTCCCTACTGCCCTTTACCTTTTAGCACTGCATCTATTTGTTCTCCAACTTATTCACTAGTGGATCATTTCGGTTTGGAAGAATGTGGAAAGGTTTTTATGCCGAGTTCTTTGGTTTCCTCTTCGATAACACATCATTGTGTTATATTGGATTTAAGTCTCTTTTCCCTACTGCCCTTTACCTTTTAGCACTGCATCTATTTGTTCATCCATACTATTGTTTAATGCTTTGATTAATTAATTTGCTCATCATGTATATTTTGCATTAAATGTGTTGAGCTTAACATTAATCAAGCCGTAATTAAAATTGGAGGTCTAAACAAGCTCTAGTAATTTAGATTATCGAGCTTTCACTTTCAATGAACAAAATTGATAGAACACAACATGCATAGAACACAATTCACCAAAAATACACCTTTAGGTTCTCAAATTTTCACATAAACACGAACCCATCCACATCTCACCTGCAAAACCAACAAAAAACAAATTCAAGTGCCACCACCTCATCCTCGATCCACGAACCTCATAGCCTCCGCCTCATAAATCCACTACCTGCATGCCGCCTAGAGTTCCATAGGGTACCGAATCAGATATAAAGAGGGGAAAGTTCATGGGTTTTGATAAGGGGTTTTGACCAAGAGAGATCGGGAATGAGACAAAGCGAGAGAGAAGAGAGAAAGCTTCGGCCTAGTGTTTGTGCTCAAGCTCAATGAGTGAGCTTCGGCCTTGGAGGCCCAATTTGGGCTTGATCTAAAAAGCAGAAGAGAGGTTCATAAAGAAGAAGAAATGATCGATTTAGGCTAGGGTCAGATTTTTTTCTCATGGTTTTCTTTAAGGAACTTAAGTCTTAGAGTTCCAAGTGGATTTTTTTTTTTTTTTCTTTTCACATCAACTTTGCCACCTCTTGGAACTTGAGTTTTTGAGACTTGAGATGTTACTTAACTAATATGTTTGCTATTGGGACACATAAAGAAATTGTTAGCAAAAATTGCCCAAAGAGCAAAAAAATCCTTGAAAAGCATCGGCATGAAGCATAAAGCTCTATTGATTACAAGATTTGGCTTTAAACAAGGCTTTATTCAAAATTTAAGCAGGCGAAATTTTTCATTGTTCAAAGTATCCATTCCAACAAGAGAACAAAAAACATCCATTACATAATTTACATTGAAACCTTCAAGTCTGAATACTTTTACATTTCCCGTGCAATTTTTTGGCTGTCAATCTTCAGAAGTCACTAACTGATATTAGAGACTCAGGCATGCTTAAGGGCTGCTTCGTTTTTTGATTTCTGCAATCACCAAACAAACGAGATCAAAGTGTACAAGTCAATCACAATTTGAAGCTATATTAATTTTAGAAGTTTTTTATTTAACCTACATTGGAGATATTTATCCACAAATTAAGCGTCTCCCGAGCTTTTCCTGATTCATGTGTTTCACGAGCCAAAATTACCCCTTCACCCAAGGTGTTCACATGGCCACTAACCAACAAAGCTGCTGCTGCATTCATTATCTGTTCAAACATTTTGATGATCATTAGATTTCTCAATCATAAGTAATAACCTATGACATTAACATTTTAATGATAGCCAAACTGCCAAAGTGCTTACAAGTGCATCAGCAACGGACCCTTTTTGTCCTGATAACACACGCTTTAGAACCTCTGCATTATACTCTGGATCTCCACCTCTCAAGCTATCTAAAGTGCAGCGGGGAATGCCAAACTCCACTATCAAATAAACATTATGTCTTTATCAGTGAGTATAAAGAAATTGTTCATAACCATTACTACGTAGAAACTAATCAAAGATGAAAAGAAAAAAAAAATTTAGGAGGAAGATTCTCACCTGGATCAAATGAGAATCTCTCAATGTTTTTTGGAGTGACATCAAGGATTAATCCAGGTCCTGTATTCAAATCATTGATCTGTGACTAAGATGAGATTTAATAATATACTTAAACAGATAAACTATAAAAGGTATAAAAGGGCACACCTCATCAAGATTGATAGGGCATCTTCATTTGTACATGTATTGATAGGGTTCTAGAAAATTTTAAATTATGCAATAGACTGAGGACAAAATGTGATAGGACATAAATTGACAACATAAATTATGCAAAGGGCTCCTCTTTAGAAAGGTTCCCTACATTATCAAAAAATAAAAAGAATAAAAAATAAACCTAATGCTTTTTTTTTTTTTTTTTACTGAAAAAATATGTTCTTTTTTGACATAGATAAGCAATGTTATATGCTATTCAAATACAAATAATAGTAATAATAATAATTTGGCACTAATAACTAATGCAAAATGTAAAGACATACAGTTTTTTTATTTGTAAATCTATGTAAATGGTTTGGATCAATAAGAAAAATGACCAAGGCATGTAAAAATGGTTTATGCCCGATCAATCTTGACGGAAGGCTGCCTCATCATAGTTTATCTCATAATTTAAAAATAGAGAGAGATAAATTTCAAATTCTACAATTGTAATAAGCGTACTTTAGCCTTTTTATTTTCATTTTAATGAGTATCTTACCTAGGGGACTCATTTCATCTAAACCCTCTGAGTGAACAACTAATGCTCTTTCCATGCCAAAGAGCTGCAGTGCTTTGGCCATTTTTAAGACCTATACAACAAATAGAACATAAAATGAGAGAAAAACTCACGACCACATATATGCAAGTACAAAACACTTAAGAGTTTTCAGTCAATTATACATAATACATTAATGAACAATTCAGGCAAGGCCCAATCAAAATAAAAATCCTTCGAATCTTACCAGCAATTACTCTATTGATTAAGAATCTATTAAATCATAACCTCATGTCTACTGAAACCATCTTGGAAAAAGAGTGACTACATTTGAAATAATGTAATATTCTATCACTTTCATTATGTAATTAGTTTCAAATATTTTAAACTTCAGGTGTGGTTAAAGAAAAAATGACAAATATCCTATGGACCTTAGCAACAACCTGTTGCTATGAGAAAAGTAAAATAAAAAAAGTGCTCATAGGCCTTCCTGTTGTTCACAAAGTTGGCATTTAAGTGATCTCAGGTGCATTGAAATTATTTTGAAACTTGTTAAAGAAAAATGCAATCTGTTTCATAAACATAGAAAAAACTGAGAATCATACAGTGAAAGCAGTGAAGCTTGAATCATTGACCGTGTATACAAACAGCCATGCTACCACCTTGAGTTTATTGCTACAGGAACTTGATGAAAAAAAAAATGATTTTTATTTTTTGGTGGGGGGAAGTTAAATGAAATTAAATAATCAAGAAATATAGTTTTAGGAGAGTAGATGATAATACTAATATTTCAGCTATTCTTGATGCAAATACTTACCAAGTCTTCCTTGTATACACCAACAACAGCAAAAGGCACTCTTGCTGGATTCAACATTGGACCCAATATGTTGAATACAGTTTTTACTTTTAGCTTTTTTCTAACAGGGCTGACAATCTTCATTGCTGGGTGATATCTTGGAGACATCATAAACCCAATTCCTCCCTCATTCACACACCTCTTCACCCCCTGAGTTAAAAAAAAAAAAAAAAAAAATTATGAGGAATTGAATTATTATAGGCAAAAATCATTTGTTCACAATATTGGCACTCTTTTCATATTATATAAGTCTTTTTCTTTTTTTTTTTTTTTTTTTTTTTATATATATATAAGAGAAGATGTTGACATAATAAACCCCAGCATATAAGTTTTTTTTTTCTCTGATAGATGTATTGCGTTCTTAAGGAAATAATATATAAAGAATAGGGCTTCAATTAGAGATAGCATTCTCCTCTGATTGCAAAATTATCACTATAACTTCAAGCCTGATATTTATTTCATAAATTGTCTATAAAGTCTAGTGCCGCCAATTTATAATCTCCTAGTGGTCAGAATGTGCTTCTCACCACAAATGAAGCTGCTCTGAGGCATAGTCACTCACTAGCCATAATATCATTCGAGCATCAATTCAACTTTGAAAAATAAAATTAATTACACTAACCTCCGGATCCAAGTCATTAACTACTCCCAATGCCTCTAATACATCAGCACTTCCACATGCGGAAGAACTTGACCTATTTCCTTGCTGAACACAAACCAATTAACCAATCACCATTTCATTCCTTTATATCTCAATAAAGATCAAAGCATCAAAAGTAAATGCAGAGGGGTGCCAACCTTCGCAACTTTTGCACCACAAGCTGCAGCGAGTATTGAAGCCCCAGTGGAAATGTTCACCGTGTTTGCTCCATCACCACCAGTTCCAACGATGTCGACTGCATCAACCAACCCTTCTATCTTCACACTATGCTTGAGCATGGCCCTTGCCAACCCCACAATCTGTTTGAAAAATCATTAAAACCCCATAAAAATATTCACTTTCACTATCCTCCATTTTTTGAGATAGGTAGATAGTGGGAGGGAGGAGGTGGGGTTCAAACCACAGACATGATACACTACAAAGAATGCCAACTACCATTGGGTTATCACTTGAATCCCTCATTATCCTCCATTTGTTTCAACATTAAGCATACTTTTATAGACAAAAATTTGAATTGACTTGAGTCCTTAAAAGGCATTCAGGCAAAAAACTTGGGTGGGGTGGAATCAGAATTTATCAAGTAAAAATCTATTAAGATAATTTTTTTGGTGTTAAGAAGCAGCTAGAATGCATGTCTTGATTATCATTATTTCATGAAATTTCACTTTTATAGACAATTAATTCTACTAGCCTATCTATCAATTCCAAGGGGTCGTACAGCATACTATAATTTTAAAATGCCAATTGATAAAACTCAGTCCAACAGAGCCCCAAAGAAGAGAACTCTTACCTCTTCATATGTCTCTCCTTTGGCTCTCAGCAGAACAAGAAAAGCACTTATCAGTGCCTCATTTGCATCTTTCAGTAAAAAATCCAGGGAAGCCTCAGCCTCAGCCTCAGACAAATCAACACGACTTATCAATGTTTCAATCAACTGCAACAACCAAAAAAAAAAAATCAGAAACCAGTAGAAGCCAGAAGCCAAAATGACAAATAAACACAAAATGAAACACCCCCAAATCCATACCTCATTAAAAGATGATATTTTTTGGGTTGAACTCTCAGAAACAGTGCTGGGAAATGCAGAGACCAGAGTGGTTGTATGTCTTATTAGTTGATTTGTGTGAAGAGTTGGGTGTGTGAAGAAGCAATTTCGAGGACCATTAAGCTTGGGAATGGAATTCAAAGAAGGGAAAAAGATTTGAGATTTGTAGGAGGAGACTGCCATTACAGCCCAAGTTCACAACAAAAGCTAATCTTTGAAAACAGAAACTGTGTCTGTGAATGTATTTGGCGGTATGAGTGAAAAAGGAATGGGCTGTACAGCTTAATATAGCAGCTATTATATTATGTTCCAGAAGAGGTGAATTATTAGAGAATCCATTAGTGGCGTTACCATTTGTGAAGGTTAACCGTTAACGTAAGGTTTGGTCTGGTGAGTGAGCTGTGACTGTGAGCATGAGGATGAGGTAGCAGTAGCAGATTCCCATGTAAACTGTAAAGACGTCAACAGTGTAAAGGTTGTTCACTGTCACGATAGGAAAATTCTTAGGCGGTCCCAAAGTATAATGAAATGGTGTTCTTTCTTCTCACATTTATGATAGACTCACCATGAATTTAATGAGCGGATTCCATCATAAATGTAAGAGAAAGAAACACCATTCTTCATGCTCCAAGAATACCTAAGAATTACTCGTCATGACATATCTATGCTACTATTGGATGTCCTTGAACAAATTCATAACCTCTCTCAAATATCTCTATTTTTTTAATTAAACAATTTTAAATTTAAAAACACACCGTTAAAGTTCACGTAAAGAAATATTCGAAAAACGAGGATATTATCTCGATTTCACTTTTTGTTAAGGTCATCCACAATAGTAAATGTTATTCTATTTTATTTTACCATCTTAAAAAGTTACTTTATTAATTATATTATATCATTTTACAATATTTTCAATATCCGAACTTTTATTTTACAATACAATACATTAAAGTAATATATTTACATAATAAAATAATATATTTCAAAATATAAATAAAAGCCAGCAGGGAGAGGGAGACAGAGATTAAGACGTGAGAGAGAGTGGGAGGAGAGAGGATTGAATAAAAAAATATTACTTCTTTTCTACAATTGTTTGTGATGGTACTTAGCACAATTCTACTTTTTTTTTTTTAAGGATACAAGGCATATACAAGACTTGATGTTGGCTTGTTTTTTGCTTTGAATAGTAAATTCCTCAACATATACCATTTATCTTGGGCCACTGCAGATGCTCTAAAAGTATCTATATCTTACTTTTAAACATTATTCCACATGTCTTTTTTAAAAAAAAAAAAATTATTCCACATTATCTTACCTCTTTTGTAAATTTTATAAAAAAAAAATACTCACAATAACTCACAGTTATTTTATAGTTTTTTTTTTTAGACAGATAACTTCTCCTATTTGAATTCCAATGCATCTACATGAGAGTTGGAAAAAAAAATCAAGAGTTTCTGTTTCAAATAGTTTTTTCCATTTATAATAGCCACCAACTCACAAAGATTCTAAGAATTAAAACACTATCTTTATCTCATTGTTAAACATTATTACGATACTAAATTCAAAATAAAAAATAAAAAAGAGTATCATTACAAGTGCAAAACGTGTGTGATGAGGCTTCTGTAAAATATAGGAGTATATTATATTGGATTATTTGATTTTTTTTTTTTAAATATGGTATAAAGTATAAAATTTCTTTTTAATCTTTCCCTTAAAAAAAAAAAAAAAAATCTTTCTCTAGGCAATGCGGCACCTTTGCCTTTCCTTTTTCTTACTAAGTAAAGGTGGGTCACAATCACCAGATCTATTAAAATATAAAAGGTATAGGAGTATATTATATTGGATTATTTATGGCTCATTTAGTACGTATGTTTAAATAATAGTTTTCAGTTTTTTTGAAATATGTGTAGGTGAAAAGTGTGTGAAAATACATATAATATTGTTTAAAAACTGAAAACATGTGTTTAAAATTATGTACCAAACAACCCCTTGATTTTAAAAAAATAATATGGTATAGAATTTCTTTCTAATCTTTCCCTTTTTAAACGAAAAAATAAATAAAAAATAAAAAACCTTTTTTTCTTTCTATACTTGAACCCTACTCTTCTCCGTAAGCACTTAAGGCACGTTTGGTACACTGTAATGATTATTACATGAGAATAAGAATAAGTATTATAAGGAATACATTAAGTTGGAATGTAATAAGTATTATTATTTATTAGTTTGGTAACCATTTAAGAATAGAATCCTGAATATGCATCCACAATTTAGTAAAGTCTAAAAAGATGGTGTAATTAAATCATTTTTAAGTCAAATTTCCTAAAATACACTTATTTTAGGATGTTCAAAATAGAGCTAATAATTAACAAGAAGGAAAATTTATTTTCTTTCCTTTTAAAGATGTGGCAACTAATGGCATTTTAGGAAATTTTTTTAAAAAGTTATTACATGAGGTGAAGGAATAGATATTCAGTACTTTTGATAAGGTACAAATTATAATTATTCCTCATTTTGAAGAATATCTATTCATAAGGAATAACTATTCATTGTAATAAAAAGATAACCAAACAATCGAACAGTTATGCCATAGGAATATTTATTACATTACAGTGACTATTATAGTTTATCAAATGTGTCCTTAGTGGAGTGACCATCACATCAAAAATGCACGATAGTGATAATTCTCTAATTCTAACCCTTGTATTTCTTTCCCCCATTTATCTGGGCATTTTTCCTTATTAGCTCTCAAATTCCAAATCATTGAACTCCAAGTTTAATATTTAACTAGCCGATGTCCATTCTGTATAAATTTATTTTAAAATGTTTTATAAATTTTTTTTAGTATGAAATTATCTTCATAACCATGCATAATATTTTTCTTAAAATTGTTGCTTATATCATAGCTCCTAACCATGAATTATCTCCCTCCAAAATGATTTTTCTTACAACTATCTCAATTCCAAAATCAATAGCCTAGACAATTGCTACTGGTACGTTTTGCTTCCTCCGAATCCAAATTGCTCTTCCTTTGCAACTAAATACTACAATGAGTAGCCTATTATCATCTCGAATCAAAACTCTTGCTCTTACTTTGTTCTTTAAAAATCGTTCCATCAAAGTTTATTTTGAAGGAAGTTGCTATTTATGCTTGATTGGACAAATGCATAGAGACAAATAATCATATCACCTAATCCATTGGATTTGACTCTTAAAATTCTAGATTGAACTTAGCTCTTGAATGATAGCTCTTAAGGAGGTTGTTATTTATGTTTGATTATACAAACAATCATGTTACCCAATCCATTGAATATGACTCTTGCAATTCTACATTGAATTTAATTCTTATGCAAAAAAGAGAAAACTGAAAAGTTATCCATTGAATCTATCTAAATCATTTAAAGTAATAAAGGCATATGTGAGTTTTAAATAACTCAACTAGTAAAGTCTTTTATCTGATGATAAAGAATTATCATCAATAGCAGAAGACATATTAAAGATTTAAGTTGTTTGGCTAATATAAAACATCAGCCCATCGTTTGGAATATATGAGGTCTTTGCTTTTATACATTTATGTGTGTGTGTTGATTAATTATTAAACTTGTATAAAAAGCTTAAGCGTAGCATTTATTGTTGCTATGCTCCAGTTCACATCAGCCCATGTCATCATTTATTTTCTTTCTTTCTTTTTTATTTTTTGTTTTACTAATTGCCATTTATTGAGTCTCTTTTTAAAATCAGGTGTTACTTTATCTCCATATCTATCGTGTGTCTCTCCATTAACCCAAACTCTTGAGATGCTGCTATTATATGGAATTCTTATAGTCACTGATAGATTGCAACCTCCTCACCTCTCATTTTTTTTTTCTATAAATTTTCAATTGTTCTCTGTTTACAAATTGATCAGTATGGCCTTCAACTCGATAGTTTCTTGAGTGTTTTTTCCGTTCTTTTGGTCATGGCTCAAGTTCGTCTACCAGAACTCAATCAAATGAGTGCAAGAGACAGATAACGACTCTAGAGCTTACAAACGAAACTAAAAGCAGATGAGAGGTGAACATTGGTAGCCTAGGTCCAAAGGGTATAAATTGAGCTATTTGTATTATTCTTATTCCTTTTTTTTTTTATTCCCATCTCATTATTAGGAAGAAAAAAAAACGTAGTTCAATTTTGAGATTTCATTATGAATGAGATTGAGTTTTCATGGTCTTAAAACTATTAATATATATATATATATATATATATATTAAATTTATTTGAGTTGGGCATTTGATCATGTTTGTTATAAATTTTTTTATGGTTGCCCTTCTCTAGACTGTAGGAATGTTACTCTCAATATGTTTGCTACAATGTATGATAATTAACTTCAATGTGATGTTTTTATTTTGGTCTTTGTTTTATGGTAAGAGTGTTATTCATTTTCATCAAAGAGAAATTGCTATTGTTCTCTTTTTCCCGTCGTCTTAAATGCTGAACTAAATTTCATTTTTATCTTTGTTTTTTTTGTCAATTCCTCGACAGATGTCAATGATCAAGACTCGCAATCACTGGAGGCTTTTTAATATATTGAAGGTCATACTAATCAACTAGTAACCATTTTTTTCTTAGAACCTTTTGAAGGAAAGAGGAATAAATTTGTTGCTTTTCTTGGGTGGTGCTTGATAATTTGCTTTTTATGGTTCAATACACATCAGCTATATTAGATTTTCATTTCCTTATTGTAATACCCAAAAAAAAAAAAAAAAGATTTAAAAAGAGGGGTATTTAAGTAAATCTTTTTGTGGGGTTAATTTTTATAATTAATATTATTAAGGGAGTTTTTGGAAAATTAGGTTGAAACCCTAACTATGTATATAAGTTAATTAAGTTAGAGTATAACAATACATATTTTTTAAGGAGGACTTCTGAGTTTGTTCAAGTAGAAAAAGATTGACTACACATTTGAAGTAAGAGCTTAATAAATCTCATATTTTGTCAAATCTATATTTTATATGAAATTATAATATTTTTGTGTGGGTATTTTTGGCCAGTAGTAAAGCTATCTAAATATCCAATAAATTTTATGCTGTAAACGAAGAAGAAAGGATTTAGATTTATATCTTTGCTATTTTGGACGCGAAGCAGCTGTTCCTATCTCGAAAATCTGACCTTTGCTAAGACTTTTATTGCGTTAACTGCGATAGAAACTGCAAATTTTTATGGGTGTAAATGCACTTTTAGTCCCTACATTTTGGTTTTTTTCCATTTTGGTCCCTACATTTTCATTTTACCACTTTTAGTCCCTAAACCAATTAATGCATGACATTGAAGTCCTTACCATCACCCAACTAACTGAAAAAGCTGACGTGGTTGACGACACATTAAAATAATAATTAAAAATATATATATTTTGGCATTAAAAAATGCCACATCAGCATTTAAATTAAAAAAATTAATTTATTAATTTTAACTAAATAAAAAAAAATTACAAACAGAAATTTTTTAAGAAAATCACATGAATTGAGATTAAGAGTGCTTAAACAAGAACAATAATATATATTAAACCCAGATTTGCTTATTCATCTTCGCTAATCAAATTAGGAATTTCAGTTTGGATTTTTGGCAAGGCGGAGTTGGCGAGCTTGACTACGGAGGAGAGATTGAGAGAAGGGACTGAGAAATCTTCCTTGGGAGGGAGGCAAGTGTAGGTGGTGGCTTCGCTGCCAGGGGAGAGAACAATCCGCTCCGATGGGGACTTGAAGTGATTGGATTGGGTCTTGAACTTGTTAGGGTTTCGTAGCAATTGCTTTCTCTTAGAATTGGAATTGGAGGGCTTGCAAGGCTAAGGGTTGTGAGTTTTTGGGCAAGCGAGAGCATAGGGAGAGAATAAGCTTGTTGAAGAAATGGAAGTAGTCATTTTTAGTTTTGGTTCAAATGAAATGAAAGAAGCGGCAAAGAAAAGTATTGAGAGTTTTTTAACCCAAACCCAGATCTGCTCCAAACCCAGAAATGGTGCCATTGGATCTGCTCCAAACCCAGATTTGCTCCTGATAAGAACATTAAAAAAAAAAAAAAAAACCATTCAGATCTTGGTTGGTGTTTGTGTAGAATTGATTTTTGTGGAAGAATTTGTGTACAAATTTTGGAATATTTTGGGTTTCTATTCTTTTGTTCTTGGGATTGAATATTCTAGGTTTGTTGTTCTTGTGTGTTCATGATCAAGATGAATTTGGAATAGGAATTTGATAATTTGAATGTGAAATTTATGAGTTTTTGGGGTTTATGAGTTTATGGGTTTCTAATCTTATTGTTGTTGTTCAAGGATCTAAGATCTCCATTCATATGATTTTTTTGTTTTTAATTATGTTTGTAATTTTTTTTTATTTAGTTAAAATTAATAAATTTTAATTTTAATTTAAATGTTGATGTGGTATTTTTTAATGTCAAAATAGATTTTTTTGGGGCAAATTCTAGATAACTACCCTGAGGTTTGGGGAAATACCAAACACATCCAAGACAATTAAAAAACAACCATTTTAGTCCTTAAAGATGAACACCGTTAGCATGCCGTTTGTTCACTCCACCCAAAACAAAGTTCACTCCACCCAAAACAAAAGTTGCACAGCTTTTTCTCCATTTTCAAGAATGAATGTTTAGGTACTCCAAACTCATTTGTTCCCGCCAGCCTTAATGCATTTTGCAAATGCAAATGCTTTCTAGTTTTAGTCCATTTTAGTCCAGCTATGGGACTCATTGTTTGATAATAAATAAATGCAATTTCATTCCAAACAAACTCAATTAAAATGCAAATAGTCCAGCAAATCACTTGTGAATGAATCAATTGAATATATACAAGAGTCTGTAATTCTATATAAATCATAAAGCAGACTTCTATTTCATGGGATTACATATGTATATGAGAGATTTAAGGAAATATGTTTTCCTTTGATGAAGTTGTTGTAAACATGTGTACTATATTTCCTTGATGGTGGTAATCTATGCAATTGATTAGCTGTGGACTTTGTGTGAGAAGAGGATTTTTCAATCAATCCCATGATATTTGCATAGCCTTTAATATTTGAAATATTTTTGTTACCGGATATATCAACACTCCTAATGTGGGAAATTTCTTTGATCTAGGAATTTTCCTTAACAACAACACTTCTTACATATAGATAAGATAATTCATGATTGTACAACCATGTCAATTGGTTAAATAATGTTATGCGTAAGATAATCCACTTTCACATTCTTATGATGAAAACATTAAAAAAAAAAAAAAAAAAAAAATCTGTTCTCACAAAATTAATAAGTAACAAGTATAGACAAGTAAGTTCAAATTTGCATTTGCATTCCCATTAAGTTCATAATAAATATTCATTGACAGCATTGTCAAAGTCATATATATCATTAGTTACATTCACAGCATTTGTACCATCTATTACTTACAAAAACTTACACTAATAACCATCAGTCTAAGTTAATACATGACATGAAAAGGAAACCAAAAAGGCAAAAGCTGTCCAAGACCCACCAGGTCCATCATGTATGTAAGCTGTTCACAAGAAGTTTAGCTATATTTTGATATCAATAACTAATTTGTACCTTTCTTCAAATTAAAACTTGAACACAAGCCCTCTTTCTGTTTGCTCAGCTCGAAATTTTTTTTTTAAGTAAGAGTTGAAATTCTAGCTCTGATGAAGTCTCAAAAGAACCATTGAACCAATTGACTTGGGTTACTTTCTTCTAGTTTATATTAAGAGCCCTTTGTTGCTCTTGGGAAGAGCAAGAATGATGAAAACGTGTTGGACTCAAATGTGATGATTTTGGCCTGGCGGGAATTGATGGTGTGAGGTACATTTTCTGAACTTGTTGCCTTGGAAATGAAAAAAAAAAACTGTACAAATTTTGTTTTGTGTAATGAACAAACGGCTTGGGCAACTTTGGGGTATCTGAGCATTCATTCTTGAAAATGGAGAAAAAGTTATGTAGCTTTTGTTTTGGGTGGAGTGAACAAACGGCATGCTAACGGTGTTTATCTTTGGGACTAAAATGGTTGTTTTTCAATTGTCTTGGATGTGTTTGGTATTTCTCCAAATCTCAGGTAGTTATTTGGAATTTACCTTTTTTCTTAATTATTATTTTAATGTGTCATCAGTCACGTCAACTTTTTTGGTTAATTGGGTAACGATAATGACTTAAATGTTACGCGTTAATTAATTTAGAAACTAAAAGTGATAAAATAAAAATATAAAAAATAAAATAAAATAAAATGTGAGTACAAAAAAACATTTACATTATTTTTATGTTGTGTTAAGATTTGTTCCCATAGGTGTGAAGTTTCTGCACAATTATTCTTTAAAGTACTGGACTTGATGATATACAGAAGCCTAATAGTCTAGGCATGCTTGGAGGTCTGACATAGACTCACATGCTTTTGAAAAAAAAGAAAGGTGTGGTATATTTGTAAATGTCCTGCTGCTTTGATTTTTTTATCATATAGTACTTAGTTTGTCATCATCTCAGGAGAACTAATGCCGGCAAGAAAAAAAAGACACCTATAGACCCGTAAAAGGAAAAGAAAAGAAAAAGAATGGTACGGTGTATTTGTAAATGTCCTGGTGCTTTGATTCTTGTATCATATAGTACTTAGTGCCCGTTTGGTTCAGCATTTGAAGACCAAAAAGCGCTTTTTCAAAAAAGCTCAACCCAGTTTTGCGTTTGGTAAGCTCAAAACGCAACTTTTATAAAAAAGTTGCGTTTTGAATTTTCAGAAAAAACTGAGGGAAAACGCGGAATGGCTTATGGACCCCTGAGGGTCCATAAATGAAAACGCGCTCTGCGCGTTTTGTATTATTACCGTTGCAATATTGAAAATACCGAAATACCCATCACCAATAAACTTTGCCCTTTTCTCTTCTCCGCTCCTCTGTTACAGACCAACACCGGTCAACCAAATACAAACAGAGCACCACCCAACAATCACCGATCTACCACCACAACCCATTTCAACATTTGATAATCCAAACACAAAATCAACAAAATCAAACCAATTTTACACAATTTTACAAAGGAACCCAAGAATGAAATCATAACCAAAAAAAAAAAAACCGAGCTGACCCATTTCAGCCGCATGTCGTTGGCAGTGGGGAAGAGATCAAGCAACGGTGGAGAGGAAGACAGGCAGCGGTGAAGGCAGAGATCAAGCACCGATCTGACCCATTCCTCCCTTTTGGATTTCCCCTCTATCTTCGTTTGATGAGAATCAAATGGTGTGGTGTGTGTGACCTTTAAGTTTGTGTGTTTTGATGGGATAGAGGGAAAGAATCATGCAGACGAAGAGCTAAGAAAAAAAAAAAAGAGGAAGATGGAGAACTCTTTGGGACGTTTTGGAACTTGGAGAGTTTTGGAACTTGGAGAAGAGATATGGAAAAAGAAAGGAAAGAAGGAAATAAAGGACGAAGAGCTAAGAAAAAAAAAAAAAAAAAGAGGAAGATGGAGAACTCTTTGGGACGTTCTGGAACTTGGAGAGTTCTGGAACCTTGGAGAAGAGATAAAGAAAAAGAAAGGAAAGAAGGAAATAAAGGACAAGAGTGGGGTACGTGTGTAGACTGGAAAAAAAGAGGGAAAAAAAAAAGAAAAAAAAGAAGAAAATGCGGTAAGTGAGTGGAGGAGAAAAAAAATGAAAAAGAAGGAAATATTATCACAATATTTTCACAATAAATATTAAGTAGTAGGTTATTATTAGCTAACACTTGTGAGAAAAAATAATTTTTTTAGAAAGAGAAAAAAATAATTTTAATAGTATGTTCAAATTAAAATTAGTATCAATTTTTATCACAATATTTTTACAATACTTTCACAATAAATCTTAAGTAGTAGGTTATTATTAGCTAATATTGGTAAGAAAAAAATAATTTTTTTAGAAAGAGAAAAATTGATTTAAGTATGATGAAGTAATTGATTTAGGTATGAAACAATCTCACATAAAAAAAAAAGTATGAAATAAATTCTCTTATATATACATTGTCCTTTTTGGTCATTTACCCCTCAAAAAGCCACTTTTATAAGTGCTAGCCAAACACTCAGATTTTTCATTATGCACTTTTTAACAATTTTTACCAAACACTCAGCTTTTTGAAACTCCACTTTTTCATTATGCACTTTTACAAAACTCCACTTTTTCATTATGCACTTTTTCAAAAAGCTGAACCAAACTCACCCTTAGTTTGTCCTCATCTCAGGAGAACTAATGCCGGCAAGAAATATATATATATATATATATATATATATATGGTGTGGTGTATTAAAGAAACAAAAATATTATGACTATGTGAGTTTGGTGTTAAAAACTGGAGATTATTGTTAGGGTTAGTGAGGAGACAGAATTTATATAGATAAATTAAAGATAGTTCTGAAATATATAAGATGGATCTTTTTAGCAGTTTTTCTCCTGACTAGGTATCGTTACAAATTTTTCTTAAATTATTTGATTATTGAGTAAATGGTAACTGCAAAATTGTTTTGGATGAAGTCTAAAGATTTTAAAAGAAGTGTTAGGGAGAAGTTTCTTTTAGTATGGCTTTTGAAGATAAGTAACCTCATCCTAATTGAGTTTTATTTTGCTTATATTAATATATTTTTAACTATTGAAAATTGTTTATAATTGTTGGAATTTTCATTTCTATAGTATCACTGATTTCAAGTAAAGGATTATTACAAATATATTTTAATACTGAGTATATGATTTTTATATACATGCTTGAATAAGATATATTTTTGTTAGAAATTATGATTTCATATATATGATTATGGACAATCTGACTATGAATTGATTCTGATACCCAGCCAATGGGGTTATTCATTGATACTCAGATACTCAAACCAATGGGATTATTCATTAGTACTCTGATATCCAACCAATGGGGGTTATTCATTGGTATTCTGATACCCAAACCAATAAAGGTTATTCATTGGTACTCTGATACCCGGCTAATGAGGGTTATTCATTAGTACTCTGATGCCCAATCACGGGAATATAGCATGACCATAGTCATAAGATTGTTAAGAATATGAATTACGTTTGAATATTTGAACTATTTTGAGTCCTTAAAACTACATATGTGATTTTGGAAATGTTTGAGTATTTAAACTATTTTGAGTCACTAAAGCTGCTTATGTGTTTTTGGAACCTATTGTAAGTTATAGCTTTTGATAACTGAATATTTTCTAAACCATCTAAAATTGCTTTTGATGTTGTGTTGTGAGCAAGAAAAGAAACTTAGTGATTTTGGGATTTGATGGTCTTCTAATAGTTTTATATTTATTGGCCAACTGGCATTATTTACATAAGGTTTGGATTTTGTTCCTATTAAATTATTAGAAATCTATTCATAAAGAAATTGTTGAGGTATTTTTTAGGATAAATTTTAGTTGCTATGAAGGCCTTGCACACTTGTAGGACGCTTACTTTATAAGCATGCAGCGGTTGTCATGTGCCTCTCTTTATAGTTGGGTTTGGGGCATGACAATTTTAATGGTATTAGAGCTTAGATTACGATCTTGTAAACTTTATGCTAGGTTTTGATTTAGAATGAAATATGCGCCCTAGGCATTAAAATTCTAGTTATTGTTTATGAAGGTTATTAGGTCATAGATAGTGTTCTTTTGATGGCTTGATGAGAAGTGTAAGTGAGGTTCCATCATATGATGATTTGTTAGGTCATATTTGAAGGATTTGATATTTATGTCTATATGGTTATGTGTATGTGACTTATATATACAAAAGGGAGGATTTTAATTGATATACTTCTATGTTCTTATACTAGTATTAAGTGGGTGTGTTTTATTCTTGAAATTTTGTAATTGATCAAATTGGTTATTAAAACTTCTTCTTCTTATTAAAAAGGAAAAGAGAGTGAGAAAAGAACAAGCAAAGGAAATCTTCATTTTGTTTTATGACTGATCTTTTGAAAACTCATTTGATAGTTTTGCTTAATATAGTCGACCTACCTACGGTTAGTTTGATCTATAAGAGATTCTCATAGGTTTAATTATTGAATGATAGTTTACTATATGCCCTATTCAGAATTTGGAGTGCTTTTAAGGAATGGAAATTGCAGAACTTTATATAGGGGTTAAGGTTTGATGTTAGAGCTATGATTCCTTGATTTTAGTTTATAGGGAGGAAGGAAATTAATGGAAAGTTCGTAGTGTGAAGGAAAATTAATTTGTGGTTATTGTAGTTCACATTATATTATATGTTATTATATAAATTCTGAGGGTGTTTAAAGAATTCAGTAATATATGGACTTCCTTGGATTCTAATGTTAAGGACCAACCTTCTTTTGGATCATTGTTCTTGTTAGGGTTGACCTACATGGATTACCATAGCCTAATTTATGTGTGAGGTAGTCCCTAAATGTTTTTGAGACATGTTCTGTTACTTAGAAGTTTGAGGTCCTCAATTTCTTTCTATGGACTTGGAGGATTGTTTAATATCCTGGGGAAATAAGTTTTGATGCCAGAAATGTAATTCTTTGAATTTAACTGATAAGAGTTAATGGATTGGCTCAATAGAAAATGAGGTGGATAGAACACAAGTACGTGGTAGTATTGAATTGGACTAGTGATCCATATTTTTTATTGGATATTGAAGGAGTTGGGATGGCAAGAGAGTTTATTTTGAAAGACTATTACAAGTTGAATTATAGTTCATTGTGTTACCTTTGTTTTATATCGACAAGTGGTTAATAATATAAAGTTGCATTGTACTCTAAGTTCTAGTCTGCTGGGACAATATTATTTGCAAGTTAAAGAAAAAAACAAAAAAAAAAAAAAAAACGAAAAGGGGGTTTGAGGTACTTCATGGACTATTCCCTTCTAGCCGATGTATACTTAGAGACTTGTTTTCATAATAGGCAATGTAATTATAAGGAACCCATCTCTTCAATGAGTTCCAGCCCAAGTATCATCTAGAGGTTAAAGGTGAATAAATGTTGCTTATTTGTGAAGATAATTTATGATTAAGATGGATGTTCTATGACAAACCCTTATATCAATGCTCAATAGATTATTTATGGAGACTTTGGAATTTCTATTTTGCAAAACTCAAGGAGGAAAAGATATACACATATTGTAAATGAGTTTTGAACTTATGAAAGAATGGAACATTGGATGCACTACTTAATTTTGAGGTATGGAATTAAATGGATGCTAGCATTCAATGGTCTATGGTGAATCTCACAATTGTGGATTTCCCTTGTTGCAATTTTCGGTGACTACTTAGGCCTTGAAATTTTGTTGAAATTAATAATTGATGGAAAATCAGTTATTGGGGTTGATCTAAACGAATGGACATTGGAACTTTTATTCATATTGAAAGGAAATTAGAGAAGCATTTAGACCAGAGATATGTGTATCTAAAAAAGAAGAAGAAGAAGAAGAATCTTATTATTATTATTATTATCTTATATTTTTCATAATCCATTAGTTCTTAAACTATGGGAAATTGAGTAAGAGATTTTACAGTGATATTGTATTTATGTAGCGGAAGCATCATGGCTTCATTTACTTTGGATTTTTTTTTTTCTTTTCAAATTTTGAGAAAGGAAAAGTCTATGCATATGTTGTGAAATAGTTTTGAACTTATATTTAAGTGGAAGTAATATAAAACTCAATGGGATATCAAAGCATAATGATTTACGATAGACTTTGATTGTGGTTTTCTTTTATCACAACCTTGGAGGCTCCTTCACCATTTATAGTTATTGGAGATTACTTATTGAAGAACTATCGTTTTACTGGGTTTAGTTGAACATGTAGGTATTGGAATTTATTTATATTCACTATGGAAGTAAATTATAGTGCAATTTGGGTGGAGTGATAGGCATAAAAAAAAAAGGAATTCTTCATAGTTTAATTGCTCTTATTGTGGTGATGGGAGATAAATTTGTATAGACCAATACAATTGTAGCTTTAGAGTAGTGTAGCGGAAGTGTGATAAATTGGTTCTATTATTGAGGGAGTTTTTAGAAAATTAGGTTGAAATCTATCTATATATATATATATATATATAAGCTAATTAAGTTAGAGTATAACAATAGATATTTTTAAGGAGGACTTCTGAGTTTGTTCAAGTAAAAAAAGATGAACAAAGTTTAAACTCCTCATATATCTCTATATTAAGTGTGAATTTTGAAAATCTAACCGTTAGATTGCATGTTCTTATTATATTTTTCATGCATGTAAAATTTCAAGAATATCAAAGATCAATTGCTATCTCATCAAACAAATGTTAAAATTTCAAATTTTTATGATCTAAAATTGTATATAAAAAATAAGTTTATTGATCGAATAATAAATAATATCCAATTTAAACAAAATTTGATATGCATGTTAAGAACATAAAGAACATAAAATTCAACGGTTAGATTTACGAGACGCAATTGAAATAATAGAAGAAATCTCATATTTTGTCAAATCTATATTTTATATAAAATTATAATATTTTTATGTGGGTATTTTTTGCAAATTTTTATGTTGTGTTAAAGATTTGTTCCCGTAGGTGTGAAGTTTTTGCACAATTTTTCTTTAAAGAATAGTGACCTAAGTACTAGACTTGATAATATACAGAAGCCTAGTAGTCTAGGCATGCAGGGAGGTCTGACATAGACTCGCCGGCCTGGATTGAGATCATAGGTATTGCACGGCGTGCAATAGTTTCAATCCCAACCGTTTATTTAATCCAACGCATAAAAAATTGACAGCTAATAAGGACAGCTCATCAATCCGCGTGACACCCACCTTCTGCCGTTTCCTTGCTCTTTTCTCTTTGCCTTTCAGCTACCAAAAAAAAAAACAAAAAACTCTCTCCTTCTTCAAATCTTTCTCTACCCAAAATTCAAAAACTCTCTAACGCTTGCTGAATCTGCATGGCCACAGCTAGCAGCCACCGCGTCCCACACCTCCACCACCGGCGGTAGTTCCGGTACGTTCTTGTCTCTCTCTTTCGGCCGCTAAAGGTGCTATCGCCGGTGCCACCACCACTGGTGGTCGCCGGGTCCTCCTCCCTTTCTCCTTATTGTCTTTTCTCTTTTATTTTTCTTTTTGTTTCTCTTTTTATTTGCCTTTTAGAAGTGACTGAATAGTTTTGTTTAGTGACTGGGTCTCCTTTTTGAGTATAAAGCTTGATGATCTGTTTAAGTTTGAAAAATTGGGGCTTTTAGGTGTAGCCGATGTATTTTGATTAAGTGCCTGCGTGTAGTTGTTGTCTGGTGTTGCCTTTGACATTAGTCCAGAAATTGTGTTGCTTGGTCATGAACTCATGATGTATGCTAAAAATCATTATGAAATTTCTCCTTTTTTTTTCCTTATTTTTTTTAGGTATCTGTTCCTTTTCTAAATTTGGATTGACTATGCAGATGGGTATTTTGCTGGTGGATGATATATTTTGTTTCTTGTAGTTCATTTTAAAGATATAAACTATGGCTCTTGATAGGTAATGAGGTACAATGTTTGTGAGCTTAGAATAATGATTCTTGATTTGTTATGCACAACACAATTGGTTTTGTAAGCTATATTGCTACTCACACTCTTATTTTTGGGCGTGAGCTAATTCTTGGTCAGAGTTTCTTTAACAGCTTATGTGACATGACTGTTGTTATGGCTGGATTGTTATGCTCTTACCATAGTGTTGTTGCATTGATCCTGAAAAGTATATTGACCTGCTATTTAGAAACCATTCAGGTTCATAGCTTGGACATTTGACAAATTATGCTTTATTTAGAACCCTGCTCGGTCCAGTTACATATTATCTCTGGTATTAGGAATCTACTTGAGGATATATATATATACACACACACACACACACATTTTACCTCCTCTTTCTTTACTTACTACCTTGTGCCTTAAGACTCAAAACTATATTATTGCTGGACATTGGTTGTTATTGCACCTGACAGCCAAAATAATATTCCTTTCTTTTCTTCCCTTTTGCTAACAAAAGTTTTCTTAGAAACGTATTAATTAATATCTTCCAACATGTATATTTTGTGTGGAAAAGTGTTCTGTCTCAATTACATTTCTCTTTTTGGGTACATTTCACTAGAGCTGTTTGTAATTTATGATTATAGTTTATAGGGCACTTACATATGTAATAGTGTGGGTGATTTAGTGCAAGGTTTGGTTTATTATTATTATTATTATTATTATTATTATTATTATTATTATTTATTATTTGTTTTTGGGTGGGGTAGGGGGTGTTGTTTGTGTGTTTGGTTAAAAAATAAAAATCTTTATTGATTTATAATTGAAGTACATCATTTGCCAAAAAGGCAGAAAAAACACAACGGCAGATTTTCAAGCCAAACAACATATGAACACATTCCATTGCTAGAGGAATGATCAAGTGCATAGACCCGCAAAATCTGAAATAATTCTTGATGAAAATGTCCATGTTGATTATGTAGCCTAAGTTCAAAGTGCTGATGCTGGGACAGTCCAACAAATAATGATATTGTTGCTAGCCTGCCCGAGAGTAAGAGAATGAACTATTTTGTAGGTGATATGCTTGTGTCTATCCCTTTTGTTGATGCCATTCTAATTAAGGTGTGCAATTTTGTTCCTTGCTTATAATCAGTCCTTTTATTTTAGATTGTTGTTTCTTTCTTTGCACTGCTTATAGTGGCCATTGGTGGAGTTGGGTTGTAAGTAGGGTTTCATGGAGCTCTATTGATAAATTGAATCACACTGATGATTTAGGTAACGTTATTGCAGAATGTGATTTCATTTGCTATTATAAGGAAAATTAATTCCAGTCTCATTTATATCTCCGATTCACATTCTTATGGAGCAGTTGATATTTCAATTATAGACTTGATAGTATTTTGCTTTGGCTGCCAAATCTATACTAAACTTCTCTTTTCTCTTCTTTTTATTGCATTTTAATTTGAGGCACAAATTAGATATGTCACACAATAAAATGGGAGGGCAGTTAGTACTTATCAAAAAAAAAAAAATGGGAGGGCAGTTAGTAGCAAACTCTATATAATAAATCTTCACGAAATTTCTCTTCACAATAAAATGGGATTAATTTTATTTATTGTAAGCTGTTTTTTAGTTTTTATTACCTTTTACAATTCCTTGGTGTCACTATTGGGGGGTAATGTGCAAAACAGCAATGCAAAAGAATTGTATATAGTTAGTTAGGCAACGTTTGAAACAATAAAGGAAAGTAGTATCTCGAGTTTCTAAAACTTGAGATCCATATTAGAACTCGAGTCCAAAAGACTCGCCTTGTGAGTGTAAAAATGCCACATAGATCTCGAGTCTTTAAAACTCGAGTTTCATGCAAAAAAAATCACCTATAGTGGCATTTTTAAGTCTTTTAGTGACGTTTTAAAGCCCTATAGCGGCGTTTTCTTGGAAAATTTTTTTTTCTAAAGTACAGATTTATGGAGTCCTATAGTGGCGTTTTTAAGTCCTATAGTGACATTTTATAGACCTATAGCGGCGTTTTTATTCAATTTATGGAAATCGAGTCTTTAAAACTCGATTTTCAACTTAATTTTTTTCCACTTTAAAGTAATCCACTTACAAATCGAGACTTAAAAACTCGATTTTTATCTTGAAACTCGAGTTTTAGACACTCGAGATGCTAGTTTTCAACATTATTTTAAAACGTGACAATTAACTAAATTTTTTAATATTTATTGTTATTTAGAAAAAAAATTCCACTATTGGTGTCATTACTTAAATTTTTGGCCTAGATATCTTAATTTTTTCTTAACTTTTTTTTTTTTTTTTTCCTGTAGATACTGTTCAATGGATCACATTCCATGCTTGGGAGGGCAGTTGTTGTGAATGCTAATTCTGATATGATTTGGAAGCATGAAAGGCCATTGGTTTAAAGCTACATGTATCTCTATTGGATCTAGTCGACTTTTGTTCTTTGCTTGGAGAGGTGTGCGTGCAAAAGAAGACTCAAAAAAATTTTGGAAACCGACTATGGCATATCAACTATTGTTGAAATGAAGATACAAGTCCAAAGCACAAAACACAGAAGAAGACTGTGTGAGATTGAAGAAGAAACGAGGTCATTTTGTGTAAATGAGGACCTGATGACATTTAGTGACACAAAAGCGTTTTGCAATATCTTTAGTAATTGTTTTAGTGAAACACTTGGATAGATTAGTTCTAATTTTTGTTATGAATTAACTCCACATGTTAGCTTGTAATTAATGGTTAGATTAAAACAGTTTTCCTGCTTAATCAAGGAAGTATGTTAGTTTTGCTTATTTCTTTTCCAGATTTTGTATATAAGGGATTAGATATTTTCTATCTATTCTCAGTTGCTTGTAATCACTTTTACTCATCAATGAGAAAACTAAGTTCTATTTAGGTTTTTTTATTTTTTTATTTTTTTTAAAGCTTTGAGTTTTTACAACTCCTGAATAAGCAGTGTTAAAGCAAATTCAATTTGTAAAACAGGCTCTCTCTCTCTTTGGGCTGCAATTAATAAAATTAGAGAGGTGTTGTGGTTTGATTCTTTGATATTTGTGAGTTGCAACATTCATATTTGTGAGATTTCTTTGGTAGTGCGTAGCTTGTGTTTGGTGAGAATTTGCTTTGTAGATCTCTTTCATGTATGTGGCTGAAACCTGGCATGAGATACCATAGAAGATGTGGTGCTTAACAATGACAGACGCCACTAATCATGTAAAAAATACTAGCTTTCAAATGAAGAGTAAAGTCAAGATTGTGTGGACATTAATATAATGTGTGTTTTTATGTCATTCTCAATTTTAGTATTTGCTACAAGCAAATTCATACACAAAAGAACAACTCCATTTAGAAGGATAAAAATTTTGAAATACATTTAAAGGCCTAAAAGCTAGTAACAGAACTCCTTCACTACTTGCTATTCGTAAAACAGAGTTGTATACATTACATATATTCATCAAAATAAAGCCATCAACTGATTCTTGCATTTCCCAAAACCAAAATTGCATTTGGAATTAGCCAATTGAAAAAAAGTTATTAACTACAGTGGTATTCCATTGGGATGGTTTGTGTTAAACTACACAAAGACCTCCCTGACTGTCGTTCCAAGGGGTCAAAAATCTAATCCCTCCTTGATGGCATGGCAAACTTGAGAGATTTCTTGTACTCTGTTCCTTGCCTCAATTCCCATCTCTTCTGTAAGCGGTAAGTTAATGGAATCAGCCCATTTGGAGAGTAGCCCGGAACATTTATCAACTTGATGAATCTCCTTGAAAACTGCACATCTTGCATATAAAATAGCTTAGTATTAAGCTTCAAAGTTTCTAACAGTTATTCACTAATTTTCACAAACAATTTCTGTGTATTTCCAAAAAAAAATTAAAATTAAACAAAATAAGGAACTACTGCCAATCCCGAACCACAATACAAAAGGGATTATATTAAACCCAAATTAGGTAATGGGTGAATCTTAGAAAACCAAACAAAATTGTTAAATTCATATGTTTCTAAGCTTCCCTACGTTGTTTTCTATAATCTTAAACTCAATCCAAATTGTTCAATTCCACTGAAGTTGATTTTTTGTAAAGAAATCAAGCAAAAAAATCCCAATGAAGCTTCTTTGAGCTGGTGACCTTTGGCTAAGAAATCAAGGACGGGAAAAATGATCATAATACCAGATCTATAATCACATTTTTTTTGGGTGGGCAACTGAAATCTAGATGAATTTATATACTAAAAAGACAATCTCAAGAAACAAGATACTTTTTTTCCCCCTTAAAAATCATGAAATGAAACAAAAACATAACACAAGGAACCGATAAGCCCAACAACCAAACATCGGCATCAAAGGACACAACCTCACAAAATCTCCATCAGCCAGTCCTTGGCCATTGACACACACTCTCTACTGGTACTGGGCTTCATACCCATTATAAAAATCTCAAAAACATTCAACAATAAATTAATCAAATTTATAAATAAAAAAAATGCAATAAAAGAAATAGATAATCTTCAGTGCTATAAATGAAACAAGGGATGGTCTTTGCAAAGAAATCACATAAAGAAAAAAAAATACAAAAATTTGATTACCAGATCTAATCACATTTGGGTGGGTAGCTGAAACACTGTTGGTTCACATTCATTCTCTGGTGGAGAGGTAACCGGAGCATCACTGGTGGCTTTTTTTGAGGCATGAGAGAGATAGATTCTGAGGCATGTTCGGCTGGAACTGGAAGAGAGAGAGTCAGAGAGAGTTTCTGAAATTTTTAAATGGGAATACGGGTAAGCGTGAAGAAGAGAGAGAGGAGAAATTGAAAGAGAAGAGAAAAATGAGAGCTCACACGGATCGCTGACGTGTCTAAATGAGCTGTCCAATTTTTGAGCATTAGATCAATTGAATGGCTAGGATTAAAGTAATTGTACACCGTGCAATACCCTAGGTATTGCACGGGAATGAGATCTCCACAGGCCCTTGTAAAAAAAAGTAAAGTAAAAGTATGGTGTGGTGTATTCATAAATGTCCTGGTGCTTTGATTTTTGTATCATAAATGCCTTTGATTTTTGTATTCATAAATGTCCTGGTGCTTAGTTTGTCCTCGTCTCAGGAGCACTAATGCCGGCACACACACCAAAAAAACAAAAAAAAAACGTATAGACCCTATATGGCTATAAGCATGGTTGTCAAAATGACACTTAATAAAATTTATAAAAAATTATAAATATATATATATATATATATTATAAATTTTGAATATATTTAACTAATTACTAATTTATTCATCATTTATGTAATAAT
Organism: Quercus robur; assembly: GCF_932294415.1. Taxonomy (NCBI): domain Eukaryota; kingdom Viridiplantae; phylum Streptophyta; class Magnoliopsida; order Fagales; family Fagaceae; genus Quercus; species Quercus robur. Next base: position 46,179,412 of record NC_065541.1, read on the forward strand.
ATTTAACAAGCTAACTAAATAAATTAAATTAGTATGTGTTCATAACATACATATTCAAATTACTTAAATTCAAAAGTGGCAATATATTACAAATTACCCAAAAATAATAATTTATTTTCATTGTATTTATCAAATTGTCTAATCAACCACATCTAAATCAACACTATCATAATGTTTATAATTTTGCAAATTTATTTCTCCATTAAAATTTTCTTTATCGTCATTCGTCATTAACATTTATTATCTTTTTTTTTTTTAATAATTTTTTATAAAATATTTTTTGGCATTCTAGTTTCTTGAACTTATAACAATAACAATAAAAACAAAAAAAAAAAAAAAATTTAATTTTTTAAAAAAATATTAAAGTGAAAGGTAAGTGTGTACTTTGTAGTCCAATTGTAGGAGAGGAGAGAAAAAACTTATGAATATGTTATTTTAGTAGGCTACACTAAGTAAACTAATAATAATTTTGTGTTCAAAACAAGTCTAATAACTTGTTAGATTCAAATAAGAATACAAATTTTAACAAAAAATCTCATTTTAAAGCATTTGTCTATGTATCGTACAATACGTACGATTTTACAATACGATATGATACGATTCATATGATACGCATACTGTATTGTACGATCCAAGAACACTTACGATACGCCGATACAATACAAAACTTTTTACACATGATACGATACGTATTGTGTATCGTACGATATTGACAACTATAGCTATAAGTATAGTGTGCTCTATAGGTTTTATTCCTAGGGAACTACTTGCGGCAAAAAGTAAAGAAACAAAAATATTATCACTAAGTGAGTTTGGTGTAAGAAACAGGAGATTATTGTTAGGGTTAGTGAGGAGACAAAATTTATATAGATAAATTAATGATAGTTCTGAAATATATAAGATGAATATTTTAGCAGTTTCTCTTCTAACTAGGTTTCGTTACAAATTTTTCTTAAATTATTTGATTATTGAGTAAATGGTATTTGTAAAATTGTTTTAGGTGATGTGTAAAGATTTTAGAAGATGTGTTAGGGAGAAGTTCTTTTTTATGTCTTTTGGAGTTAAGTAACCTTATTCTAATTGAGTTTTATTTTGCTTATATTAATGTATTTTTAACTACTGAAAATTGTTTATAATTGTTAGAATTTTCATTTCTATAGTATTATTGATTTCAAGTAAAAGATTATTACAAATATATTTTAATACTGAATATATTTTCATTTCTATAGTATCACTTGGTACCATATGCTTTCTACACCAATTTTTTTCAAGTTCAATCAGATTATATAACTATTCTCTAGTTGTTATGTAAAAGTATTTATAGAGGAAGATAAGAGATAATCATAACTTTAAATTACAAGGCAACTATCATTTAATTAAGTCTACTTGACCATGTATCTTCACAATTAAATTCTACTTCTCTAATATCGTGTACATATACATAAAAACTATTGAGTGGCTACATTATATCGCTCTTTATATTATTCATTATTCTCAAGTTCTTTATGTTCATTACTAGGACCTTTAGGTTCTGTTCCAAGCCTAGAAATGAGATGCATATAAAGTCAAAATAGCATAGAAAGATCACTAATGCCATAATATGTCAATTACATGTGCTATCAATGAAATATGATTAAAAGATCTATTGATTGAATTGCAAACCATTGAAAGAAGTCTCAAAATAGCTATACAGATTAAACAACATGGCTGGAAAGGATAGAATGTGAACATGGATCCCTTCCAAAAGATCAAATATAAACTGCAATCCAATTCAAAATAGGTTTACGTATTTTTATGCATGAACTGTCCAATTTTACATTATGTGTATAGCAATTGAAGTTGAAGCTACTTAAATCATGGAATTCCAACAAGGATACTTAAATATTGAATCACATAAAAAGAGATATGCACAGCCATGGCAAACAATTCCATGGAAGCATTACTTACACAAAACTAATATTAGAATCAGTTTTGGACCTGGGCTGAATATCAACTTGGCTCATTTTCTTTAGGTTTATCTCATAAGAATTCCCTCTATCTCTCTGCAAATTTCTGGTCGAAATAGGCAGCAAAGGAATCATTTTGGTGGCTGAAACAACATAGTTCCATGACAAAGTAGGAGGTGGAAATAAGGTAGCATGATGTGGCAAAGACAAGAGGGAGGTGGAGTGAACTAGGGCAGGTTATTGCATGAGAAAAGCAGGACTTGGCAGGAAGAATAGGAGGAGGTGTCGTGACTTGGAAGCTTACTACTTAATTGCAAATTAGTCCCCAAGTTACTGCTTAATGGAACCAAGTCCTTATTCATTAAATTTTATGCAATGGCACCCTTATTTGCCTTCCACATAAATTATGTGTCCTCTTTTATTTCTAAATTTCCATTTACTTAAAATACTACTTGATTATCGTTAATGAAATGATATAGACATTCTTAATCATTAGTGTTGAAGGTGCAAGGTGCGGGATGTTACAATACCCAAGTCACCTAATTAGGAATGATAAAATTGGTTCATCCCATACTCCTTATGGACCATATCTAACAGGATTTCCGTACCCAAAAAAGAGGAAAGAACATCTATGATTTGATCTTATTTCATCCTGTTGTTATTCTTACTACTATATATATATATATATATATATGTATGTATGTATATATATATTATTATCATACAAAATAAATTTTGTGTATCTAAAGCTAGAAAACTAAAGTTAGAAAACTAACTTGAATTTCAATCAAACTTAGATCGAGCAATTTACATTTTAGCTTTTATTTAATTTATTTTTGCTCATGTATAAGGTAGCTGGGAAACTAAATGCAGTTGTGATTTTTTGTTGTCACTTTAGATTTATTGTTTTATAGTTAAACATTGCATACAAATGTAAAATATTATGGTATATCTACCATAACTCATTATAAATTGGGTAATAGAGCAATCGAACTAGATAGTTGAGTCATAGAGAGACAGAAAACACTTGGCAAACTAGCTTCGATGAGAGTTGGGAAGTGCTGAGGTTTGGGATCTGGTGGAAGATTTAAGAACAACTTCAGACCAGAAGTTTTAAAATCAACAGCGACACCAATAAACTAAAAAACCAACCAATCTGGTGTCTTCCGACATTGCTAGAGCCTAGCGCTCCTCCGTATGTTATTTAGGTCATACCTATTTAAAATTACCAGGTAGTACAATCAATAATGACACCAAGAATGCAAAAAATGAGAACTGATCCACTAAGCTTTTTTCAGCTAATCAACTCCAGTCAACAAATATTGCATAACTCAAGTATAAAAAGTCAATTCATAAATAATACACTAGACAGGATAAAAAAACATTAAAAGTTTTATTCAGAACACAACACTGTTATTCTAAATAGTAATCTGAATTTTCCACAGCAAAACAAGAAGCACAGATGAAGCAACGCATCTCTAAAGAGAACATATAAACAAATCCCCAAATCAGAAAATGATGTCCTCATCCTTCCCGGCAGCTGCAGATAACATGTTGTGAGCTGCATTCATTGATATCCCTTTCTGCAAAGACATCTTCTCTGCAACCTGATCCTCAGCAAACCCCTTGGCAGACGCACGCTGTTTCTCAATTGCCTTCTTCTTATAACCTTGTATCTTCTTTAACCTGAAGAAATCCTCCCTTTCCAGCTCATCCAACTCCCCTTTAATGTAAGTTATGGTGTTCTCTATCCTTGGCTTCACAACATTCTCTAGAGCATTAACTCTACGATTAGTGGTCTTGATTGCCTCATCAAGTGTTAAGAATGATGTCTGCAGTGAGGCAAGCTCAACAAGAACCTCAATTGTCTTCACATAAGCAGCACGACAAATCTGAACCTGCTGTCCACCTCTAGCCAATCCAGTTAGGTCATTCTTGGTCTCACCCTCAGTAAAGTACTCAAACTTTGGGAGCCTCACACCAGCAATATTTTCTTGCTTTGATCGAACTTTAAGAGATGCATTTTGGACATTCTCAAGGACAATGTGCTTGATGTTCTCTCCAGCAACATATTTGGCTTCAGTTAGTGCAAATGAGGAGGTCTTCATGACCTCTCCCATTGATTCTTTTGTGGAGACAATCTTTTTAAGAATCTGTCGGAACTGCATAGTTAAAGCATCACTCTTCTTCTTGAGAAGAGCATGACCTCTTGTAGCACCAACAAGGCGAGCTTTCATGGCCCCAAGCATTGTTACAGTGGGAACTACATTCAAGCGCTGGCTTTGGCCGGACATCTTTCCAAATATCTATGCCTAAGATATAAACAGAATAAACATTCAAAGACAATAAAATTGATGAGTGCATCAAGGAATAGAAGATATGCAAGGAAAATAAAAATAAAATTTCACAACTCTTACAGTTTATTATAGTGATAACATTAATGCTAATCAAAAGAGATTCAATTTCTATTCATTCATAAGGAAGCTGCCAAAAATAAGAACTAGAATCAATGTCTATGCTAAAGTGTTACAGAACCCAATTTCAACAACAGATGTATTTGCAAAGCAGGAATTCAATATCACATAATTTGCAAGATGAGTGATGCCAGTTTCCAAAGAATGAGAGAGAAAATAATTTGATGAAGCAGCAGTAACATTATTCATGACACAGTTGACAAAACCACCATAGCATGTTTGGATGAGCTTATTTTTCATTGGCTTATTTGTTTTAAAAATTAGTGTAAAGTACAGGTTTGTACCTAGAAAAAGTAAGGCCCTAAAAAGCTGTACATAAGTTGATGGTGAAAATATGCAAGCATTTTAAGCTAAAACAGACCCTAGTAAAAATATTTTCATTATAAACTGCACAGATACAACAGATGATCAACTAAATTTAGATTCTTGAACATACAATACAAGTATGTACATTACAATCACTAGCACAGACATCGATTGGCTGAGAATCCAATATAAACACAAATTCACAGCATCAGATGCCAATATCAAACTCATTACAAAGAACCCACAATTAACAAATTCCATAAACATACAATCCACTCTGCAAACTGATCTAAAGAACACAATCTCAAGCATCAACTATCTTAAACCAATCAAATCCATAAAAATCAATAACCCACTAATAATTAATCTAATTGAGGGAAATGATCTTAAATTAAAGATTAAGAGCAAAATTACAAAAGACAGTAATCTAAATGATTAAAATGGGTATCTCAATTTATTTTCCAGTTTTTCTATTTTGAAAAATCTCAATTGACTTGTTGCTCAAAAAGACAAGAAAAGAAAACGGTACAAAAATTATAAATCTCTATTTTTCATCATTATTTTGATAAGTAATAAGATTATATAAATCCAAAAAAAAAAAAAAAAAAAAAAAGAGTCACCCAAGTATATAGGAAATATACTAGAGTAAGCAATCAATTACAAAAAAAAATTGCATAAATCTAATAAATCAACAATAGAAAATAAAGAAGGGTTCCTCTTGGCTGACAGCCAATCCAATAAGGTTCTTAAAAAGAACAACTTAAGATCAGGCATATAACTTTCGGTGTCTTCAAAACTCCTGCTTTCCTTTCCCTCCAGATGCACCACATCAAGCAATGGAGGATATAGAAAACACACCAAACATTAATAAAATCAAAGTATTGTTAACCATAAAATCCAAAACTTGGTTTTCTTTCCCTATTTTCCAGCCCTTTCTCGGCAACCAAACAGGAAGAAGTGACTGATGGTAGACAAGAGCTCAACTTAGGTAAATTGGGGGTTTCTGTGAAGTACAGAGGCAATGAGCTTCAATCATTAGGTTTTTTTGGAGATGGACTTGGGTGGGGGGGACCTTCTAAAGTTCCTTCTGCATTATCTCTATATCCAATTCCACTTCTTACTCTACTCTGTGTGTTTGGTTTGGCTTTTTTTCTTTTTTTCATTTCAGCATATTTTCTCATGTACAGCTTTTTAAACCTCACCTTTTTTTTAATGACATGGAACCTCACCGAGGTAGGGTCCTTTAGACCCACCCCTACGGAGTAAATCACGGATACACGACCCCACCTACCAAAAAAAAACAACACTTTTTTTCTAGAATGACAATACTTTTGCCCACTTGAGAAAACAAGAAAATCCAAACCAACACATACCAGCAGCATAGAGTACTACAAAATTTCCTATATAAACTTAAAAGAAATCGGAAGCCATAAGTTACAAAACTTAAAGACCATACAACAGAATTCAGATAATGTACTCACAATGAATTGAGTATTAAACTTATGGAGGAATACACTCAAGATAATTCACTCAAGAGAAGAATCATTTATGGAGGAAATTGGTGGGAGAAAAATATGGAGTGTTCGTGGGGAAATAGTCTTCACAGCCTGTTCAGCACTCAAATGGTTTGGAATTTGGAAGGCAATTAGATTCCTGTCTCCCTATCCACACACCAAGCACCATACCAAACCCTTATACTTCTATCATCCTTTTTTTTAATATAAATATAATATTATCCATAGTAACTTTGATAATTCTTTTTTCTTTTTTTTGGATAGGGGAGAGGGGAGGTGAGTCAAACCCATGACACAGGAAAAAACATTATACTTCTACCCTCTATAAAGTTTTGGTATGATGCTTGGTGTGCAGAAAAGGACCTAGCAACTTTATTTCTTGGGCTATTTCAGTTAGTTGTTAATAAAGATGCTATAATCTTGGATTACACAAATAATGGAAGAGTTCCCTGGTAACCTATGTTTGTAGGTCAGCCCAAGATTGGGAGAAGGAAATGTTTGAAATTTTTTTCAATTGCTTTATTTAGTCTGATCTAAGTGGTAATGGAGGATAAGGTGCTTTGGCGACTTAATACAAAATGGGTGTTTCAATGTTAGATCTTATGATGAGGTGTTGGTGCTGCCTACACGGACTTTTGTTGGAAGGCAGTTTTGGAGGGTAAAAATCCTACAAAGGTAGGTTTTTGTTGTTGTTGTTGTTGTTGTTTTGCGTGTATTGCATCATAGGGGAAAATTCTTACAATATACAATCTTATCAGAAGAGGTATGGTGTTGGCAAACATGTGGTTTTGTGTAAAACTACTGAAGAAAATGTGGATCATTTGCTATTGCATTTTTTTTTTTTGATAGGTAATAAGAATTTTATTGATAAGAAAAGTACAAGGTGTCTACGATAGTAAACTCACTGCACTTGAATCAAACTATTGCATTGTCCAGTAGCATCAGAATTATGTTTTTAATTTTTTTTAGCTTTTTGAAGAGATGGGTGATGCTGAAGACAGTGAAGAATTGCTTCATTGTTTACTTATCAAAAAAAAAAAAAAAAGGAATTGCTTCATTGTTGGCAGCTAAGTTCCCAAGACTTTCTAAAACAGAGTTTGGAATGATGCACCTTCATGTTCAACGTTCATGTATGGAGGAAGAGTAATAGGACATTTGAAGATTTGGAACTATACATAGAGAGATTCAAATTTCATTAGTTTTTGTTCTACTGGCAATCCTCAGAATTGAAATATCTTACTATATTTTCCAATTGAAATGAAATATTATTACTGAAATTTCATTGTACATCTACATACAGCTTTAGCAGATAGCATTTTAAAGATCCAATTAAACAAACCTAGCATCAAAGAAATTCATCATCTGAAGAGGATGGCATCCTCTAGTTTGATATAAGTTCTCTTTCTTTTAATTTTGGGGAGGGAAGGGGGAGGCAGGTCAAACGACATGGAGACTGGGGAAGGGGGTAGGTGCCAATCAGGGTAGAAGCCAGTTGCCTTGCTCTAAGTTGTATATAGCATTCAGCACCTACATATTGCACTGCTTTTTACACAAAGTTTACTTAACTCTCGATCCCCTACAAGAACCCTAGACAACCCCAACCTGGACTATTTTGGGTTAGTAATTCATCCATAATTCAACTTTAGTACACCCTTCATTTTAAATCCTACAATTTCTATTTGAGAAATATGTAAAGTATGCGTGTGTTTGGCTAGCTATCATCTTGGGGGTGGACTCATATTTCCAAGCAAAAAAGCCTAATTAAGTGAGAAAAGTACTTTAAAATGTTAGCTAATCCATCTACTAGATTTCTCGTTATTTGGGTAACAAGAAATAAAAAACCTTCAACTAAACTGTGGCAACTACATATACATCAGTTTAATAACTTAAATTTTATAAATACTTCTTCCTTCTTCTTCTTCTTTTTTGTTTTAAACTAGTTAATCGCTCCCCTAGTTTGAGCCGCACCAGAACTACAGAAAATGAAATCCAATTCAAAACTTCTTTCATTTGACTGTAGTGTTCCACTTTTTTTCTATTTCACAAAAATTTTTGAGCAAACAGAGGTGAGGATCATTTTTCTCCTCAATTGAACTTCAGGAAATAAAACATAAAAAATAAAAAGCTAAATCAAGCTCAACTTAAATGATCCCAATTGTGAGAATTCAATTAGTAACTGAAAGAATTTGGATCTAAGGCATCATCATCACCAATAAGAGTTAAAACAGAGTTCCATCAAATCAGAAATATATCTTAAATTAACACATAAAGAAACAAAAATAAGTATTTTTTGTTCATACACAGATCTTAGCAATACATGCACATGTGATGTGTAATAAATTGATAATTTCTAAATGTGCACAAGTAAGTATCATCATCAACGAACTACTTGTACAGTTGCAATTTTACATAAGCTAAACTATGTTAAGGTTTCTGTGTTTGTTTGTTTTTTTCAATGGAATGAAAAGGAAATATATATCGGAATTGATAAACGGAAAATAAAAGCAGTGATGCCCAGTCCCTTTTTTTTGGGGGGGTTTCCCAATTCCAAAAGAGAAAGTAATTGAGTTTGATCAAAGCATAGAAGCGCATTTTAGAGAGAGACCTGTGCAGTGAATGGGTTGAGGGTGTGAGCGGAGCGGAGCGGAGAGTCCGAGTCGCCACCGGTTGAGATTTGAGTTGGCTGATGATTTTGATCTCAACTTCTTCACGCACTCGCACTGCAAGACTCGTTTCTTGCTGTCTTTTTGGTTGGGCCTATTTGTGAACCTTCCTCTTCAGTTTATTAACCTGCCTTTTCTTTTTCTTTTCTTTTTTGGGTAAAATGTGTAACTATCCTGAGTTTGGGCGAGGGATAAGAGACGAGAGTGAGTCGGAGAATGAGTAACGTCCGTTAAAGGACTACGTTAGTTAGTTTAAAAAAAAGTTTTAAATCTCATTGATATTAGCCCAAATTTTAAAAGTAGTTTACGTATTTTACCCTTTTGTTTTTGCAATATATTTTAACCCCATCAAAAAAAAGAAGAAGAAGAAAATTACTGAAATTTGTTTAGAAAAATTAGTTTCATTTATTCGTAATTAACTTATTATACAATAAGAAGAAAAAAAAAAAAAGATAAGATAAGCATTGTTTGAGTCACTAAAACTTCCTTTCTTTTATTTAAGAAAAGAAAAAAGAAAAGGGCTGAGTAAATTTTATGCCTTTAGTTTGGGATGGGAACTTATGGTAACGTTATGGTAGAAAGGGATGAGATTTTTTTTCAAAATAATATTTATTCTCAAACAATTTCGTTAGTTAGCAACGTTTTCAAACTATTTAGGAAACTAACATCTCGAGTCTGAAAGACTCGAATTCACTGTAGCAACTCAAGTCTATTAAACTCAATTTCTATGTGGAACTCGAGTTCCAATTCCTGTGGCTCTTTTCTCTTCCAGTTCTTTCTGTTCTTCCTTCTTTTTTCTTTCTTAAGACCCAAATCAAAATTTTAGAAAATACCCAAGACTCAAAGGCTCTGATTTCTGCAAATTTGGTTTGGAGAGAGAGTGAGAATATGATTTTCTTTCTTAAAACCCAAATCAAAATTCAGAAAATACCCAAAACCCAAAGGCTAGGGTTTCTGCAAATTTGGTTTAGAGAGAGAGAATCTAAACCATTGTTGGTGTGTTACTGCGTTTTCTGGGTTGCATTGCTGTGTTTTTGTTGTGGGCATTGCTACGTTTTATAGGTTGAGTTGTTGCGTTCTTATTGTAGATCTACTTTAGAGAACTCGAGTCTTAAGGACTCATGTTCCTTGGAACTCGACTCTATCATATTCAATTTGCTTTAGTGAACTCGACTCTTTCAAACTCGAGTTGTTAGTTTTCCAATAGTTTGGAAACATTTTTAACTAACGAAATAGTTTGGAAACATTTCTAACTAACGAAATAATTTGAAAATAGGTGTTATTTTGAAGAAAAAAAAATCCGAAAGGAATGAGTAAATTAATTAAACTAAACGTCAGCTTGGAGTCCTTTCTTTGTAAATACGAAAGTGGGCTAACATAATGGAATCAACAAAGAAGGAGGGTGATGGGAATGAATAAACAAATAATATTTAATTGAATTAGAGATGTAGTATTGAAGTTGAATTGATGTAGGTGCATGCAAAAAACAAATGACTAAATTAGAAAAAGAAAAAAAATATTTTGGGTTAATTTAACATTTTTTTTTAGAGAGTTTTAACCTATGATGTTCATTCTTCATGATAACTCTTTATTATCAGACCAAGACACCAATTAGTTTTTGTTGTAGGCAAAGATTGACTATGAAAAGTACTTGGGGTTGCCCTCCTTTGTGGGGAAAAACAAGAAAGCTTGTTTCACTTTAATCAAGGAACGAATTTGGGCACGAATGAAAGGATGGAAGGAGAAGTTGCTCTCCCAAGCCGGCAAGGAGATCATGATCAAGGCTATTATACAATCAATACCTACCTATTCCATGAGTGTGTTCAAACTGCCTACAAGCTTATGCAAGGATATTGAAGCTATGATTAGGAAGTTTTGGTGGGGGCAAGAAGAGAAGAAGAAAACCCATTGGGTGAAATGGAGCTCCTTGTATTCTTTGAAGTCTGTGGGTGGCATGGGGTTTAGGGACTTTTAGCATTTCAACAACGCTTTATTAGCTAAGCAAGTGCGGCGGCTTTTTCACCAAAAGGATACCCTTCTCTATAGGGTGTTCAAAACGAAGTTCTTCCCAAATGGGAGCATTTTTTATGCTGCTGTACTTGCAAAATGCTCCTATGCTTGGCAAAGCATATTGCAGGCTAGGGAGGTTGTACAGAAGGGTGCTATTTGGCATGTTGGTGATGGAAAATCAATAAAGGTTTGGGAGAATCGATGGTTACCTGATCTTGCAAACAGTAAAATCTTGTCGCCAAGTTTGAATTCTGCTATCTCATGGGTTAGTGATCTCCTAATGCCCAATGCCCAATCTTGGAATGTGGATTTGATTGATCAGACTTTCATGCAATGGGAGGCTGAAGAGATTAAATGGATCCATGTCAGTGGAATTGGTCAGGATGATGCCTATGTTTGGCCGTTCACTTTAGATGGGGAATATTCTGTCTGTAGTGTATATCACTTGCTTGCCTCGGGTTCACTAATGGCTGATCAAGCTTCAACTTCGTCAGAGGATCAAAAGGTTTGGAAGAGCATTTGGCATATCCGAGCTCCTAATAAAATTAGCCATTTTATATGGAGAGCTGTCAAGGACTCTTTGCCAACCAAGGAGAATCTGCATAAGAGACACATTCCATTAGATGTAACATGCTCCCTTTGTGATGAACATCAAGAAACAATTATGCATGCTCTCTAGTTATGTGATTAGACCAAGGTAGTTTGGAAATTTGAAGTCAATTTTGCTGTGATGTATAAAACCAAATTTCGGACTTTCATGGATCTGTAGGCAAAGGATCAGTCTTCCACGTGGCCTGGTTCTTTACAATTGCTTAGAGCTTGTGGCAAAGACGCAATAGGCTTTGAGAAAAGCAGCCTTCTTGGCCCCTTCATGAAGTCAGTAGGCAAGCTAAGGACATGGTGACAAAATATTTTGAGATCCATAAGCAGCCACCTAAACTTCAGAGGAGAGCAGCTCCGATTCATTGGCTACCTCCACTAGAAGGCATGTATAAAGCCAACTTTGATGCAACCTATTTTGGTAACTTAGGAATGGCAGGTATTAGAGTTGTTGTTCGTGATAGTGAGGGAGAAATAATTGCTGCCCTCAGTTAGAAGATACGTGAGCCTCATTCGGTGGATGTTGCTAAAGCTTTAGCTTGTAATAGATTAGTTGCTTTTACAAAAGAGTTGTGTCTGTTTTCTGTGATTGTTGAAGGAGACAGCAAGCGGGTTGTTCAAGCAGTCACCGACAAGGGGGAGAACCTGATAGTTTTCGGTCATGTGATTAAGGAGATTCAAGGCTTATGTTCTAGTTTTACAAGGATTAGTTTTCAATGTGTTAGGAATGAGGGAAATAAGTTAGCTCATATCCTTGCACGTAAAGCAGTTGTATTTGCTGACACTGATGTTTGGGTGGAAGAACTACCCACTGATCTAGAGGATGTATACCAAATGGATTTGATTGATTAATAAAACTTCGCTTACCTGATTCTCAAAAAAAAAAAAAAAAAATTAAACCCTAGATCTCTTATTCAACTATTAGAGAGTTTACTAATTGAGTTAACTAGAACCCACAAGGATTAATTTAACTATTGAATTATTATGCTCAAGTGAAAGATGCCAACTTAGGTCGCTCCCCTCTGCCCATTTTTTATTATTTAAAAATATATATATATTTTTTATATATATGTTATTTTATGGGGCACATTATTTGCATAAACCTTCAACAGCCTACAGGTATCAGAAAAATTATTTCTTCCAAGGGGAAGGAAACATGTTTTAACAGCTGCGTTCGTTCTCAACTTAAGACACTTCAAAGTTCAAAGACTTGTCAAGCTCCAGCAAGCTTCCACTCTTAACCAACCATCTGCCAATATATAAGAATCTCAAACAGTTCTGAAAATTTTAATTACATTCTTTAATTTGATTCTCAAATGATAGCTTATATATTAACTATGATGAGTGAAATTGTATTCAGTGTTGAGTTGAATCGAAGTCCAGTTGTCACCATTGGAAAGGGAGTAAATGACCACAGGTTGAATCAGCTAAGTATAAATAAATTAGTGCAAGAGCATGTTGAAAGAAGCTATTGATTAATTTAATGTCTCAAAATACATGCAGAGACGCCAATACACCACATTGTTCTTATTTATGCTGTAGTACATGCCTAAACCATAACCCACAAACCATTCCACTTCAACTTGTAGGCATATAAATATAAACATGATTAGAGTCGCAGAGAAAGATATACTAATTTCTCCTTGATTTTTTTTTTTTTTTTTTTTTTTTTTTTTTTTTTTTTTAAGGAGATTTCTTATTCGTCATGCTCGACATGAACCCAGATAAAGCCTAAACACCAGATCCTGACATCCGCCGCTTTGTGGCATTTGAAATAGACACCTGACCAAGTCGGTCTGCCCCTGGGGATACCATCCGTTCTTGGAGTGACATATAATGCCGCAGCCATGCCCCAGTATAAACCTGAATTATCACCCAGATCAGTAATATGAGGAAACATCAAAATAACATGAAGAAATTAAATCAATTGCTGAAAAACGTGTGACCACTGAGCACTATAATGTGCATTTCAATTACCAAAACACAGAATGAAAACAAAAGTAATCTTGAAGAAAAAAACCATAATTTTAGGACCTCAATCTTAATATAGGTTTACTTTATCATCCTGTGGAACACATGGGTTTCTTTTCCTATGTACTGAAGGACAATTATAATTCATTCCCTAGATTGTAGAAAGAGCGACCTGTGGTATTCAAAGAAATTTATAGTATAACTTCAGAAGTTGTAGAGCAGAGAGCAAGATACTCATCATTTTGTTAAAAGAATCAAAATCTCTCTCTCTCTCTCTCGGCACGAAATTTGGTATGTGTGTTAATAACATAGAGAATATGTAAATCCAATGGTGAAATTTCAAGATATTAATCCAATAGAAAATTATTGGGTGATACACCATTTGTAACTTGAACCAGACTGATATATCTATACACAAGCACGCACGTGCGCACAAACACAAACAAATTAAAGGGGAAAATAAAAAGACTGGGGAATTAACCTGTTGCGGTCTCATTATCTTTGTATCCGGATCATCCAGGGACTCTCTCCAGTGTGCTAAGTACCCAGCCATTCGTGGGATTGCAAATAAAACAGTGAAGAATTCCGTTGGAAATCCCATTGCCCTGATCAATGTGAATTTAGTACCTTCATACTAATTATGTTATCCGAGGGAAATTCAAGATATCATTCAAGAGCAGTGAAATCAATGATACCTGTATATTAACCCTGAGTAGAAATCAACATTTGGATATAGCTTTCTCTTAACAAAGTACTCATCAGATAAAGCAGCCTTCTCCAAAGCAACAGCAACCTACAAATGGCATAAAAATAAAAGAATGAAAACTATGAAGCCATATCATCTTACTCATGAGATACATGGGTAGTGACATGCTATCAAATGCCAAACTATAAGAAAAATCATCAAAAGTGAATTGGAACTGAACGGAATCCAATCATGACTTGAATCTTTATAGTTCATGTTTAAACAAAAAACATTACCCTTAAGAACTACAGAGTTTATATTCATCATATTGATAATGAATATCTTCACAAGTTATGTAGTAATGTAAGTTCACCTTTTATCTTTGGGTTCCTTGAATAGTTCCATTTGTAGGAAGTTGAAAATTTCTACCAAATTATCATACCCTCAAAAATTTCCCTTTATTTTCTATTACATGTAGGGTAACACGAAAAGGGTATATTTTGCCTGCAATTCTCATGGCCTTTTGGGATACTTTCCCCCCTTCTTTGGAAGACTTTTCAAAGCAGTATACTGAAATATACAATGGAGTGAGTTGTGTAGGAATCATGCAATATGCAAAGTTTTGCTAAAACTGGTCCCTCATTTATATGAAGATGTCTAAACCCACTCGTTTAATGATTTCATTTTTCTGTTTCCAAAAAAAAAAAAATCTACTTTATCTTTATAACTCAATTCTCCATTCAATGAAATATTTACTTTTAATTGACTCTGATATGAGCAATGTAGCAACACTCATAACTTATTAATCATCTATAATATTGGAACTGCGCTGCGGCTCGAACTAGCAATCCATGCATGAACAAATAATAGAGGACACATTCAGCCCTCCAGGAAGAAATATAACATAGAGTAGAAAAACACCTCAATCAAAGGATCCCGGCCAACAATGGAGAAGACTTCCTCAGCCAGTTTCTTTATCACCTTCGCTCTTGGGTCATAGTTTTTGTACACACGATGCCCAAAACCTGACATCTTGCGCTTCCTAGAGAAATGAAGTGATATAAGAATATTATTCAAACTTCAAAAAGAAGGGGAAAAAAGTAGACAAATATATATCACATTCCATGCAAAAGAGTCATTGACACCTGTTAGTAAGAAAAATCAATGGACAGAACAACAATTACCTATTTTTTACCCCCTCAATGAACTCTGGGATGTTGTCAACAGTTCCAATCTCATTTAGCATCTTAAGCACAGCCTACAATAGACAATGTTATGAGGAAAGATTACTTAATGGTGGCACAAAATATAATTTGAGCACAAAAGGTCTGATTAAAAGACCTATAATGTAGAAATTTCACTAAACATAGCAAATTCATCCATGATGTCCATGACGAAGTTAATTACAGAGCCACATTAAAGCATGGAAAGAGACTACAAAAATGAGATCATGCTATAATGCATACCTCATTAGCTCCACCATGAAGAGGACCATACAGTGCTCCAACGGCTCCAGCAAGAGCAGTGTATACATCAACACCACTGTAGAGACAAATCCAGGTATGTGACAAAAGAGTTTAATGCCAAATTATTTTGGTCAGGTGTTAAGATGCCTACCTTGATGCTAGATGCCTGGCAGCAGCTGTGGAACAATTCATTTCATGTTCTGCATGAAGTATGAAGAGGATATCTAGCACCCTAGCTAGTCGAGGATTGGGTTTATATGTCCTATTGCCTCTGCAATTTTGTAGGAAGAAAATCTTAATTAGGTTAGAGAAGGAAAAATTCCATTTTTTCCCAAAAAAATAATAACTCTATTGAAAATAAAAGAGTCGGTTTATTCCATGCTAAAGAACAGTGTACTATATTCATATTACTTAGAAAGATGATGACATGACAATAGTGCATCAGCACTGGCATCTCAGAGGAAATAATAACATCAGAAGAAAATTTATCATTGTATCCCAAATATCATTAAGAACAAAATATGCTGGCAATACATACAATGAATCTAGCATGTATAAGAAATTCTCTGCATAAGAAAGGTTGTTGGAAGGAAGAACTGGAGGTCTTCCTGCCAACCTCAAATAAGCTGCTGCTGCGATGGTTGGTGCCTGCAAGTAAATATTGATTTTACATATAAATTAGTGGGAAGATGCCAAATAAGTGCAATGTAAGCCTATAGCAGCCGGCATACTACCAAACTTTAACTGGATGGCTATACAACTTGCAACATCTCAGTTAAGGCACAAAGCCAAAAGAAAGAAAGTAAATTGAATAACCAAACCTTCCCAAGAACACGTGCTATTTGTTTGTCTCGCACTTGTTTTGACTGGTAAAGATCTTGGCCCTGGATCAACAAATAATCAGAAATATCAAAAAGCATCTGGCAATAAATCACAAATTAACACATAGATGTACACAATAACACCTCAGCATATCAGAATTTCATACCTTCACTTAAACAAGGAAACTAAGAGATTGATATTTATGTAAAAGGTGGGTGCCAATAATAACTAAGGCTGTCATTAAATTAAATACACAATGAACATTGGCTAATAGTAAATGCTATTGTAACATTCTCCAAATAAGAAAGGATAATGGGAGCAATTTTTCCACAATTCCAATAATAGCCACCTTCACGTGTTAAAAATGTTTAGACAGCTGCATCTTCTAACGCTAGGTGATTATTTGTTGGTTCTCAATGAAGTAAATCAATGAATCAGGTTATTTGCAAAACATAAAATAAAAACTACATCAACCCTAACTCTAGGAAAATACATACACTTTGTTCAATTATAAAAGAATAATTGCAGGAAATAAATGTGAAATGAAGAGAAAGTTGCTTTCCCATAACAATTTTGTTTACAAAAGAGTAATGTTAGAGCCACAAACTATTTTACAAACTGCTGAAGTTGCATTGTACCCGTCAGCTAAAAAAATTAGCAGGACTAAATGGTCAGACCTTAAGTTTATAAATTTATTTTAATTTTTAATTACACCAAATTTAAGAGTTCCAATTTCCAATTACTGTTCATCTCTGCCCTAAGTTCACTGTCGGCAAACTTGCATCTCAGCTCAGCCACTTTTGGTTTTTAAGCCAATGGGTGGATGGCCTCCAAAGGAACTAAGAGAACATCCATTAATGATTTACAAATGTTGGCCAATACCCAAAACAATGAATAAGTATATGAAAACGTTTTAAAAAAATACTGACTTTTTGCCTTTGGAGGGATCGAAGGTGTCGGGAGAAGAGCTATTGGTGGAAACAAAGCTGTTGTGGGTTGGGGGAAGTGCATTTTTTAGGGTGTAGGAAGTAGAAACGGATCGCAAAGGCAGTGGCTAAAGCACCAAACACGGTGGCCGTAGAGACCGGAGCGAGCACACGAGAGTTCATGGGTTTTGGCCTTGAGAGGTTGTGTAACTTTCCCAAGAAATTTTCCTTTAGGTCGAGCTGAGCTTCTGTTTGGCCTTTTTTTTGGCTTCTACGATGCAAGCTGGCCTACAGTGAACTCAGGGAGGAGATGAACAGTCACCAGAAATTGTTTTAAGTTTTTGGTGTAATTAAAAACTATAATGAATTTTTATACTTAAAATCTGACTATTTAGTCCAGCTCATTATTTTTAGATGACATGTACCATGCTCCTTCAGCGGTTTGTAAAAAGTTTGTAAAGTAGTTTGTGGCTCTAGCATTACTCTTTATAAAAAGTTTGGAGAAAATTGTCCCAACTTTCCCAACAACACATTAATCTATTAAAGTAGGATGAGACTTAAGGCAAAGTATTTCTTGCAAGGATAAAATAAGTGGTGGAGTTAAAATCCTTGACAATTACCAAATGAGCATAAACTGATAGAAAGCAGTTTTTTTTTTTTCTTTATCAATCAATGGAACCCTTCACCAAGTGGCTTGAAATTCATACCAGAATTTTATTTCCAAAAGTTAAATTAGAGATATTCCTTGAAATTTAGTGAAAAATTGGGTATGGAAAGCTTTTCACAAGATAGAAGAAATGTCAAGTAACAGTACATATATAAAACCTATGCTATTATACTTGTACCTGTAAAATATTGATACCTGATAAAAATAAAAAATAAAAAAGAGAAGAATTTTCTTCTACCTAATCAAAAGAGTACTACAAAACTCACTACATCAAGCTCAAATTATCGAACTTACTCTGAGAGCAGGATTGGCATCAGGATGAAAGATGGAGAGAGCACTCATTGCACTGACAAGTACACCCATTGGGTGAGCATCATGAGGCATCGCCTGTATTATATCCTACAAAACAAATTTACCAAAACCAGAACTTAGAATCATACTCTTTTTTCTATTAATTTATTTATAATGAGAAAGAAAGTAAAGCATACCAGAATTCCCTGTGGTACGGCTGAATGCTGAGAAATAGCAAATTCCCAGTCTGCTAGCTGATTTTCAGAAGGCAAATTCCCATACACTGGGCAAAAAAAAAAAGAGTTTCAGATACAGAAATTGAATTAAGAAAGTAGACATAAGAGTGCAAGTAAACACACAGAGATGAACATTGTATAATTAAAGATACAAACAGTATAAATATAATTTTTGAGGAATCAAAACAATTCTATACTAAATAAAAAAAATTTATAGAAATTCTCAGGTTTAATTAATCACTATAACATAATTTCATTTTAGCATGTCCAGCATATTACATTCATATCAATATAATGGCGTATTTTCCTTCAGAAAATAAAAGTGCATAATACTTGTTCATACTTATAGTGGCAATACAGTGTGCGTGTGAGAGAGAGAGAGAGAGAGAGAGAAGAATAAGACAATCCTTTAACAAGATTTATGTATGTACTTCTAAAATCCCAATTCATTTATTTTATCAAGCCTCATTTTCTCCACTAATTATTCTTTTCTTTAGTGGTAATTACACATGCACCAAGTGGGTCTTGAGCCCATGGCCTCATCCCCCGCCTGCACTTGTGAGATGAGCAAGTGCTATTTGAGTAGGGCTCATTGACTAATTGGCTTATTATCAAAAAGTTATCAACAAATTATTCTAGTAAATTAGAACATATTATAACATAAATGATTGTTAGTCATTAGAAACAAGTACAATATAGGAATCTCCACAGAGAACTTACTTAAGAGGTAGGCCACTTCCACAAAGGTGCTATTTTCAGCCAACTCCTCAATTGGGTAGCCCCTATACCTAAGGATACCCTCATCACCATCAATATAACAAATCGATGACCGAACAGGAGCTGTATTCAGATAGCCTGGGTCATAAACTTTGAGCCCCTTGTCATTTTTCCCAGTTGTAATCTGTATATCCACAAGACCAATTGCAAAATTTAAAGTTCATCGAAAACAATAAAATCAGTACACCTGAAGTTAATTCATCAATATAGAAAAGTACAATGCCAATAATCACATCAAACAAACATATATTGATGCCATGTCCAGCAGCCAAACATTAAAAATTATCGGTAATGAATTGTAACTTAATATCAAATCCTTTAATCAATAAATCTCATTTATATCTATGATTTTCTCAACAAAAACACGTCAAAATTAAAATTCAATCACTCCCAAATCAAAACAAGTCCAAATGAAACCCAAAAAGCCAATCGGATCAGAACTTTAAAATAAATAAATAAAAACTAGATCACATAACCAATAATTCAAAACCCAATTCCAAAATCCTATCTTTTTTCTCTGTTCTGAAAAAATTTCCCCAACAACCACAACCCAGATCATAAACAACTATCACAAACCAAAACAGAACAAAATTCAAGAAAAGCAAATCAAACCCAGTTGAGCTTTTCAAAAGACAAAAAACAATTCACGTAAGAACATAAGACATACCTGCTTAAGATCAGTAGCTTTGACAGTGCCATCCTCAGAGACCGGTACCTGGTACTTCTTGCCGGTCCTTCCATCAACGACGGTCAAGGAGCCTACAAGGTTTCCGGGGGGTGAGACCTGAGCTGAGAGGCAGTTTGGCTCGAGAGATGGCGCCACCTCAATGAGCTCATTGGAGGAGGTGGCGGTGGTTAAGTGCGCAGTCAGCACCGCCAACCGCCCTCGCGCCACCGCCGACGATATCTCTGACACGCCTGACATTTTTTTTGTCTTTCTGTTATCAAAGTCAAGAAGAAGAAGAAGAGCAATGAAAACTTTAATATGGCAGTAGTATTTATATTTAAATATTTACTAGTGCTATTTTTGTTTTTTGTTTTTTGGTTTTTGATTCACAAACAGGGAAAGAGATTTTTTTTATTATTATTATTATAAAAAACAGGGGTTTTCTTTTTGTATAATGGAGTATTGGGGTGAGAAAAATGTGAGCCGCGTGGGAGTTTTGTAAGAAAGGTTTTTCTTTTTATTATTAATTAATTATACTACAGCTTTGTAATCAATCAACATTATAGATAATTAGTAATACTAATTAGTGAGAAGGTGGTGCTCTTACTGTTCACAACATAGTATCTCTCTAAATATTAGGATCAAGTTCCTTTTTTTAGGTTCTCTACAAATAAAATTAAAAAAAGTCCCATTTTTTAGGGACTTCCACTAGGGGTGTGCAGAAAACCCACCGATCCACCAAACCCAACCCATCGGGTTGGGTCGGTTTTTAAGGCTTGGTGGGTTGGGTTGGGTTACAAAAAATTTTTTTATGGCGGGTCGGGTTGGGTTTGGGTCATAAAATTACAAACCCGCCAAACCCGACCCGACCCGACCCGACCCACCCATATTTAATATATATTTAAAATATATCTTATATTTAATAATTTTTTTTAAATCAATTGTAGGGAACTTTTATATATATATATATATATATTAAATATATATTATATATTTAATAATTAAAAAAAAAAACCAACTGTAGAGCAACATTTCCTCAATTTCTCCTACTAATACTAATTTAATATATATATTATATAATTAATAAATTTTTTTAAATAACCAGTTCTTCCTATCCTATATAAAAGCCAATTAATTCACACAAATCCTAATAAATTACTATTGTTGTTTAGTCATTAGTGTTGTTTGCCTTTAAGGAGTCACATTGATACTAATCTTTAGGTTTTTTTAATATATTAATATTTTTTTTTCTACTCAATTTAATAATAATAATAAAAAAATTTATCAAACCCATGGGTTCAACCCGACCCAACCCGACCCATGTGGGTTGGGTTGGACTTATGTGATGGGTTGGGTTGGGTTGAATTTTTTTTGACCCACCATGGCGGGTTGGGTCAAAAAATCCCGACCCAACCCGACCCATGCACACCCCTAACTTCCACTTCCAGCCATTGAATCTCTTTTACTCTTTTTCTTTTTTATAAACAGTTTTATCAAGGGTATTGAATTTTTCACATCCTCACTCACATACTATTTTTTTTTTTTTTAGAAATAATTACAATATACTATTAACCACGCAACTCGAACTTTTTTTCTCCTAGACCTTCAAGCACTATATACATACGAAAGTACTAATTCAACTACAATACTTTGGGCTCACCCACATACTAACATGCTAAAGCATTGCCACTACATTATGATTGGTAACTTTCTACTTGCTTATTTTTTATTATAATTATTTTTAAGATGAAGGTGCGAAATTTAAAAAAGTCACCGTGATTTTATTTTATTTTATTTTATTTTTGTCATGACTCATGAGTTACGTGTACAATTTGGAAAAGTTTTCTGCAATTTGTGGTATCCAGATATGGCACACCACGTCATTGGTAGCTCATCGGCAGCAATTTATGGAATGTCTTAGAGAAACCCAAATCCAAAAGATGCTTCGTTGTTAACTTGAGGTTGGATATCATCATTTGCATGCGGCGGCGGCTTTAGGATTTTAGGATTTTTTTTAAGAGTGATTATTAAGAAATTTAAATTATACAAAATTTAATAATAGAATAATTTAAATATTTGTTATAATTGTGAGTCAAGTTACTAAAGAGAGTAAAATTGTTGTGACTTCAAAACTAAAAAGAATATAATTGTCATCACCATTAAGAAAAACTGGAAACCACAATATTTTTTTTGGTACTATTTTTTAGGTAAAAATGAAATTAGAGATTATTTTTATTGAATAGATTAAACAAACTATAAATTTAAATGTTTAGCAATTTTTATCTTTTTGTTTTATAGTAGGCTTTTTGTTGAATAATTAGATTATTTGTTGTTATTTGGTCTTATTTTGTTTTTGTTTGGTTTATGTTTGTTGTTATTTGGGCTAATATTTATTATTGTTATTTAAGTTTTTTTTTTAATTTATAAAAGGGATTGAGGATTATGTTTGGGGGGCAGAATTAATTTTGGAATAATGCTATGTTCATAATATTTTTATAATAAATTTTATGCAAAAAACTGTTATTAGTGGGTAAAAAAATAATATCAGTATTGAGTCCAAATTAGAATTAATAACAGCTTACCACATTGGATTTGTTGGAAAATTATTGTGAAAATGTTATGAATGTAGCATTATTATTATTTTTTCTGAACTCAACTTTTTGTAATTCTCAAGTCAGGGTATTCAACATTTTTATTAGGGTGATCACAATAGTTTAGTTTAACATATAATTTTTTTTTTTTTTGACAAGTGTATATATGCCATTTTTTGCAAGTCAGGGTGGTCAAAAGACCACCCTGACTTGCATGTAGAGCTGTCAGTGTTTGCATGTGGAACCATCATTGATATTTATAAAAAAATAAATTTGATATCATTACCTGTATATGGAAACACCATTGATATTTATGAAAAAATAATTTTAAGTGTACCAATTATAAATTGACACCCAAGCATGTTATGAATTTGGGTTTATAAATAGTTTTATTCGTAGGTAGACTCTTTGTTTATCAATTTTCTATTCAGTTGTTTAGTTTAGTTGATATTATAGAAAAGAGGGAGGATAAAAAAATATGTATGTTTTTTTGCCATATATATTTAGTAAATTTGGAAAAATGAAGATGTGGAAACTAAATTACTATTATTTTTAACAAATTAAAATTATTAGTGTACTTATATAATAAGGTGGAATGATAGATAAGTAGATGATAATTTTGTGTTTTTCTTCTTAATATATCACTTTATGTCTCTTTTTCATTATAATTTGAGCAACTTTGTCCATCCTTTTTCTTTTTTCCCACTCCCTTTTCACCTTAACCAAATATAGTGTAAAATCAAACGTGAATTTTGACCAATATCCACTATGAAAGCTGCTCCATAATTTATAACAGGGATCACAAAATTTATTTAACAAATATGGGGATGTGTTGAAATTTATGACTTTTAAGGGGTTAGAAATCCGCCTATTGCTTAAAAAAAAGCAGTAAAAAAAAATAATAAAATTTAATACATGCAAACGTCTTTCTTAAAGAGGGGTCCAATTAATAGGTATCCTTAGGGCATTTGCTAATAAATTATTTTAGGAAATAAATTTTAATACAACTTTTACGAGAATTATAAAAATTGTAAAAAAAATTAATTACTTTTTTCCTCATAAAAAGTTTCTAAAAATATTTCTTAAATTAATGTCTTTAGGACATTTGTTAACCTTTCCACTTAGAAAAAATAAAAAGTAAATTATATGTTTGGTCCCTAATTTTTACATTATATTTCAATTTGATCATTAACCTTTTAAATATGTCAATTTGGTCCCTAACTTTTACATTTATTTCAATTTGGTCATTAACCTTTTAAATATGTCAATTTGGCCCCTAGTTTTTTAGTAATGTGTCAAAATAGTCTTTATCGTTAAGTAATGGATAGAAAATACTAACGTGGCTAACTGCTAATATTAAAAAATAATTTTTATACAACTATCATACCACGTGGACTAAACTAAACTAAATTAAAAACAACTCTCATGTGGCATGAATCTAGACTCTGGCACCCAAATTTAGACTATCTCTTGCCGTATGTGTGAAAGCCACACACTATGGCCCACCGTATTCGCATTTAGAAATGTCATCTCAGGGCTCACCAATCAGGTTTAGACCTTGACAAGACAATGCAGTCATTTACTTTCTTTTCTTTCCTCTTTTTTCTCTTCGTCCTCATCAAATTAATTAATTACAAGAAAAATGTTGTAAATTTTTTTGCAAATGCAAACCAATGAACCATACCCAAATCCTGCTATCGAGATGGATCTCAAGAGAGGGGTTCTCTATTTTTTCCATTGGACCTCATCTGTGTTCTTAGCTATAAAAAGTCATTCATATGCAAAATCATTTTTGAAAAGTTCTTTGCATCACCAATAGATTAGCGTCAAGTCGGGTTTTGCCGCCAGTCTTCACCATCGGATTTTGATAATGAAGCTGTTGCTTCTCGGTGAATCGTGCTACTATGTTGGGATTTTGATCCTAATTTAAGCCTCACGTGTTTGGACGTGAGCGACTCACCAAGCTGGGTTTTTTTTTTTTCTTTTAACAAAAAGTTTAAGTAATGTTGACGTGGCATTTCGGGTGGCAGTCTTACGTGGCATTAAACAAATATTTTATTTTGACCGTTAGTCAAGTCAATATTTTTCATTTATCACTTAATAGTAGGAACCATTTTGACATAATACCAAAATATTAGGGACCAAATTGATACATGTGAAAAGTTAGGGACCAAATTGAAAAATAGTGTAAAGATTAGGGATCAAATACGTAGTTTATCCAAAAATAAATTATACAATTTTGAATTGAGAAATTTGACATGGTGGATACACTAAACTCCTTCCTATTCCAAATATGGTATGAAAAATGTGTTGTAAAATTGTTTTGTTTTAAAATTTTAAGGAGAAGCATACAATTTTATTAGGGTAAAATGGAAAGTCTATAGACCAAAAAAAAAAAATTCACACTTTGATTGATTTGGCAAATTATTAACGGCAAATAAAAAAAATAATAGGTATAAATACACTTTTGGCCCTTATATTTTGCACTTTTTTTTATTTTGGTCCCTATATTTTATTTTTACCACTTTTAATCTCTAAACCAATTAACGCGTGACATTTAAGTCCTTACCGTCAATCAACTAATGGCAAAAGCTAACGTGGCAGACAGAATACCTATTTGCTGATGTGACGATTAAAATATTATTAAAAAAATTATTTGGCATTTTTATATACCACATCAGCATTATAATTTTTTTTATAAAAAGCCATGCCAGAAAATTTAAACCAAAAAAGAAAATAAATTAAAAAGCAAAAGTTAAATTTTTTTTTAAGTTTAAAAAAAATCTTTTTAAAAGAATCAAAAAGGGAGCTGAATTTAGAAATGACCTGAACTCCAGGAGAGTCGAAGTTCAAGACATGGATCTTAGCACTAACATCACCGAGGACCCTGAGCTCAACGCGGTCGTTTAAGGAAGCGTCACGAACCAAATCAGCGGCGTCAGCTTTCTGCAAGTTGATTCGATCAACGGCGATGGTGGCCTCCACCTGTCTCACGCTGTGGGCCTCTTGGTAAAACCCGGGAACCGAGGCTTCACCCAGTGGAATTCCACGGGTGTACATGACAGTGAACCTGGACTTGGGGGTGGTGACAGTGGCGGAGTTGGAATTGGGTGTGATTATGCCCATGTACTGGACACCGACTTGTTGGAGATCGAAAGAGGGTTTCTTGGGTTGGTGACAGTGGCGGAGCTCTGTCGTCGGATCGGGGCATGTAGGTCACAGATCGGTTGGTGTTGGTCACGATCTCTCTGACTTGGGTTTGTTTTTCCATGTGGGTGTTGGTTTGTTTTAAATTTTTGGGTTTGTTTTTTTACGTGGGTTTGATGATTTTTCTAGGTTTATGGGTTTGATTTGTTGGAGGTTTTGGTGGAGGATGGTGTTTGGATGGAAAATGGGAACATCGCCGGTGGTGGTCGAGGCATGCGTCAAGAAGAGAATCCATTGCCCATGAGTGGGTATCTGGGTTTGTTTGAGATTTGTGTGACTAAGTTTGTTCAGATTTGGGTATCCTTGCTCTTGTTCTGGGTTTGTTTGTGTTTTTGTTTTTTTGGAGAGAACGTGGAGTTTTGTTTTATGGGTTTTTTTTGTGTGTTTGTTTCTAAAGAAGAATTCTGGGTTTATGGGTTTGCTAGAGATTGAATTGGTTACTGGGTTTATGGGTTTATTTCTTCGATTTATTTATGGTTTGGTTTCTTGGATTTATTTTTTGTTTTTCTGGATTTGATGGAGTAGATTTGGTTGCTGGATTTGGATTTGGGGTTTGCTGGAGATTGGTTTATTTCATGGATTTAGGAAGAACACGGAGAACAACTTCAGTTCTTACGAAAAAATAATGAAAGTAAAAAAAAAAAAAAAAAAAAAGGTTTTGTTTTTTAATTTATTTTCTTTTTTGGTTTAAATTGTCTGACATTCATTTTATATAAAATTAAAATACTGAAGTGGGATATAAAAATGCTATATTAATATTTTTTAATAATATTTTAATCATCACATTAGTGTCACGTCAGTTAATAGGATATTCCGTCTACCATCTCAGTTTTTTTTTTTTAGAAGAAAAGTTCAGCTTGGCAAAAAAAAGTTTCTCTCTGCTAGCAAAGGTTGGCTCTCAACCTCTCCTAGAGTGTAGAATTGGGTGTCCCTTCTCTTGAAGGTGCTTCCTCTCCTAGAGTGTAGAATTGGGTGTCCCTTCTCTTGAAGGTGCTTCTGTCCCTTAAGGTAACAGGTTTACCTTAAGGCTTTGTGGGACTTTTATTCAGGGATTTTGGGAAACAGTTATTAGATTAGGATGGAAGAACTTACAAGAACTTGGAATAGCCTGACTCTCTCGGACTGTGAATGTTCAAACTTTCGCATCAAAGAGGGACAGGCGAAGACTGAGTTTGTTTTAGCAGCTAAATTCTTAACCAAGAGAGCCCTAAACATAGATGCTATAGCTAAGACCTTCACCCCCCTGTGGAGATCGAGGAATGGTTTCAAAATCAAAAAAGAAAGTGATCATGTGGTGTTATTTTCTTTTGATGACAAGAATGAGATGGAGAAAATCATGGCTGCAGAACCTTGGAGTTTTGATAAACGTTTAATGGTTTTGCAACGGTATGAGAAGGATAAGAATGTAGGTGACATGGAGTTTAATAAAATGACTTTCTGGGTGCAAGTCCATGATCTTCCAATCAGGTTTCGGACAAGAAAGATCGCTGAACAATTGT
The DNA here is from genome assembly GCF_932294415.1 of Quercus robur. Classification (NCBI taxonomy): domain Eukaryota; kingdom Viridiplantae; phylum Streptophyta; class Magnoliopsida; order Fagales; family Fagaceae; genus Quercus; species Quercus robur. The sequence continues at coordinate 46,206,730 of NC_065541.1, forward strand.
GTGAAGCGATTGGTAAAGTTAATGTAAGGACTGAGGAAGCTGAAACAGAGGGAGACAACTTCATACGGGTTCGGGTCACGTTAGATATCACCCAACCTTTGAGTAGGGGACGTGTGATTTCACTTGACAGTGGAAAGGAGCTGTGGGTGCACTTCAGATATGAGAGGCTTCCTAGTCTATGTTTCTGGTGTGGCTGTTTGACGCATGAAGATCGTGATTGTGAGCTCTGGATTGCAAGTGAAGGCAGCCTCCTGCCTGAGTCAAAACAATATGGTCCATGGCTTAAGGCAGCTCCATTTGTAGCATCCCGAAAATATGTGATCAAAGTGCCTGGTATTTTCAACAGCAAAACACGAAGTAGTGAAGGGAAGCATGAAGCAGCGACGGAAAAGCACAAAGGAGCGACGGCAGCGCCGGTGGTTGTTGTTCGCTCAGGCAAGCAAGTGCCGGACATTATTAGGCTGGGAAAAGAAAGTACAACGCCAGAAAATATAAGGCCTGAAATGGAAAGTTTTGAAGTCCCCAATGAAGGAAACATAGAGCCGGTTTTCCAGGAGGTATATATTCATGATTCAAGGCAGTCAACGGAAGAGAAAGTCATGGAAGATGTCATAACACAGCAGACTGGGGCAGCAGTGAAAAAAGAGTCAGGAAAGTCTTTTGTGGAAGCTTTAGGGGAGATAGATAAAGAAATAAAAAAGTATGATTCAAAAAGCAGTAGGTTTGCCAGCCCTAGAGTTTGCACAGGAAAGGAAAATCACATGGGTCAACATAGAGACATTGAAGCAAGCATGCCGTGTACTCCTATACTCTCAGCAAATTTGTCTTTGCCTCCTAGACCACCTTTGGCAGAGATTCCATCAGCTTTGGCAGAGAGACCACAGCACCTAGTCAATCACGGACATGCTGAGGGGACTTGGAAAAGAATTAATAGAATAGGAGTGGAAGCTGATGCTGCTATGGTAGAAGTAGTGGGGGGAAAAAGAAGCTCAGGCAATGCAATAAACCAGAATGAGTTACTCAAAAAAAGAAGGGTTTCTCAGGGAGGTGAACCAAAAAACAAGATATTGGCGGAGGCTGTTAATCAGCCCTGCCAGAAACAATGAGTCTATTATTGTGGAACTGTCGTGGGCTTGGGAACCCACGTACAGAAAATGAGCTTGTTAGATTGATACAGGCAAAAGATCCCTCTGTCGTGTTTATAGCCGAAACATGGGCAGACGATGCAAGGCTAGATCGTACTTTGAGCAAGATTAATTTCGACCAGAAGTGGGTGGCTCCAAGATTGAATAGAGGCGGTGGGTTAGTATTATTTTGGAAAAATTCTATTAACATTGATGTGGTTGATTCCCATAGGTATTTTATTGATACGATCATCAATGGGAATTCTGATAGTGCATGGCGATTTACTGGTTTTTATGGAGAACCTGAAACCCACAGGAGGAGTGAGGCATGGAGCAAATTGAGAAGCTTAAAAAATAGAATGAATATCCCTTGGATTTGCGGGGGCGATTTTAATGAAATAGTCCGCCAAGAGGAGACGTGGGGTGGGGCTCCTAGAGATCATAATCAAATGCAACTATTTCGAGATGTGATCGACGAATGTCAATTTATGGATTTAGGTTTTGTGGGGCCTAAATTCACTTGGGCAAAGCACTATGTTGATGGGCATTCCATGCGAACAAGGCTGGATCGGTGCATGGCTACAAATTCTTGGTTTCAAAAATTTCCAGGAACTAGGGTTCACCATCTTAGTTGTATGTCATCGGATCATTCTCCCCTTTTGATCAATCTGTCAGGGATGCCAGAACTTAGAAAAAAGAGATGCTTCAGATTTGAAGAAATGTGGCTATCGGAGCCATCTTGTGGTGAGATGGTGGAGGAAGTGTGGAGTAGTACAAGGGATTCAAATCCAAGCTTAGCCATTTTGAAAAAAGTGGCTAAATGTGAACAAGAATTATCATGGTGGAGTAAACACAATTTTGGGCACGTGAAAAGGGATTTAGATTTGAAGAAGAAACAATTGGTTGTGGCCGAGAACGAAGCTATGGCGAGTGGAAATAATACTCGTGTTAGGAGGCTACGAATGGAGATTAACTTGTTGCAAGACCGAGAATCAAGGATGTGGTGTCAAAGATCTAGGGTGTTATGGTTAAGCAAAGGGGATAGTAATACAGCTTTCTTCCATAGCAAGGCCACAAAGAGGTTTAGGAAGAATTTAATTAGAGGAATAAGAGACCGGAATGAAGTTTGGTTGACTGATCAAGGGGAGATAGGGCACGTGATGGTAAGTTACTACAGAGATCTTTTCTCCTCCTCAAATCCGATTCTTGACGATGACTCTCTTGAGAAAATTCCTCGTATGGTGACCGAGGAGATGAATGCGGATCTGTTGAAGGAATTTACAGAAGTGGAAGTGAAGGAAGCCTTGGATCAGATGGCCCCTCTAAAAGCTCCGGGTCCTGATGGTATGCCTCCATTGTTTTATCAACACTTTTGGGAGACGATGAAGCATGATGTTATTTCAGCCATTCTCTCTTGGTTGAATTCAGGTATCCTACCCGAACCTATTAACCACACACTCATTACTCTTATCCCTAAAATAGATAATCCTGAGCATATGTCTGATTTTCGACCTATTAGTCTTTGTAATGTCTTGTATAAGATTTATTCCAAGGTTTTAGCTAATAGGTTGAAGAAATTTTTACCTTCCCTAATTACTGAACATCAATCTGCCTTTGCTAAGGATAGACTAATTTCAGATAATATTATGGTTGCTTTTGAGACTCTTCATCACATGAAGCATCATAATTTAGGGAAACACGGGTATATGGCTATCAAACTAGATATGAGTAAAGCCTATGATCGGGTGGAATGGATGTACTTGGAAAGGCTTTTGGAGAAAATGGGTTTTTGTGCTAGATGGACTGCTCTCATGATGAGCTGCGTGAAAACGGTGTCGTACTCTATTATGGTGAATGGGGAACCAACCGGGATGATCCACCCAAAGAGAGGAATTAGGCAAGGAGACCCACTATCTCCTTTCCTTTTCCTTTTATGTACAGAAGGTCTTCATGCTCTCATAAAACATTCGGCGAGGAATGGAGATATCAAGGGCTTTTCCTTATGCAAACGAGGCCCTAAACTAACCCATTTGTTTTTTGCAGATGATAGTTTGCTTTTCTGTAGGTCAATCTCTGAGGATTGCCATAATGTGTTGAAGATTTTGGGTGAATATGAGTCTTTGTCGGGGCAAAAAATTAACAAGGACAAGACTGCTATCTTCTTTAGCAAATCCACCACGGATGAAGCAAAATCAAGCATAAAGAATCTCTTCCAAGTCCAAGAAGTGAAATCTTATGAGAAATATTTGGGCCTCCCCTCCTTTGTAGGTAGAGGAAAAAAGGCTAGCTTCAATTACATAAAAGAAAGGGTTTGGAGGAAACTCCAAGGATGGGAGGGTAAATTGCTTTCTCAAGCGGGTAGAGAGGTTTTAATTAAATCTGTGATCCAAGCTATCCCTACTTATGCTATGGGATGTTTCAAATTACCTTTGGGTTTTTGTGATGACATTGAGGCAATGATTAAGAGGTTTTGGTGGGGACAAAGGGGAAATAAGAGGAAAATTCATTGGATCCGATGGAGTGAATTGACTAAATCAAAAATGGTAGGTGGTATGGGTTTTCGCGATCTAGCTCATTTTAATGATGCTCTTTTGGCAAAACAGGCATGGCGGCTTTTGCACAACAAGGAAACCCTCTTCTACAAAGTCTTCAAAGCAAAGTTCTTCCCTAATCAATCTCTTTTAGAAGCTAAGGATACAAGGTTCGGGTCCTATGCTTGGAAAAGCATACTACATGGTCGGGATGTTATTCTAGATGGTGCTTGCTGGAGGGTGGGGAATGGAAAGTCTATAAAAATTTGGCAACACCAGTGGCTGCCCTGAAAACATCCAACCAAGATTCTTTCCCCAATGGTGGATACAATGGAAGAAGCCACTGTGGATTGCTTAATTAATGAGGAAACTAGAACATGGAATGCTACAATGATAGATGGAATTTTTGCACCTCAAGAAGCTGAAGAAATCAAGAATATCCCGCTGGCAAGAAAAGACACGGAGGATTCTATGTATTGGCCGTGGGAGCAAGACGGGAGGTATAGTTGTAAAACTGGCTACCGGTTCTTGAAAGAAGACGAAGTTGGATTCCAGGTGGATGAGACTCAAGACCATGAGATAGGGCTATGGAAGAAGATTTGGGCCCTTGAATGCCCAAATAAAGTTAAAAATCTAATTTGGAGGGCTTGCCGTAACTCCCTCCCGTCGAAATGTAATCTTTTCCGACGAACAATTATTTCGGAGCAATGCTGTGATCGATGTAAGGAAGAAGCAGAAGATGCTCTGCACGCAGTTTGGACTTGTAACATGCTGGATGAAGTTTGGGGAGCAAATGCTATATGGAGTTTCCGGAGCCAACAAAGCTTTTCAAGCTTTAGTGAGCTCATGGCCTGGGTTTTTGATCATCAAAGGAATCCGGTGTTGTTTGCTTTCACTACTTGGTCCATATGGCACCAAAGGAATCAGGTACGGCTTCAACAAAATCACCGTCCACTTACTCAAATCTCACAGTGGGCTCATGACAGATTTGTTGAGTTCAAAGCCTTGAAAACTGCAACTCTTTCCAGCAGACTTGTGAGAAGGGCACGGTGGAAGCCTCCTGATAAGGAAACTTTTAAAATCAACTTTGATGGTGCAATTTTTGCTGAGGACAAAAGCTCTGGTTTGGGAGTAATCATACGTGACAGTAAGGGGCTGGTTATGGCTTCCATGGCTGACCGGATTCCACAACAGCTCCAACCAGTGGAAATTGAAGCCTTGGCTGCCAACAGAGCCCTTGTGTTTGCAAGAGAGTTGAACATTAAAGAAGCCGTTCTTGAGGGAGACTCTCTTCAGGTGATGAAGGCGCTGAGCTTCAAGAATACTGGCCTAGCACCATTCGGTTTACTGCTACAGGACTCTTTGGATTTATCTGCTGGGTTTTCAAAATTGGCCTACTCTCATACTAAGAGAGAGGGCAACACAGTTGCACACAATTTGGCTCAATTGGCTGTTAATTTTTCAAATTGTGTAATTTGGATGGAAGATGTTCCATGTGATGTAATGACTTCTTACCATGCTGATTTAGCTGGTATTTCTTAATATATTGCACCTTAGTGCTCTTTCTCAAAAAAAAAAAAAATCTCAGTTTTTTTGTTAATTGACTGATGGTAAGGACTTAAATGTTACATGTTAATTGGTTTAGAGACTAAAAATAGTAAAAATAAAATGTAGGAATCAAAATAAAAAAAATACAAAATATAGGGACTAAAAGTATATTTATGTCAAAATAATATTAACGATGAATCTAGATAAAAACCAGTAAAAATTTACCCATTCAATTATTATGAAAAATTTTGTGAAAATTCTAATGTTTATAGCGAAAAAAATGGGGGCTATTGTTGATCAACGTGGGACAATCATAAAATGCAACAAACGGTCCAGATTGGCCGAAAATGAGGCGCAGTGCAGGTCTGCCCAAAGGACCAAAGGGCACAAAGTATTTTAGAATTTTTTAGGATTTGGATTTGGATGGGCCGGAAAGAGACAGCTGTGAAGTGGGGCCCAACGTGACGCGGCGATTAGTCAATTTCCTGAAGCTCAAATTTCAATGTATGTTCAATGTATTGGGATATAATTAAGGCATTGTATAGGATAATGCTTTGACCGACGCCCTTTGTTTTTTTTGGTAATCTCTGACACGCCTTGCACTTTACGATTTTTGTTTTCAATAACAATAAGTAGTGACGCAACCTAATTCACATCTGAATGTGATAGGGATAATAATAGATAATGTTAAAATTATTCCTCTAATTTTTACTACTTGTTTATATATATAAAAAAAGGTTTAATTACTTTAAAATCTTCTAAACTAATAAGGTAAGTATAATTAGCCATTTAAAAAAAAAAAAAAAGTAAATGTAATTAGTTATGTAAGGGCACAAACGGACCTACGGCCCAAGAACGATCAGACAGTAGTCCGATGAGCCCACCACAATGAATTTGTTAGAGAATGCGTAGAATATTGACTACTTAATAAGCTAAAATTAATCACAATGAAAATAAATGCCAAGTAAAAGACTAGGAACACTCAATTATGAAGAAAAAGGGATTCTCAATCCAACCCGAGGAAGATCTTTTATATATATGGTTTTGCTTTTTCTCTTTTATGAATCTCTCTTTTTCCGGATCCCCCTCCATAAGGACCTTCATTTTCCTTTTATATTTACACAAAGATTATCTTCATCCTACACTTGGATGAGATTATTTTCATCCAAGTGTAGGATGAGATTGCATTTTTGGGACTTCTGTCCCATTCAGAACATACATGTAAGCTTCTTCTTTGCAATTTGAGCTGTGCCACCACTGTTCATGGTTATTTCCTCATTAATGCGGCCAGATGAGTAATTGTCTTGCATTTAATACGAAAGAGATAGCTTCCACTCCATAAGGACCTTCATTTTCCTTTTATATTTACACAAAGATTATCTTCATCCTACACTTGGATGAGATTATCTTCATCTAAGTGTAGGATGAGATTGCATTTTTGGGACTTCTGTCCCATTCAGAACATACATGTAAGATTCTTCTTTGCAATTTGAGCTGTGCCACCACTGTTCATGGTTATTTCCTCATTAATGCGGCCAGAGGAGTAGTTATCTTGCATTTAATGCGAAAGAGATAGCTTCCACTCCCTTCTACTTTCACCTTCCTCGTAACTCGTGTCGAGTCTACTTTCTTCTCTCTGTGATATTTTAACTTTATGTGCCTTCTATAGTTATTGCTCGTCCCCCAGATCGACGGGTGCTTGTCTCGTGGCTGTCCAGTGCTGGTGCCCAAGGTCCAAGAGGCATCCTCAGAAATCATCTTAGTAATCCACCTAGATGAGATTAGAGGTCCTTGTCCACACAAGTTATATATTAAAAATTTTATTTAAATTTAATACTACTTGTAATCATTTTTTTTCTTCTAATTTTTAATAAAATAGAACTTGTGATGATCTTTGTTATGTGGTGATTTTTATTAAGTATATGTGATTGGTTTTTTTTTTTTTTTTTTTTAATAGTTCATTATATTAGATTCTTAGTATTTTGCACTCATTAACTCACTTAGCACAAAAATTAAAAAAAATTTCATAACAAAAATATTAAAAAAACTTAAGTAGACACATAATACAAACTTAAGTGGATAATTTTGGTATGGTCCTCACGTAAATTTAGATACATGGCGTAAAATTAGATTTTTTTTTTGAAAAGCGCAAAATTAGATTCTAATTTCAAATTCTAATTGAATTTTCTTTGAACTTTGCCTATTAATATATATATATATATATATATACATACATGAATGTTTAAAATATATTTTGGTGATTGGTAATACATCAATTTGTAAACTCTATGTAATCAAGGATGGCTTTGTGTTGGTGAAAAAAAATTTTATATACTTGTAGACACCCCATTTTGCGGCCACTCACAATACCTTAAAAAATTAATTTAAAATTAATATGAGTTCTTCTAAATAATAATAATAATAATAATAATAATAAGAATAATGAGTTGTTGAACACCCCAGAAAAGAAAAGAAAAGAAAAAAAAAAGACTTGACCACTCTGAAACAAACTTTGAACACCCTAAACAAAAATTTGAGCTCATTCAAAATAAAATTTAACCTCTCCAAAATTTTGGTCTATTGAAGGTTAATTTTAGTAATTTGCATTGAAATAGCAATTTTAGGTCAATAGTTCAATTGCCAAACTGCAATTTTATCAAAGTTTAATTGTGATTTTTAAAATTGTGTTTTCAAAAGGCATATTTTAAAATTGCTTTTTATTTTTATATAAAAAAAAAAAACACACATTTTTCATATAGCTAGTCTGTTAGTACTTGCTTTAGTCTTTATTTTGTACATACACATGTGCACTAAAATAATGTTTGAATGCTTTATTGAACAAAATTAACGTAATTGTTAAGAAAATCACTTGTATTTGAATAATCTTCTTTTGGATCCTAGGATATGAGAAAATGTCTCATATTTTCATCTTAACGATTAGGATGAAATAAGAAGAGTATATTTACAAAGAGGTTCTTGTGCAACTTTTAGCCATGATTTCCCAAAAAAAAAAAAAAAAAAAAAAACAAACAAACAAACAGTGGAGCGTTGCATTGATTTAAACTTGATTGGTTTAAAGAGTACAAAAATTGGTTGGAATATATTTTGTTATTTATTTAAGTAAGATGTTGATAATTGAATAGGAGATTAGTAGATGAACGATTGATCAGTTATGTATATTGAAAAAGATGTAATTGATAACATTGATAGTAAAACTATTATACAATGATTTCAAAATATGAAAACTTGAAGAATGAAAAATTTTATATTTATGTATTTACATTTTTTTTTTCAGCAATGTCAATATATTCAAGTTTTATTTTTATTATTTAAATAAATATTTAAGTTCAAGTTTTATTTTTATTATTATTTTTTTAAAATTTAAATTTCTTAATGAAAATCATGAAGAAAATTGCTAGAGCTGCCATTGCTTGTAATAAAAGTGGCATTATCTCTAGCATTATTCATGATAAAATAATGGCACATATAAAAATCAATAGCAACCTGTCAATTCAGCGATTATGAAATTTATTGTGAAAATTATTGTGTCTATAGCATTTCTCTTCCAAGAAAATCATTCCAGAGTGACCGAGGCTGGCCCAAGGTCAAGGCCTAAGGCCTTAGTACAAAAACTTTTATACAATTATCATACCTATCCATAAAAAAGGCCCGTCTCCATTTATTAAAAAAACCCAAATTTTTATATTAATAATTTTTTATAATATACATTTCTTTTAATAAGTAATGCTAGAGATATTACAAAACTTAGGCTTACAAACAACTCAACAAATAACAAAAAAGTCTTGTCAAAAAAAAAAAAAAAATCACAAAGAAAAAAAATGTAATTCAAATGTTCATTAATCTATATATTACTAAAAGCTGAAGCGTAGCGTTTAATGCTACTGCTCTCACGTTGCGCCACATCAGCTACCACGTCATTCTTTTTTTCTTTTTCTTTTTTAAAATATAATTTGTTCTACAATTTTAAAATGGTTTTTACAATTTTTAGCCTTATAAATGCAGTCCACTACTTATTTCTTTACTTCCACTATCACCCTATAATAAATCTGTATAATTAATCCAGCCCACTTCTTATTTATTTAATTTTACTATCAAGCCCAACTCAAAGTCTTTTTAGTTCAACTTTAAGGTTTTGTGTGAGCCTTTTCATTTTAAAGGAGAAAAAAAAAAAAGAAAAAAAAAAATGTTGAAGCCTTTCAAGCTTTAGGTTTATTTTATTTTATTTTTTTATTTTAATTTTCTTATAATTTTTTTTAACATTAATTTTTTTTAATATTTACACTTCTCCAACCTTTCTCTTTTCTTTACCATTTCATCTCCCCACTACTTCAATATTTCTCCCTCCCTTACCTTTTCGTCTCCCCACTACCTCTACATTAATATCATTCTTCCTCTTTCTCTTCATCTTTTTTTATTTTTGTTTCTTCTTATTCACACTCTCTTACTATAAATTTGTCACTATTTCTTCTATTTTATGCATAGTTTTCACTCACAAGAAAAAAAAGGTTCCCTCTCTCTCTCTCTAAATTTTTTGGTGGATTTTTTTATTTTTCTTGCATCTCTACTTTAGGTTGATAATTTTTTATATTCTTTAAAACTCTATTTTGGGTTAATGCGATTTAGTTTTGTTTTTTAAATTGTGATTTAGTTTTGTTTTTTAAATTGTTGTTGTTGTTGTTTTTTTTTTATTTTTTATTTTTTATTTTTTTTATTTTTATAAATTTTATTCTCTTTGATTGTTAAATGTTATCCTATTGCGTTCTAAAGAATTAAATATAGCATATAAAAATATAATATTATTCTATTACATAGCATGATTTGAATAATTTGGTATTTATTTTGTTACATAGCATGATTTTTTATAGTGCTCAATTTAGATGTTAAACTATAAGACTTTACTAATTTTTGTTTATTTTCTAATTCTTTGTGGTGGACAAATTACTCTTAATAGTTGTATTAGAAGTACTCTATAATGCCATTTATTTAAAGAAAAGCAAAGGTTAGCCAAACAAAAATAATCGGATAGGTAACAAATTTTAACTTTTGCAATTTTATTTTTATTATTATTATTTTATAACAATGCATGTATAGAAATTTAATTCTTAGATTTTGCTAATAATGGTTTATTTGATAATATGTTTTGGGCGGCCGAAATTATAATTTCTATAAAGAAAATAACCTTAATAGATTATCAAAAACAAAAATTTATCCTAATATTGGTTTAATTAATCATTGTTAAGTTTTATTAATTTTTTTTAGTTTATGTTTTTTTGGTGTTTTGGATTGTTCCTATATTACATTTATGATTGTTCCTATAATAAATAAAAATATAATTACGAAATACATTACTCATTATTAGATTAGTTTAAATTGTAATTTTTTTTAATAAAACCACCATAAAAATAATTATCACGCGCAACGCGTGGGGTCGCGGCTAGTTAGGTTATTAATGTTCATTAACCAGTCATTGCCATATCAATTTGTGAACAATTTGAAGAAACTTTAGCATTTTTCTTTTCTCATCTCAAACAAAATCTCTCCAAAATACCAGACCAATTGAAACTTAACCAGATTGAAACCCTAAACTATTTGGGGAAAAATATTTGTCGTAAATGTGTTGGATCTACCCATCATTATTTGTATGAACAAGTACAAAAATTTCATCCAATCCCCCCACCAAAACCAAAACAAAAAACCAAAAAAGAAGGAAGAGAACAAACTAGGAAAATTATAATGGTATATTCTTATCTATTGGCAGTTTTTTTGTACCAAAAGCAATGAAATTTACACTAATATCATCAGATAGAGACCATCTTCCAGTCAAGGTGTTGTAAACAAATCCAGCCATTTCCCTGACCTGCAAAAATCCAACCAGACAGCAAACAAGCTTTACTAAAATGTGCAGAGGTTAGTAACGCTAAAACATGAGGCAGATATTCGTGAAACATCAAAATTCATAAACATTTTTTACTCACAGTGATATTGGCACGTTGATGGATCAGGACTAGTTCTTCAGGAGTGAGAAAACTTGACCATTCATGTGTACCTTTAGGAAGCTGTAAAATATTAAGTTTATCAAAATGGTGTGCCAATAGGAGCGAAATCCAGAATTTAAATATAAATAACTTGATCAGTTAAATTAAGGTATTAAACCAATGTATATTGAAAGAGTTCGACTGTACTAACAATTTCATAAGGTAACCACAGTTCCAAGGTAACCCAAGGAGCATCTCGAGCTTTTACAGATAGTCTACGTGAAATGTTTCTACAGCATTAGGAAAACATGCTTCATAGTTTTCTTAGCCTTATTTTTGACAAAACCCAATTACATGAAATTCATGATAATCTGATAGTGGACTATCAATTCTAGCTAAAAATTATCTACTTTTCTGTTTGCAAGTGGAGTTCACCTCCAGATTTGACTAATTGAAATTCTATTAATTTTTGCTGTGAAGGCAATGAAAATGGAACAATCTAAATTCCATGGGCATTGTAACATTCCTTAATAGTATGGATCAATTTTAACTTAATCTAGATCAAACTGAAAAGTGGATGACCTCAGCAGACCCATAGATGAGAACGCTTTGTGTGAAAATATTCAAATCTTTAGAAGAAAAGATTCATTTCATTGAATCATCCACACTACGCTCATATGTATCGAGTTCTTGTCATCTAGAATACGCTTAAAAAAATCAACGTGAACCAACTTGTAAAAAACAGAACCTCAACTGTTTAAGGAAAACAAACTTGTTGCAAAGTATAAAGAACCAGTTTACCACTATGGCATGTATCCTGTAGTATGATTTAAGGATAACACCAACATCTGAAATAGATAATCAACATATTTAGAGATCAAGGTGGATCTCAACCAGACACGAGTAAATTTCAAAGCATGTCTCCAAGTTTCAAAATAAGGCATATCCAGCAGTGCAAGAGGTGCTACATAGATAATCAAGAAGCTATATTAAGATGTAGAATGATGGAAATAACTATACCCAATGGAGGAGGTACTCTGCTGCAACAATGGCAGTTGCATATGATCTCATAGAACGGTTAATTGTTGAAATTATAGTAGCTCCATCAGGAACAGTTAATGCTGCCAGAGACTTGCAGAATTCAGCAGGATTTGCTACGTGCTCAATTACCTTGAGTAAAATTCCAATTGCAAACAAATTGGATATGGTCAAAAATAGGTAACACATAACTTAAAAACAGTCTGAATACACTCTAGAGAAGCATGAAGAAAAGTGTACTGAGAACAACCCAAAGTTTTGGGAACACCATTATACCTTTGTTAAACCTTTCCATCAACCATCACAAATATACCTTCATAGATGGATACTCATATTATCTTTTAGTGGAAATCTAAATTTATCTTGCGTAATTTATGTTTAACTGTCCTGTATTTACAGAGGACTTCCAAACTCAAGGGATCCAATTTGATAATGCAGGAGCATTGAATCATGTTACAAGCTTGACATTTATTGAACTTCGAGGTCAAATGTTAAAAGGCTATGCGTATCAAGTACTATCAACTATTAAGGTCAGTATCATGGAGTATCTCAAAATGTATATATAGTCTTTGAAGAGTTGCCAATGAGCTATAGCACTTCTTCCCCCCATAATAATGAGATGGTGAGTGAGGCCTTGGGATCAAGATCCATTAGGTGTGTGAGTGACTTACCAATCAAGAGAGGGGGGGCGGGGGGGGGGGGGGGGGATGTCTTTGAAGAGTCTTTTTTCAGAAACTTTTCCATCCAATGGTAAAATTTCAGATTAGCGTTCTTATTTCTTGAATCCCAGAAACTCAAAATTTTGACTCCGACTTTAATCCTATTGCGTGGTCCAAAAAAAAAGAAAAAAGAGATAGATCTTAAATCCTCTTGCTATTTGTTTACAGTATTCTTTTGCTTTATTCTTTGATCACCTTTAATAACATCAATCCTAGCATAATAGTCTTTCAAAAGGTCTTGAGAGAAGACTTAACAACAAAAAATTTCTTATGAGAGGACTTTGCCATCTAATATTAAAATCTCATTTTTGTATTTTTAAATCTCTTGAACCCAGCAACTCATGAATTTTGAGTTTCAAGTTTCAACTTCAATACTCTTATATGCTCATCATGATTAGTAAATGAAGGGAAGAAGTCCAAGATTATATGCAAAACCAGAAATAAATGGATATCAACCAATCATTTGGCCTTATCATAACTATAGCAGGGCAAATATATGGTAGAAGTATACATAATATGCAATATCACTTAAATGTTTCAAAAAGAAGCGAATGTGCTAGGTAAAACGAACTTGATTTTATATCCAACATAAAATATGTAAGACAATTACATAGGGTATCTGTAATCAGTATGAATAACGAACTACATAATAATATTTATACATACAAGCATGTGTACATATATATGAAAGAATGAGAGAGAGAAAGAGAGAGCATACTTCTAGAGTAATCACAGCATCAAACTTCCTGTCTTCCTCTACCAGCTTTTCTGTCCAAAAATCAAATTCAGAAAAACTTTATACCAGATTGCAATAATATGACACAACAAAACAATGTCAATTATGTTACTTAGTCTTTTTCACATGGCCACTTAGTCCCACTTGAAAAGGGATGTAATCATCCATTGTAAAAGATGCAACAGCTTACAACAGAGAAGCAATGCAATTTGAATGCTCCCTGGGAATGACATTACCATAAAGCCTATCCTACAGAGGTAGTAAACAAGATTGGCACATACCAGCTGTTGTGCAACAGTACTCAATAGTTGAAGTCACTGGATCCAAATCCTGCGTGTTAAAAAATTTCCACGTTAAAGTCTATACAATCTAGAAGAACAAAAGAAATGTAATCCTTGAAAACTGAAATTGCAATTTATTAAGATTTTGCTCATAGATGAACGATTCATTTTAACCAAGTTGTTAAGATCTCCAAAAGTCATTTCTGTTAGCAATTAGCAATCCAAGAATTAATCAGGAAATTATTGGAAATAATTCAGAAATACTTTGTCATAATATATTCTGCTCAGAAGAATTCAAGAATATACAACAAGAAAAAAGAAGCGAAGAGAGAGAGAGAGAGAGAGGGTAGCACCAAAAGATAGTTCCGAACGCTATAGAATAAACATTCAAGATATTCTCAATCCACTAAAAAAATTTCATACACCATTTAAAATACAAAAAAAGAAAAAGAAAAAAAAGGCCATAAGCTTCAAGAAAATATAGATTTAGAATCTGGGATGACAAGCTGACCTCAATTAGTTGGGAATTAAGGGTTAAGAAAATTGAAAAAATCTTTACTAGTCATCTTTGGCCCACATAAGTACAAATCAATACAGTGGATTAAGAGATTGTTGCAAAAATTGGAAACCATGTTTACATTATCAAATATTTTCAGAATTTGTGCATATTGCGATGTCAAAAAAATACCATACACAAATAATTCCAGAAAAGAAAAGTCCTGGAATAAACCTCTGATAACTTGCCACTCTGGAAGCTAAAATGAAAAAAGGTAGCCTCTCCTAAAAAATTCACAATTTAGCTAAATACTTAATATCTAACTCTACTGTAACTACCTGCCACAGGCCCCTGGCAACTAGTTTCTAACAGGTGAACTATTCTCTCTCTCTCTCTCTCAATTATGAAATGCCAATGCATCAGAGAGTGATTTGGTGCTTTCCAAATTCATGTCCACCTATGGGCATGAAAATCAGCCAACATTTGGCGATTTGGATGGAAGATTTAAAGGGAAAAAGATCCAAAACGAATCTGAAAAAAGTCCTAACATAAGAGAATGCTAAAGAGCTATCCCCAGAGAGGAAACACTGATATTCAATGCTTTGATACTTTTCAAATCCAATTCCAATCTAAGATATCACATTTTACATCAGAGAATGACCATACAGCATGAATGCGCGCAATCTTGATATTTTTCTCCACAGCATCAACTCCTGTTACAGTAGCTCCCATTCGAGCTAATGGCTGAACAAGCAAAAGAAGAGAGTAAATATGAGATGAGGACTACATCTAATTTTAATATATATATATATATATATATAGCAGAAATCTAATGTCACTATATACAAATGCAAGTAATGTAATGCAGCATAATATGCATCGACTAGTACAATTACATTTGCATTCCAATTGTGTCTACTTTCTGATTGCAGTGGTGAATACATCCAGATATAGGTTGCATGGAAACATGATGGCATATGATTTGAAGGACAACATGATGGCCTAGGTATAGAGTGCATGGAAAAGAAAGATTCTTCAAGCCAATTTCAAGTACTAGGTATTTGAAGCTTTGTTATAGGGAGTAAAGTGTAAAATTCCAACTCGAACTCTCGGAAGAAGGTTATTTTAAATAGGCCTCATACCTCTGAGAGAATTCCACCACCACAACCAACATCAACTATTTTAAGCCCTTCAAAAGGCCTAGCACTGTTAGGATCCTTACTGAAACAAGGAAAACTAATCAGAATTTATTAGTTGGGGGGGGGGGGGGGGGTAGGTGGATTTGACATTGTTGTTGTACCATTACATACATGCATAAGAATAAAAGAGAGAGCTGTGGAGGACAGCATATTTCCAATGAAAGCCCTAGATAAAAAGCTAAAGGACAATCTTTTATTATAGGCTGCAGTGAAAGTGCATCCTCATGGATAAGTGCAATTGACATACTAGATGAAGCTAAAATGACAACTATCAGCGTCAGATTCTATGGTCTGGTTTTTTATAAATGTCCTAATAAGGGTCATTTACTTTATCTAGTCTAGTCATATATAGTCCTAACAAGGGTCACTATATTATTATCCAAATATAGGAATTAAGAATAAAATATAGAGATATAATAGAAAAATTAAAACAGAAAAAAGAATTAACGAAATTCCTCTCTCAGAAACCCTAGTCTAATTAGAAGAAGGTGAGAGATTTGCGAAAAGAAGGGGTGAAAAAAGGGCCAGAAAAGAACAAAGACATGATGAAGAGAGAAAGACAATAAGAGCCGATTGAACTAATGCAGTATCTCCAGGTTTCTAACTAAAATTGTAAATTATCCAAAGCCCAATGACACATGTTGTCTACATCTTTAAAACCCTCTGCCCCTTACTTATAAGATAAATTTAACTCCCACATCAGTCACCATTTAAACAACAATTTTCAGGGTAACCACATTGCATACCCAAATTTAAATTGCTGCTTAATAAGCAATCATACAACTAGCAATTCAAGACAAGTACTTGATGAACCTAATCCATTAAGCCTACCTAAATATGAGAATAGAGAGGCAAGGAATACCCAATGAACTACAACAACAAAACCTTAGTCCCAAAACTTTTAGTGTCGGCAATAAATCCTCAATAGACCAATCAGGGTAGACCACATATATCTCCACCATTCTATTCTATCAAAAATCATACTTTCTACAACCTCCTTAATAAACATGTTCCTTTTATATTACCTCTACTAGTGTTATTTTAAGCTAGATTACCAACACTTCATTTGGAGTGTCGTACCCATGAAGTAACGGTGTCCTATCTATCATATAATGTTATAATTTTTCAAAAATTGCTCGTGTCACCATATTGTACCATTCTGTGTCCATGCATCCTAGATTTTAAGTCTTCCTCTACCTCTAAGAGTACCCAATGAACTAAAAAACCCAATATAAAACCAATAATTTATATTTCCAACAGAAAATTGGTGGAGAAAAAAAATTCTATACATAATAAATGTGATGTAAAGCAGAAAAATTTACCTGAAATGTCGACAAAGAGTGGAGCGAATGAAAGCAAGTCTTGTAGGATTCATCACATGCAATGGCTTAAATGGCCCTTCAGAATCCCACCTATTCATAACACCGAAACTAAGTTAATTCAAAATTTCAAGTTGAAATTTCTTTCATTTTCCTCTTCTTTTTTTTTTTTTTTTTTTTTTTTTTTTTTCTCACTAACCAAACAAAGGATAAAAAAAAATGAGGAAATAAAAAGGCTGACCAGGTTTCAGCAATGGAGGTGAATTTAGCGAGCTCGAGGTCTTTCAAAGAGGAAGTTCGTTGGAATCCTCCAGTAGGCTTGTCTTTCCGTGAGGAAGAAGAAGAAGAAGAAGAAGAAGAGGCATTGGAGAAGAGCCTATAGCTGAGGGGAGCTTGGTTAGTGTTAGAGAAGTGAGGAGAGCAAATGTGGTTGTTGATGGAGGAGCATAGGGCTCGGAGATGGCTATGCCTGATGATCTTAGAAGCCATGTTTGAAGCTTGATGACCAAAACAAACAACAAGAAATAAATTTTGGGGAAGAAAACTCAAGTAGGAATGGCCATGGGCTGGGCTGGGCCTAAATTATTACAAAGGGTAGGCTTTTATTCAGCATTAAAAACATTTATAACAAAAAAATTAGAAAAATAAAGATCTAAATATGGTATTTGTAAAATTGTGAAAGTTGCTTGAAGAATCTTATGAAAACTATCCCTTATCTCTCTATGTAAAGTTCATAAATCAAATCTATTTGCATTAAAGAATACACAACAAATTTAAAAAAAAAAAAAAAATCTACCAACAATATACAACAAATCATGCTAAAAAATTACAAAGGAAAGTTTAAAAGAAAAAATAAAATACCAAAGCACCTAAGGTTTAAAACCCAGAAAGCTTAGATATAATCTAAATACTGATTAATTTTTAGGTACTCCCAGAACATGGAGAATTGTGCTCTCTCATCTCACATTTATGGTGAAGTTTATTAGGGTTTATTATAAATGTGAGAGTAAGGAGCACAATTTTTCTGTGTTCTGGGTGTACCTAAGAATTTTCCCAAAATACTAAATACCTTTTCCTCATATTAATTGTCACCAAAAAAGGTCCAACCTAGTTAGAGGAATAAATGTCTTAAAAACTATACAATAGTGAGACATTATTATATGCAACAGGTTTTGCAAATAGTGTTAGAATACAAACATAAAGCCAGATGGAAATCCATTCACCTGCAATAACTATACTCTTCAACCAAAATATGGGAATACAATAATTTTTCTATTCTAAATTCATGCATCATCCAAAGAGCTCTCTCTTTTATCTATTTTTACAACTAAACCAAGAGAACCCAAATCAAAACCAAATCAAACCAACCCCTTCCCACACAAATTAAAATCCACAACATTCAACACCCTTTCAGCCTTTCAGGGACTGAGTTACATTAGGGCCAACGGGAGCCATGCGCCCCCCCCCCCCCCCCCCCCCCAAAAAAAACAAGAAACAAATTGAATATAAATTTTTTTATCATAAAAAGCTCTATTCAAATTCATTATTATTATTATTTTTAAATAATGTATGAAAATTTTGAAGTGTTTTTAATATAATTAAAAATAACAAGATTACAAATAGATGGTGTAAGTACTCAAAAAATAAAGGTCTAAGCTCACTTAGATTAGTGATACCTTATCCTTTTAATCAAGCCCAAACAATATAATTTTTAGAGAGAGTGAGAATCAAGTCCAAGTGCAATTCTAAACTATGCCCAAGCTTAAGGCCATGGAGCCTAAGTAACAGATTGGTGTGATTGAAACAACAATTGAGAGTAATGTCCACCTCAGGCAAGTCCAAGGATCAGTTTCTTTGTATTTAAATATGGTTCAAGTTTACATCAAACTATTCACTATTCTTTTTATTGTTCTAATGGCCTCTCCAATGTTCACCCCCTTTCTTCTAGAGGGGTTTCTTTCCTTTTATATCCCTTTTCCTGGCATCCCAGCCCTTCACTTGTATGACAAGGGGCACTTCCCTGGATATTTGTCTCATCAAGACTCTGCTGAAATCAATAGAAAGGGTTGCTAGTTGTGGAGTTATTGTTCAGGGGTCATTTCTACATTAATGCAATTGATAAGGTTGGTGCAGAGCATTGAATGCGGAGGTGAGATGTATATCCTTCAAGAAACTTCCTCCCACCATCCATGTCCCCATTATTGTCCTTTCTCCTCTCCTTAGGCCTTCACAGGATACCAACTATCTTGATTCTATTTTACTCCTCAGGTGGGCGGAGTCCTCGAAGCTTATTTACCCCTTTGGGCCTGGACTATGCAAGTTACTCATCGGTCTAGTACTTCTCTGACCCCATATAGATGGTAATTTTAATAAATCTCCCACTCAAATTTCTTACTTTTGTGAAAATAATACATGAAAATTATTAAGTGATTATAATATAATTTTATTTAAGGCATGCGGGTAAATAAAATGTATTGTTAATCCAAAATAAAATACTTATTTGGTATGATAAATAAATATTGTCTAAAGAGTTCTATTTTTTGTCACTTTGAATTATGTTTTTAATGTGTTTAGTTTTTATAATTTTCTTAAGTACTTAAATTTTGTTTTCTTCAATTTCTTGTTATGTTTCTTACTTTTATAGTATTTAATTGATTTATGGGATAGGAAAGAGTGCAAAGTCACATAAAATATCAGTTGAAAAGAAAATTGATTATATATATATATATATATATAATTTTTAGAGTGTGTTAATCCTTTAGTATATTCTACAAGTTTGTAGAATTGTGAGTGCTAAATAAATTTATTTTTTTTGAAATTAAACTTCAAAATTTTAAGCAAAGCAAAAATTATCTCATAATAAATTAAAAATATATTACAAATAACATATAAATACTTTATTTAAATTCAATTTTTTATATAAATTTTGTAGATATTTCAATTACTGAACAATATATGACCTATTCAATTATATATATATATATATATATAATATCAAAACTTATACAATCTAATACGAAAGATAGTATCTAAAAAAAACATATGATATTATAGAAATTAAAAAGAAGAAATTAGACAGAGAATTTCTCAATAATTTTAGTTTAGTTCTCTCTTACAAAAAATGAAAAATTTGCTCAAATTTTTAGGTGAATAGTAAACACATACACAATTATGTACAACCTTGTGCGTATGTGTGCATGTGTGTGTGTTTATATGTGTATACGTGCATGTGATTTGAATTTTATATAATTTTATTTTGGTCTTGGAGGTTAGGCCCCCAAGTTAAGAATTTTGCCTCCATACTTGCATCTTCCTTTTGCCTTTGCTTTTATTTTCAACTATTTGGTTTATTTTCAAAAAGCCTTAGAAATGATATTATAGCATTGTAGAATATTTTTAATTTTTAAAAGACAAACAAAATTCTGGCACATTTGTTAAAGGGTGTTGTGATAATATATATATCAAATTATTTAAGCTTGCAGAATTTTTTTTTCTTGATCCCGTTAAGAGAATTAGGCAATATTGGATGAATGAGGGGTGAGAAGTATGGTTTTTTTTTTTTTTTTTTTTTTTTTTTTTTTTTTTTTTTTTGAGTCTTGATTACTTAATAAATAAATGAACACAGGTATAAATTTTCTAGAGAAAGGGGAAGATTGTTGGGTACAAGTGGCATTGAACAAGAAAAATATAGTTCACCTACGGATACAACCATTCTTACTCCCAATTTTATAATTTATTGACTTGTGGGATTGTAAGTGGGTAGCATAAAGTGGTGGGTCACACAAGGCAAAAAATGTTAACCATTCACAATCATACAAATCAACAAATCATAAAATTAGGTATGAGATTGGTTATATCACTAGAATTGTTCATAAAAACAAAATCATTTGGATCACAAATTCAAAAATCAAATAATGTGATTGGAATCAAACTACTTTATTGCAATTTACATTATATATACACTTGCGCGCGCGCACACACACACAATTTCTTAATGGGAGAAGAAACAACTTAGAACTTAGGCAAGGACTACCATCACTTCCCTAAACTATTCAAAGCACCAAAAATTAACACACGTGTTTCAGATGCATGCGGGATACAGCTCCAAGCTTGCCTTATTTTTCCATCAATTCTTCTTCCATGAATGAATCAGCATTGAACCATGCAGCTAGCTTTTTAAGTGCATGGACTTAATCATTGCAGATAATAGAAAGAAAATGAGAAGAGGGCTAACAGAAATAAAAGGAAAACAAAAGCAAAAAGGATTTGGGACTATGATTGTTAATGAAGCAAAATCAAGAAAGTCAATATCGTACCGGAGACTGTATTGGTTTGGCCAGCGGTAGAATATATTTCGAGTACCGGTCAATACTGGTGTACTGTTTCAGATTTACCGCTATACATATAAAATCCTATATATATATATATATATATATATATTTTTTTTTTTGCTGAATTTAAATCCTATGTCTTTAAGTATATTTAGGCCCAATTCATCATTATCTTTATCCTTCTACAATGGCCCAATCCATTACAAATAAATCTAAATTATCTAATCATTATATTAAAAATTAAAAATTAAAAAAAAAACTTCAAACAAGTGTAAAAAGTCAAACATCCCACGTAACTCTCACGTGAATTCTGAATAGAATTCAATGTCTTAGTTTTACCACAACCACACGTTACTTTCAAAAAGAATAAACACATCCCACACGTTTTGAAAATGCACTGAGAAGCCAAATGCTTAGAACCGAGAAGTCTGGTCTCTGGTGTTCATGAGCGAAGAAGAGGAGAAGACAAAAAAAAAAAAAAAAAAAAAAAATTAGGAATGAGAGATGCAAATTAATAGAACAAGGCCATGATGCAGAGGTAGGTTTTGTCAGAACTTCGTCGTTGTCTCAGTGTCATGGATCTATGGGTTTTTGCAAGCAAAAATTAGTTTTAAAGAGGTAATACCTATTCTTAAATGATTTCGGCCGGAAATCAATATTTCAATTGGAATGACCGAAACAGCCGAAATCACTCGAAACAGTACGGTATAAAAACCGTTACGAAATGGGAGGGTCACCTGTACCGGTTTGGTCGCCAGAATGAGATATTTCGGTTGTACCGGCCGGTACGGTATGAAATCGTCTCCCTTTAGCAAAAAGAGAGGAAGAAAAGGGCTATGCAGAGTATATCATAATCGACAAGGGTGGCCCAACAAATTTGGAGGTCTAAGGCGATATATTTAAATGGGGCATTTTCGTTATCACTTAAATAATACTTAACTAGTATTTAATATCATAATTTTTTTTATAACAAAAATCTATTCCTTTTATTTTGTAATATGTTTTTTTTTTTTTTTTTTTTTTTTTTTTTTTTTTTTTTGGGAAAAATGCTAAAACTATAACAAATTTTACTAAAAAAAAACTTTCAAACAATGTAGAAATAAATGCGATTAGTGACACTTCAAGAAGATAATAAACAAGTATTTGAATGAATGATATTAGAGATACCATAAATTTTACAATATGAGGCTTACAAAAATGTATCATTGATCATAAAAAATAATTCAAAAATGCATTTAATAGGTTATTAACGTCCACATATCATATTAATTGTCACATCAATTTGTAAATTTTTCAAGTAAAATTAATAATATTTCTAGCATTTTCCTATCTGAATTATTTCTTGCGATTAGTGACACATATATTTGTAAGGGAAAATGCTAGAGATACAAATTCTTTTACAAATTGATGATGTGGTGAATGATTATAGATAAATAAAAAAGTGATGTTATTAGTGGGCCCAAACAAGAACCGGTAAAAATTTGGCCACAACATCAGTTTGTAAAAATATTGTAAAATAGTTTGTAAAACTATAGCATTACGTTATTTGTAAGACTCATGTATTTAAAGTTGTATTATCTCTAGTATTACTCAATACTTTGAGACTTCTTAAAAGTAGAGGAAAATTATAAAACTAATTTTTTTTTCCAGTATCTCCAATTTTTTTTTTAATATATCAAATATTACCCAAAAATTTGGGATCTTCCTTTAGTAGGGGGCCCTAGGCGGTGGCCTAAGTGGCCCAGGCCTAGGGCCGACCCTGATAATCGAATGGAATGAGAAGAAGAATTGTTATGTATGAGAACATAAATGTCACAGAATTTGAAGCCAAGAACAACCAAAAAGGAAGAAGCCAATGGGAGTCCCTGCAATCTTTTCAGGAAGAGGAGCACTTTTGTTGAAACTTCGGTTGGGTTTCATGTAAACTGGAGTCTTCATGCCAAATTCCCCCAGGAAAGTTGAGTACTCCTTCATGGGTCATAGTTACAAGCAGTGTAGTAACCACCAGAAGTGCATTGCATGCGCTTGTCCTTTGATATCATCCTCCATTCTCGATGAGACTATGGAACACAGATAACGTGAATAATTATAAGTAGCAAGTTGGGGATTGAAGAGATGAATTAGCTGACAAAGCTCCAGCGTAACCCTGTCCCTGATCTCACTGTTGCTCTCTACTTGTGTTTGTTCTGCCAAGATCTCTCTTGCTGTATGACCCTCTAAATCCTTGGCGTTTATATCAACACCAGATTTTAATAACAATCTTACAGCCTACATAATTTGATCAATGTAAATTAATGGAGCCTTGACCCCGTCCTTTGTAAATCCAAATGCATAAGCTTATTTTTTGAAATAAAAGAAAATTAAAATTATGAAGAAAGAAGAAAAAAGAGAGCATGATCTTTCAATTACTAACATTCGCAAAGCCAGTGAATCATTAAAAGATAGTGAATTTTCGACATGTTCTAGACATTTAGTTCTTAATTACGAATCATGCAGTAAATTCCCTCTATTTTATGATTCAAATTAAATATTACTATTTTTTTAATAGAGAAATATCACTAATTAATTTAAGTGTGTGCAAACTATCATGTCATTTAAAATTTTAAATAATGTAATAGTCTACACATAGTTTGATATAAAAAAATAAAATCTTAACCGTAAAATAAATTCTCTCAATTTCCATCGAAATGAAGAAGATCATATTCCTTGATGGTCACAACATAAAGCTTTATGATGTTTCTTTACTACATAAATAATTGAGGAATTGAGGAGTCTTGCCTTGGGTTGATTCTTGGATACTGCAACGTGCAACACAGTGTTGTTTTCCTCATTCTTCTAGTTCAGGATTTTCCTCTCCCAAAATATGGAATTTTTAGACCTTTTCTGTCGAATCCATTTCACCAAGAGTTTAAAAGCCTCCAAGTTGTCATATTTTAGAGCAATATGTAGAAAAATCTTGTTTTGAATCATCACATCTTTAATAGAATGGGGATAGATTGATTGAAATTCAGCCAATAGATCAAGTTGATCATCTACTGCTACTGCATAATGCAAAGGAGGGATACCCTCTCTTCCTTTGATATGAGCAAGGTCCCATTGACATGTAGAAGCCGACGCACCATTTTGGTATGCTTATATTGTAGAGCAAGGTGAATGGGGTGCATATATTGTAGAGTAAGGTGAATGGGGCTAAACCCTTCTAGATTCGGCTTCCTAGCAAAAGATGTACGGCTTTAATCTCATCATCTCCATGGCAAAAGGTATGTGCCCATTACACACAGCTGTGTAAAGGAGTATCAAAAAAGGAACATAATCAATGCTCTCCAAAAGATATGTATCCTCGCCAATGGAGACTTGGCTCAGCTGATTAGGCTCGGGCACTTTGTCTAACCTACCTAGGTTCAGGTCCTGCTGTCAGCAGGAGTCCGTTAGTGGGCATCCATAAAGATTGGCTGCATCCAAAAAGGATGGGCTTTAACCCGAGCGTTCTGCCCGGAGGCTGACGTAACTTAGTTAACCCCTATTTTTGTTTACCAAAAAAAAAAAAAGATATGCATTCTCTTGAATCACTGGAAATTAAGGAACCAACCTTATAGCACCTGAAGACTTGGTGGTGAGGAAAACGATTGAGTATTTGGGGAGAATCATCTAAGAAGGACTAAGGAACCAACCTTAGTTTCATTTTCTGGGAAAGAAACTTGTTGTTGTTATACTTGTTAACACCTTTATAGAATTTAGCTGTAATTTCTTTTGACAACTTTAACTTTGGACAATCAGCTGCCTTTTTTTTTTTTTTTTTTTTTTTTTCTATCTTCTAGGGTAAATTAGTGACTTTTTGTTTAGTTGTCACGAACAATAGAGTTGAAGTCGCCACATTTTTCATAGCTAACTCATCAAAAAGTAAAAATAAAAAGTCAGCCACTTCTTTTTTTAGAGAGTAAATTAAAATTCTCTTACCTTTGTCGTCTTGAGAGAGTATTTTTTTTTTTTAGTGTATTTAGGGTTTGGTTTGTGTGAGTTTTATGCTATTTTTGTACTCTCTCTGTTTTATTAATATGAAAAATGTTAATAGATGCCCTAAGGGTATTTGTTAATAAAACATTTAAGGAAAGTTTTTATGAGAAAAAAAAATAATTAATGTTTTGACAGTCTTTTTTATTTCCCATAAAAGAAGTGTCAAAACTTTCCTAAAATAGTTTTTTAACAATTGCTCTAAGGACACCTATTAACAAGACATTCCGTACCCCCTATTTTTTTTAGGGGGTACGATACCCACTTAAATCTGAACTATTAATTTAATATTGTTTTTATCTTAATCATTCATTTAATTTTAGTCCATACTGGTTACTGGAGGTAATTTGCAGGCTAGCATAAGTTTGGGAGAGAATATTGTTAGTTAGCAAGGTTTTGAAACCATGTAGGAAACTAGCATCTCGAGTCTTTGAAGCTCGAGTTCGGTGACAAAATCGAGCCTCAAAGACTCGAGTTCTAGTGCTGAGGTGGAGTAATTTATCCACGTGGATCTCGAGTTTCTCAAACTCGAGAAGTATCTGAAGAATGAGATGAAGATGAAGACAATATGAAGAACCAAAGAACCAGATCTGAAGGAAGAAGAAGGACCTAGAAAACGAAGAACGATCCCAATTGGAAAACGTAGATCCAAAGAACGCAAAACGATTTGAACAGAGATTTGGAGTGGAAAACACAAAATTGAAAAACAGAGGTGGAGAATGCAGAATTGAAAAACATAGGAGCAGAACTGAAAAATAGAGGAGGAAGACTCTGCAGAAGCAGATGAGGAAGAAGAAGTGCAGAGGAGGAACTCGAGTATGATAAACTCGAGTTCTGTGTGAATTCCACGTGGATAATTTTTGTTTGCCAACTCAAGAATTCGAGTATTTAAGACTAGAGTTCGATCATGAAATTCGAGTCTTAAAAACTCGAGATGTTATTTTTCTACATTGTTTTGTAAAAATCACCACTAACGAAATTGTTAAAAATTTAAGGCCAAATAGAAAAAAAAAAAAAAAAAAATTCCTAGTTACCAATGTTTGTCTTTTCACATAAAAATGTTTCTCGGCTACTAGTGAAAGTTAGAAACTCTAACTTCTCCTAGACCGTAGAAGTGTCGTCCCTCTTTGGAGGTGCCTCTGTCCCTTAGAGTAACAATTTTACACTAAGGTTTGTTGGTTTTTTTCTTGGGTCTTTGGGAAACACTGTACTTTACCTCCATGGACTAACTCACAAAAAAAATGGAACAGACTCTCTCTTTCTCAATGGGAAGGTCCCAAGTTTCAGATGAGATCAGATTTGGCTACGACGGAGTATATTATCGCAGCCAAATTCTTAACGAAAAGAGCCTTAAATATGGACGCCATTGCAGCTACTTTTCAACCTTTATGGCGATCCAAAAATGGTTTCCGATTGAAAAATCTTGGAAACCATATTGTACTATTCATTTTTGAGAGTAAAACTGACGTTGAAAATATCCTTGCAAACGAACCATGGAGCTACGATAAAAATCTTATGGTTCTGCAACGGTACGAAGCGGACTCTGAAGTTGAAAATATGTCCTTTAACCTCACCCATTTTTGGGTTCAGGTGCATGGGATTCCGGTTAGGTTCATGAACAACAAAGTGGCAGAGGGGCTGTGTGAGACAGCCGGTCAGGTGTGCCACTTGCAGAATGCTCCAATAGAGGACGGGGGGAGTTTTATAAGGGTCTGGGTGTTAGTGGACATATCTCAGCCCCTGTGCAGGGGACGTGCTATGAAGCACGGGTGCGTTTCGAGACTCGGGTGCGGGTGCGGGTGCGGGTGCGGGACTCGGCAATTTTTGAAAAAATAGGGTGCGGGTGCGGCGGGACTCGGCGAATAAAAAATGATTAAAAATATTTTTATTTATATTTTTTATATATTTTTACTATTAAAATATTCTTAAAAAACACATTAATATACTTGATTCACAAAACAAAGAAAGAATAAGGCAAGAAACGCACCTGAGGTCTGAAATTCGGCCTCTCCGGCGAGTTTCAAGGCCGATTTCGGCCTGTTTCGGCCGATTTCGGCCTGTTTCGGCCGTATCGGCCGTATCGGTCGCCGGCCGATATGTACCGATATGGCCGAAACAGGCCGAAATCGGCAGAAACAGGCCGGTTCGGCGCGAATTGAAGCCGATTCGGCCCGAATCGAGCCGCATCGGCGCGAATCGAGCCGAGTCGGCGCGAATCTGAGAAAAAAAAAAAAAAAAAAAAAAAGCAGACGCGGCACCGACGCGCGGTCTACCGCGTCGGACGTCGCGTCTCGCGTCGCGCCGCGTCGGACTCTGGTGCGGCGCCCTCCCAGCCGCGTCCGTGCATTCTAGGGGACGTGTGATAGCCTTTGATGACAGTAGGGAAAAATGGGTCACTTTCAAATACGAACGACTTCCTAACTTGTGTTATTGGTGCGGATGCTTGACGCACAGTGATAAAGACTGCGATCTATGGATCGAAAGTGAAGGGACTTTCCTTGAATCGGAGAAACGGTATGGATCATGGATCAAGGCTTCGCCGTTTAATGGAAAGAGCAAATCGGTGCTCTCAGTCCCGGACTTTTACGTGTCGAAGGCAGCCAAGCAGACCAGAGAACATTCCCAGCGACCCACCCGTCACGCGCCAGTGGTTGAGAAGTCATACCGGTCTGAAAAGGAAACACAGCCCGAGATGTAAAGTACAGACTCGGAAATGGCGTCAAATCTGCAGGCAAAAGATACTTCCCTTGCTGGTAAGGCAACTGCAAACTTGTCTCCATCAAACCCGGAATTTATGCCGCACTCTACTCACATGAATGATTTCCAGACTGTTCTTGAAGATATAGACCGCGATCTAAGAAAATATTATTTGCCTCTGCCTGAAAATAACTCCCATAATATCCCAACCCAAAATATCACCCACCCCACGTCACCCCATAATATCCCAAAAACAAATGACCCCACCTCTCATACCAAAATCCATACTACGTCATTCCAAAATACCCATGACTTACATTACCCCACCCCTCATCCCAAATGTCCTACCACATCACCAACATCACCTATCCCTTTCTCTGATATTTCCAACCTGACAGTACCTTCACACAAAAATGCTAACCCCACGTTAACCCATAATACCATAACTACACAGTACCATGCTATTCCCTCAAAAAACTCTACCACGACACTTACACCACCCAAACCTCTCTTTGATGCCTCCAACATGACAATATCTCCAAAAAAAGCTAATCCCATGTTAACCCATGATACCATACCAACACAATACCATGCCACTCCTTCCAAAAATTCTACCTCGACACTTACACCACCCAAACCTCTCTCTGATACTTCCATCCTAAATGTAACTCCACAAAACAAAACCAACCTTACAACCTGGAAACGTTTACTCAGAAATGGAAGGGTACCACCCTCAGACACACTTGACATTCTGGGACAAAAGAGGCCAGCAAACAACCATGCAGACCATACTGGGTTACCCAACAAGAAAATGGTGGTTTCTCAACTTGGTAAGGAAAATGTTCAGATATTGGCAGAGGCTGTTCAACAGCCCTGCCAGAAGCAATGAGTCTCCTAGTGTGGAACTGTCGTGGGCTTGGGAACCCATTGACAGTTGATCAACTTGCAGAATTGGTGTGGGCAAAAGATCCCTCTGTTGTGTTTATAGCCGAAACATGGACAGATAAAGCTAGGCTAGAACAAGTGCAAAGAAGAATTCAATTCAAGAATCTGTTTGAGGTTCCAAGAAGAAATAAAGTAGGTGGTCTGGCACTATTTTGGAAGGAAGATTTCAACCTGGATATTGAAACTTTCTCCAAGAACCATATAGACACCATAATTAATAAAAATACACCTGAGGAATGGAGATTCACCGGTTTCTACGGTGAACCAGACACCCAAAAAAGACATGAATCATGGGATAAGCTGAGGAACTTGAAAATGAGGAGAACTTCACCGTGGTTATGTGTTGGAGATTTCAATGAGATCACTCGGCAATCGGAAAAATTAGGGGGAAGAACCCGGCCACATTCACAGATGCAACTCTTTTGGGATGCTCTTGATGATTGTAGTTTCATGGATTTGGGATACGTGGGTTTCCCGTACACTTGGCATAAACACTTTACAAATTATACAGTCTTTGAGAGACTTGACAGAGGTTTAGCCACCACAGATTGGTTCACTAGATTCCCGGGTACAAAAATCCACCATTTAGATGTTACAACCTCTGACCACAAACCGTTGTGGATAACTCCGGAAGGGATGGATTCGAGTTTCCAAAAACCATTTAGATTTGAACAAATGTGGCTTACGGATGAAGGGTGCACTACTACAGTTGAGGCCGTGTGGAGGGAGAGAGTAGTAGACCCGTGGGACACCAGGGTTCTCAATAAAATAGATAAGTGCGGAAGGGAGCTGACTCGGTGGAGTAAAAAATGTTTTGGAAGTGTTAGAAGAGACCTTGAAAAAAAGCGTAAGCAACTTAAGCAAGCAGAAAATGAGACAGCTCGGACTGGAAACTCAACCCGTATGAAGTTGTTAGAAAGGGAAGTTAACCAGTTGCTGGATAAGGAAGCAAAGATATGGGGCTAGCGCTCAAGAGTAATGTGGCTTAGAGATGGTGACCGTAATACAAAATTTTTTCACAGCAAAGCTTCACAACGTCGCCGACGGAATTACATTACTAAGTTACAGGATGCCACGGGTAACTGGTGTGGTGGGCAAGAACAAGTGAATACTACTATTCTTGATTTCTACCAGAATCTATTCTCATCCGCTGAGCCAAGTGACCTGACCAAAGTGATTGACGTTATCCCATATGTGGTTACCCCCGACATGAATGTTCAGCTTGACAGGGAGTTTACTATTGAAGAGGTGGAGGTGGCAATAAAGCAGATGGCTCCCCTTAAATCTCCCGGCCCCGATGGTATGCCCCCTCTGTTTTACCAAAACTATTGGTCTTTGATTGGGTCTGATGTTACTCACTCCATTTTGCACTATCTCAATAGTGGTGTGCTCCCGCAATCACTTTGCCACTCTTTTATCACTTTGATACCGAAAGTTAAGAATCCAGAATATGTGTCTCAATTTAGGCCAATAAGCTTAAGTAATGTGCTTTATAGAATTTTCTCAAAAGTTCTGGCTAATAGATTGAAAATTATTATGCCTCATCTCATTTCAGAACACCAAAGTGCTTTTATGTCTAATCGTTTGATTTCAGATAACATTCTGGTGGCCTTTGAAACACTGCACTACATAAGAAATTATAATAAAGGGAAGACAAGATTTATGGCCTTGAAGCTCGATATGAGTAAGGCATATGACTGGGTAGAGTGGTCTTTTATGGAGAAAGTCTTGGTGAAAATGGGTTTCCAAGAGAGATGGGTGAAACTGATGATGGCATGCATCACTACGGCTTCATATTCGGTGTTGATAAATGGGGAACCCCACGGTCACATCACACCATCAAGGGGTCTTAGACAAGGGGATCCCTTATCCCCATACCTTTTCCTCATGTGCACAGAGGGGTTGCATAGATTGATAAATAAAGCAGTAACACATGGTGATATTCGCGAAGTATCAGGAGTATCAATTAGTCGTAACGGTCCTAAACTTACCCATTTACTTTTTGCTGATGATAGCTTAATCTTTTGTAGGGCTACGGAGAATGAATGCCAAACTTTGTTGAACATTCTTGCTAAATACGAGTGTGCCTCTGGTCAACAAATAAACCGAGCTAAAACCACACTCTTTTTTAGCAAGTCCACCAATACTGATATCCAAGATAGGATCAAGGATATGCTTGGAGTAACGGTAGTTCAACAATATGAGAAGTATTTGGGTCTCCCATCCCTGGTGGGTAGAAACAAGACTGAGAGCTTCACCCACATAAAGCAACAAATTTGGAAGAAACTACAAGGATGGGAGTCGAAGCTCTTATCTCAAGTGGGTAGAGAAATTCTTATTAAAGCTATTACACAAGCTCTCCCCACTTACACCATGTCTTGTTTTAAGTTACCACTCACTTTGTGCAATGAGATTGATGCCTTAATTCGCAAATTTTTTTGGGGTCAAAGAGGTGATAATCGAAAGATTCATTGGGTGAAATGGTCGGAATTATGTAAGCCTAAATCACAACGAGACATGGGCTTCAAAGATTTAGCCATGTTTAATGATGCACTCTTGGCAAAACAAACGTGGAGACTTCTGCATGACACCCAATCATTGTTCTACAAGGTTTTCAAAGCCAAGTTTTTTCCCAATACCTCTGTGATGGAAGCAAGATCCCCAAGTAATGCTTCATATGCTTGGAAAAGCATATTAAAAGGAAGGGAGGTTGAAGATGACAAAATACTGGGCCTGACGGGCTTACCTTAATGGGCCTGACAGACTGGGTCTCTTGGGCCTACGTAAAGATGGTCCCAGCTTTGAAGGCCCATCGAAAGGGCCCATGATCCGAAACGTCCATAGTTCAGAAAAACCCTAAGATCCGGAAATGGGGATCCTTGCTCACCACGCTTAGAAGAATTGGGAGTAGAGTCCCACATTGAAAAGATATGGAAACCAAAAAGGAAAAGTCAACCCTTTATCACTATAAAAGGCCTAATACCCACAGAAATCGAGGTACGCTTTAATTGACCCTCTCTACCGCTCTAAGTAAAAACAGAACAATTCTAACTTGACCGTCGGAGAACCTTTGGCCGGCACCACACCGGTGTTCTCTGAAGGACGTCCGTCGGTTGTTCTTGTCGTGCAGGTTCGGTTCGAGTCGCGAGTACGGTGTGACCCATTGGTGACGATTTTCGACGTCATCAGTTGGCGCCGTCTGTGGGAAGAGACGACCGGGTACGGTAACATTTCCTAGATAAAGGAGTTACATGGTACTCACGCGCTCGATGGCAACCACAAATGACGTCCAAGAAGAAGCCCCTACGACTGCCCTCGAGAGACAGGTCAAGACGCTAGCCGCGGCCGTGGAACGCCTCACCAAACAAAACCACGACCTGATAGAGCAGCTGAATCAAAAGAGTGCGGCGGTGAATAGCCAAGGAGAAGATCAAGAAGGGAACAGTGAGGAAGGGAGAAATAATGACGGACCACAGGAGAGTAACGCCCCGAGCAAACAAGTGCGACGGGACGCTAGCATCCCTTCAGTGACGGATACAGCTCCACAACCCATCATCGCGGAGATGCAGGCGATGAAGGAACAGATGGAAGTACTGATGAACGCTCTCAAGGGGCGAGTGTCCAGCGATCTTGACGACCTTGTCAACCGGACTTACTCGCCATTTACGGCGTCCGTCAATTCCTTCCCCCTGCCGAGTAAGTTCCGCATGCCGAGTATGGACAGTTATGACGGAATCAAGGACCCTCTCGATCACCTAGAGACCTTCAAGACCCTGATGCACCTTCAGGGAGTGGCGGACGCAATTATGTGTAGGGCATTCCCTACAACCCTGAAGGGCGCAGCAAGGATTTGGTTCAGCCGGCTAACACCAAACTCCATCGGCACCTTCAAGGAGCTGAGCGCTCAGTTCACTACGCACTTCATCGGAGGGCATCGGTACAAGAAATCAACAGCTTGTTTGATGAATATCAAGCAGAGAGAGGAGGAGACGCTACGGGCCTACATATCACGCTTCAATAAAGAAGCGCTCTCGATCGACGAAGCCGACGACAAGATATTGGTGGCAGCGTTCACGAACGGGCTGAAGGGGGGTAAGTTTTTGTTCTCCCTATACAAAAACGACCCAAAGACCATGTCAGAGGTGCTTTACAGGGCCACCAAGTACATGAACGCTGAAGACGCACTGTTAGCCCGAGAAGACAGACCCAAGAAAAGGGACAGACAAGAGGACCCCCGACAGGACCAGGGGCGGAAGAGAGGACGGATGGGAGATCGAAGGGAGGAGAGACGCCCAAAACCAATGGGCGGAAGGTTCACAAGTTTCACTCCGTTGACCGCCCCGATAGACCAAGTCCTAATGCAGATTAAGGACGAAGGATCCCTGACGTTTCCGGGAAAGCTGAAGAGTGATCCCAACAAAAGGTCCAGAGACAAATATTGCCGCTTCCACCGTGACCATGGTCACGACACGGCCGACTGCTATGATTTGAAGCAACAAATCGAAACCCTTATCCGTCAAGGGAAATTGAAGAAGTTCGTCAGTAAGGAGAGAACGGATCAACCCCCACAAGAACAACACCCCCGCCGAGAGAACGAGCGACCAAGGCCCCCATTGGGGGACATAAGGATGATAATTGGAGGAACAGGTGCGGCCGGATCGTCAAAAAAGGCTCGCAAAACATATCTTCGGATGGTACAGAATGTCCAATTGGCAGGCACAGTGCCAAAGATGGCAAGAAGGGAAGGCCCTATAATCGGGTTCTCGGAAGAGGATGCAAGACGCCTACACCATCCACACGACGATGCCCTCGTCGTCACCTTGCGGGCAGGCGACTACAACATCCACCGAGTGTTGGTCGACAACGGTAGTTCGGCCGACATCTTGTATTATCCGGCATTCCAACAAATGAGGATTGATAGGGAGCTGCTGATACCGACAAATGCCCCGCTCGTTGGTTTCGGAGGGAGTAGGATATTCCCTCTGGGCGCAGTCACGTTATCGGTGACAGTAGGAGATTACCCTCAACAAATCACCAAGAACGTAACATTCTTAGTGGTCGATTGCTCGTCAGCCTACAATGCTATTATTGGACGACCCACGCTCAACTCGTGGAAGGCGGCAACATCAACTTACCACCTGATGATCAAGTTCCCAACGGAGTATGGGGTAGGAGAGCTACGCGGAAGTCAAATTGCCGCACGAGAATGCTACGTAGCTATGATGGAGGTGGAAGACCAGATCCAGGCCTTGAACATAGAAGAACACCGAACGACGGCAGAACCTACAGAAAAGCTAGAGGAAATAACTCTCGACAGTTCCAATCCAGACCGAACCACCAGGATCGGAACGCTTGCCAAACCCGCAATCCGTCAAGAGCTCGTAGCTTTCTTGAGAAGCAATAAGGATGTGTTCGCCTGGAGCCATGACGATATGCCAGGAATCGATCCCTCGGTCATGGTACATAAGTTGAATGTGTTGCCCTCGTTTCCACCCGTCCGACAGAAGAAGAGAGTATTCGCCCCGGAACGAGACCAAGCAATCGCGGAAGAGGTCCGCAAACTCCAAGAGGCAAGCTTCATTAGGGAGGTCTACTACCCCGATTGGCTGGCGAATGTGGTAATGGTGAAGAAAACGAGCGGCAAATGGCGGATGTGCGTGGACTTCACAGATCTTAACAAAGCATGCCCCAAAGATAGCTATCCCCTTCCAAGGGTCGACATCCTAGTCGACTCGACGGCTCAACACCAGTTGCTAAGTTTCATGGATGCTTTCTCGGGTTATAACCAGATCCGCATGCACGAGGACGATCAGGAGAAGACTTCGTTTGTAACCAGTCAAGGACTCTTCTGTTACAGAGTAATGCCATTCGGCCTGAAGAATGCAGGGGCAACATACCAGAGACTAATGAACAAGATGTTCGCACAGCAAATCGGGAGGAATGTCCAAGTCTATGTCGACGACATGCTGGTGAAGAGCCGGAAGGAGGAAGACCACTTGGAAGATCTCAAGGAAACATTCGGCACACTTCGATCATACAACATGAAACTCAATCCGGAAAAGTGCGCATTCGGTGTAACGGCGGGCAAATTCCTAGGATTCATGGTATCTCAAAGGGGGATTGAAGCTAACCCGGACAAGATCCGAGCCATAATGGAGATGGCCCCCCCGAGAAACGTGAAGGAAGTGCAGAGCCTTAACGGCAAGGTAGCGGCATTGAATAGATTCGTGTCGAGAGCGACGGACAAGTGTTTACCCTTCTTTAGAACATTGAAAAGGTCTTTCGAGTGGACGGACGAGTGTCAGCGAGCCTTCGAGGAGTTAAAAACCTATCTATCTTCACCACCTCTGCTGAGCCCCTCGCAACCAGGTGAAGAACTCTTCCTCTATTTGGCTGTCTCCACGGCGGCCGTCAGCGCGGCCTTAATCAGAGAGGACGATAGGGCACAGAAGCCCATGTACTACGCCAGCCGGGCGCTCCGCGGTGCCGAGGAAAGATACCAACCTATGGAGAAACTCGCTTTTGCGCTGGTCACGGCGGCTCGCAAGCTCAAACCCTACTTTCAAGCCCATACCGTGAACGTGATGACCGACAAGCCCTTGCGAAGGGCACTGAGTAATCCTGAAGCCGCGGGTCGACTGACGCTGTGGGCAATAGAATTAAGTGAGTTTGACATCAAGTACCGTCCACGCGTGGCCATTAAAGGACAAGCTGTAGCCGACTTCATAGCAGAGTTTACGCATGACGCGGACAAGGGGGCAGAAGAACCCCCCCAGTGGAACATCTACACCGACGGATCATCCAATAAGCGGGTTGGAGGAGCCGGCATAGTATTGCTGTCACCTGAAGGAGACAAGATTGAATGTATGGTCCGTCTCGACTTCCCCATTACCAACAATGAAGCAGAATACGAAGCGGTAGCAGCAGGACTCGACCTAGCTAAAGCCGCCGGAGCTGAAAGTGTGGCCGTGCATTGCGACTCTCAAGTCGTCACCAATCAAGTAAACGGAGATTATGAATGCAAAGGGGAAAGGTTGAAGAGATATCTTGATCAAGTGAGGGCGAGAGTCGACGGGCTAAAAGCAACGTTCGTCCAGATCCCCAGGGGAGACAATAAGCTCGCTGATCGGCTAGCCAAAGCCGCTTCAGCAGAACATATGATAACACCGGGTAATGTACTTCCATTTGTTCAAATCTTTCCGCTAATAGACCCCGACAACATGCAGGAGATACGCTCCGAAAGAAACTGGACTACGCCGATAGCTTCATACTTAAAGGACGGGATATTGCCTGAAGAGAAGGAGGCAGCGAGAAAGCTAAAAGTCCGAGCGGCAAGGTTCGTCTTGATAAAAGACATTCTTTACAAGAGAGGTTTCTCCCGTCCTTACCAAAGATGTCTCGGGGTTGAAGAGGCAGACTACGTGATGAGGGAAGTACACGAAGGAATATGCGGGAACCATTCTGGATCGCGGTCGTTGGTGCACAAACTGTTACGAGCTGGGTATTACTGGCCGACCATGCAAAAGGATGCTGAGTCCTATGTTAAAAGATGCGACAAATGCCAGAGGTTCAGCAATTTTATCGGACAGCCAGCTGAAGAGCTAACCCCCATAACGGCTCCATGGCCGTTCGCTCAGTGGGGACTGGACATCATGGGACCTTTCCCAACGGCGATAAGGCAGCTAAAGTTCTTGGTAGTGGGCATTGACTACTTCACGAAATGGGTAGAAGCGGAAGCCTTGGCCACCATTACAGAAAAGAACATTAGAAGTTTTGTCTGGCGGAACATAGTATGTAGGTTTGGTATTCCTAGAGTCCTTGTCTCAGATAACGGGAGGCAGTTCGATAACGGACCCTTCCGTGATTTCTGCTCACAGCTAGGAATAAAAAACCACTACTCATCCCCCGCCCATCCTCAGGCTAACGGTCAGGTTGAGGTCACAAACCGATCCCTGCTAAAGATTATCAAGACTCGGCTCGAGGGGGCAAAGGGCATATGGCCAGAAGAATTGCCAAGCATACTGTGGGCATATAGGACAACGGCGAGGACTCCGACAGGAGAGACACCGTTTCGACTGGCATACGGGAGCGAGGCAGTCATCCCAGCGGAAGTTGGGCTCACAAGCTACAGGGTTCACAACCACGACGAGGGAAGGAATGACGAATCCATGAGGCTACAGCTGGACCTTATAGATGAGGTCAGGTCGGCAGCAGAACAGAGGATCGCTAGATACCAGGATCGCATGTCCAGACATTTCAACTCCCGGGTCCGACAAAGAAGCTTCCAAGTAGGAGACCTCGTACTCAGGAGGGTCATGGGTACAACTAGAGACCCTACACAGGGAAAACTCGGCCCCAACTGGGAAGGACCCTACAGAGTTACGTCGTGGAAAAGGAAAGGGACATACCACCTGGAGACAATAGACGGAGAAAAGCTACCACATCCGTGGAATGCCGAGCACTTGAGGAAATACTACCAGTGATAGCGACACGACAACCAGTTTCTCTTTTAAGACTTTTTGGCGTTATTAACTTTTTTTTTTTTGGCACTGTTTAACTATTTTTGCTACAATATTGTCGTGTCTTTTTTAAGCCCAAGGGGGCAGGCACTTTTCCTTTACGCATTTCTATAATCAGATGCAATTTTGATCTTCTACTTGAATGTATGTCATTGCAATTGTCCACAAAGTTAACGGAAACGATAGAAGTCCACAAGATGGACGGATTATCCTACAGGGACGATCCCCCTAAGTCCACAAGGTGGACGGATCATCCTACAGGGATGATAAGCATAAGTCCACAAGATGGACGGATACAATATGAAGTCCACAAGATGGACGGATCGTCCTACAGGGACGATCACCCTGAGTCCACAAAGTGGACGGATCACTAAGGTGATGAGACATGAGTCCACAAAGTGGACGGATCACTAAGGTGGTGAAACATAAGTCCACAAAGTGGACGGATCACTAAGGTGGTGAAACATAAGTCCACAAAGTGGACGGATCACTAAGGTGATGAGACATAGGTCCACGAAGTGGACGGATCACTAAGGTGATGAAACTTAAGTCCACGAAGTGGACGGATCACTAAGGTGATGAAGCATAAGTCCACCAAGTGGACGGATCACTAAGGTGATGAAACATAAGTCCACAAAGTGGACGGATCACTAAGGTGATGAAACATAAGTCCACCAAGTGGATGGATCACTAAGGTGATGAGACATAGGTCCACCAAGTGGACGGATCACTAAGGTGATGTAATTAGTCCACAAAGTGGACAGATCACTAAGATGTTGAAATACATGAAATAAAGTCCTTGAGATGGACGGACTGTCCTACATGAAATAAAGTCCCAAGGTGAACGGATACAATAGATGGACGTTTTCGCAAAGTGGACGGAAACTAGCTACGTTAAAATTTTCTACAAGTCCATTAAATACGCGATATATTTAAAAGTGATGAACAACGCCACAAAGTGGACGGTCCGCATAATAAACCTCTCAAAACAGACGGAAAAGGAAAATCCTCACCGATGTAAATGCTTAATCAACACAAGATAACAAGTCTGCAATGTGGACGGAGCATCACAGATTAACAAATATTCTCACAAAAATACTTCCTCAAGAAGGTAGACGGAGCTTTAAACAGAGTACCAAACAATTATAAAAAGCATATGTGAACTTTAAGCCAAAAGCCCCAAAGGCAAATGTTTAATACAATTAAAAAGGACGGATTGTCTT
Organism: Quercus robur; assembly: GCF_932294415.1. Classification (NCBI taxonomy): domain Eukaryota; kingdom Viridiplantae; phylum Streptophyta; class Magnoliopsida; order Fagales; family Fagaceae; genus Quercus; species Quercus robur. The sequence continues at coordinate 46,245,443 of NC_065541.1, forward strand.
AAAATATGAATAAAAAAGAAGGACGGATTGTTCACAAAATAAATTACATAGGCATCAATCTTTCTTTTCTTCAGCAACTGGGACATCCTTCGACGGGGCGGACTCTCCGTCTCCTTGAGCAGCACCGTCGCCAAAAAGGTCCTCCGTATTTTCGGAGGCGACGGGGAGGGCAGAAGTTTGGGCTTGGTCCTCAAGTTTGACCATTGTCAAGTCCAGCTCTGGATAAGCCTTCTTGACTTGACGGAGGGAATCATCGAAGCCTTGGAGGAAGGAGTCCGACAGCTCGCTCAAACAGGACTCCGAGCATCGGTACTCCTCGACGGCTGCCACTTTAGCCTGACGGAGCTCTTCTTTGAGTTGTTTGATCTCAGCCTCTTTATTCTCTATGACCGTCATCGAAGTGGCCGTCTTCTCCTCCAGCACCTTCCTCGCCTGCTCAGAAAGCTCCAGCTTCTTCTCCATCTTGGACCTCCATTTATGAAGTTGTCCGAGCTCTTCCTCCGTCTGCTGCGCCTTCGCCCGCACCCGTTCCAAGGTACTCTCACGGTTGAGACACTGGTCAAGTAGTCCCTTCATCATGACCAAGGACTGCAAATAGAAAAGAGACCGTCACATAATGTAAGTAACAAGAAGAAAGAAAAATAAAAACTTATTTGACAAACATAACCAACCTGAGCGACGGCGAATAGGCCCGTCTCCCCCATGGCCTCCGTCGAATGGTTTCCCAGGTCTTCATAGTCTTCTGCCGTGATGATGGACGACAGCTTCTCCAATGCATACTTGGAGTCATCACGAAGAAGGGAAGGAGGCCTCTCTTGCTTACCGTCTGGGACCGTCATCAATCCCTTACCCTTCCCCTGCTTCGCTGGGGTGACGGCCTTGTTACCCTCAGCCATTAAGCCGACCACAGGTTCAAGAGAGACCTTTGGTTGCTTAAAGGGACGGTCGGATTTTGTCGTCAGTTTCCTTTTAGGAACTGAAGCTGACGCCTTAGGAACCTCCTCGCCGGATTCCCTCTTCCTGACGGCTTGGGACTTGATCAAAGCTCTCTTCTTTGCGTCATCCATCTCTGCAAATAATGACGGATGAAATTAAAACAAAATAAAGCAAGGTAAATGACAAAGTAAAGTTGACGGGCTTACGTTTATGAACTCGTTCGTCGTATCTTATTGCTTTTTGGGTGGGCTCAGGACCGTCGCAGTACCAATGAATGGTCCTCGGGTTCACCAACTTAGCCCAAGTCCTTTCCTCCGGCGTAGTTTTCTTGCAAACCTTTTCAAGGAAGCTAAACTCCTCGAGGCTGACTTGTGGGCGCCGTCTACCTGCAAAGAATGATGATCAAGATTTACACATATAACTGGACGGATATGAAAAGCAGTACAAAATTGAGACGGATGCATACGTGTCTGATTTATAATTGCCCAAGTTGTGTCGACGGGCATGTACTCCGTCTCCCCTGGATGGTTCATCCATCTGTCACCCTCCAGGAAGAAGTACCGACTCTTCCAGTCTCTATTTGAGTCTGGGGTCTCAAAGATCACCTTCAACAAGGGGCTCCGACTGGCAAAACTGTACATCCCCCTTGATCCAGAAATCTCGTCTGGACGGTAACAGTGAAGAAATTCACGGACCGTCAATTTCCTTTCCTCGTTTGACATTGCACCGTAAAGAATCTCCATGGCTATGAAGACCCTCCAGGCGTTAGGGGATATCTGGGTGACGGACAACCCCAGATACTGTAAGAGTTCCCTATGAAGTGTAGAAAGCGGGAATCGAAGTCCAGCCTTCAATGCCTGCTCGTACACTCCGACACCGTCTACCCCTTCATAGTAACACTTCTCCGACACATATGGTAGACGGATGGAAACATAGTCCGGGATTTGGAAGTTGGTCCTGAAGGTGCTGAAGTGTTTCTCCCTTATGACGGACGTGAACCTATGCACCGTCCACTCTGGCAACATGATGAACTGCCTTAGTCCATCAGCGCCTACAACGGACTCCAGTGCTTGATCCCCGTCGTCATCGGAACCCTCTATTTCGACAATCTCCACATCCTCATTTGTTGAGGATGAAGAAGAGGCAGACGGACTCCTATCTTCGCCGGGGCTCTCTTGGTCTTTATGACCGGACGGGTATACATCCTCGTATTCCGTCCCATCACGAACCACCGACTGGTTACTTGACGCACTAGACATTTCCTACAATTGACAATGAAACCTAAGACCGACGGGTTTGAAGGTGTTGACGGGTACGGAAAGCCTAACAACAATGCATGGACGGAAATGTAACTTGACTATAGTAAATTAGAAGCACTTACCGAACTTATCAGAGGATAGGTGACGGTTGGTGTAATCAACAGATAGTCGTCCACGACGGGTTACTCTGACAAGGTTGACGGCTTCGCTCTGACAAATGTTTTCTGAGTGAAAAGTAAAAAATGAAAGAGTGAGGCGCCTTATATATATAGGAGGTGCACGGAAGACGAAGCGACGCTTCGATCCTATACAACGACCAGTCAGAGAGCGACACGTGGCATGCTTAATAAATGCTGACAACCTGTCAGTACGTACCAACAGACTTGTACCCGTCATGACACCGTCAACTTGATGAATCTTACTATGACGGGTTTATCCATCTGGAACCGTCGTCCTATCTTGGCTGAATCCGTTATAAAATTGACCGTCATACCCATACGTAAGGACCGTCACCCCATTGATCCTTTGACCCAAAAGGTGACGGACCATTGGGGTGAAGGGGGCAACTGAAGATGACAAAATACTGGGCCTGACGGGCTTACCTTAATGGGCCTGACGGACTGGGTCTCTTGGGCCTACGTAAAGATGGTCCTAGCTTTGAAGGCCCATCGAAAGGGCCCATGATCCGAAACGTCCATAGTTCAGAAAAACCCTAAGATCCGGAAATGGGGATCCTTGCTCACCACGCTTAGAAGAATTGGGAGTAGAGTCCCACATTGAAAAGATATGGAAACCAAAAAGGAAAAGTCAACCCTTTATCACTATAAAAGGCCTAATACCCACAGAAATCGAGGTACGCTTTAATTGACCCTCTCTACCGCTCTAAGTAAAAACAGAACAATTCTAACTTGACCGTCGGAGAACCTTTGGCCGGCACCACACCGGTGTTCTCTGAAGGACGTCCGTCGGTTGTTCTTGTCGTGCAGGTTCGGTTCGAGTCGCGAGTACGGTGTGACCCATTGGTGACGATTTTCGACGTCATCAGAGGTAATAAAGCGTGGAGCGGTGTGGAGAATAGGTACGGGAACTTCAATACGGGTGTGGGGAGATAATTGGCTCCCTGTGAAACACAAACCCAGAATTTTAACACCAAAACCGGATGGGGATGGTACTGTCTGGGTGAGTGACTTGATTGATCCATTGAACAGAACGTGGAAAGATGATATGCTTGACCGGCTCTTCTATGACTTTGAAGCAGCTACCATTAAGAATATTCCTCTGTGTCGCTCCATTCAAGAAGATGTCCTGATTTGGCCTTTTAATCCGGACGGAGAATACTCTGTTAAATCGGGGTACAGGTTCTTATTCGAAGCAAACACACTCCAACAGCCGGGACCCTCGAATGCTGAAGCCATGAAACCTCTCTGGAGTAAAGTATGGAGTTTGGAGGTGCCAAATAAGGTTAAAAACCTGATCTGGCGTGCATGCTTAAATTCCTTACCCACTAAAGTGAACCTGGCTCGCCGTAAAATCACCTCTGATGGTTTGCGTGATATCTGCAGAGTGCACCAAGAAGACACGGTCCACGCTCTGTATGGCTGCCCAGTGCTGAGTTCCTTATGGAATCAAACTCCAATATGGAATCATGAAGCACTCAAGGGTAGCAAAAGTTTCGCTGACGTTATGGGTTTTGTTTTTGCAGGTAATAAGGACCCGGAACTATTCTCTCTTGTCATATGGAACCTATGGAATCGCCGCAACAATCTTCGCCTCGGCAAAACAGCTCTGCCCTTAGACAAAATAACAGAGCATGCTCGGGAAAGACAACTCAAAGCTCTCGCACCTTCAGCGAATCCATCTCTGCACCAGGGTCAACATCAGATGACCTGGTCTTCGCCGGAAGCTCAACGATACAAGATAAACTATGACGCGGCAACATTCGTTGAAGACAATACAGCTGGACTGGGAATTGTAATACGGAATAGTGAAGGTCACGCACTGGTCTCACTGACGCAACAAATACCTTTGCCAGCCACTGTGATCGAGACCGAAGCACTTGCAGCACGGAGAGCGACGGAGCTTGCACTGGAACTCGGTCTAGAAGACATCGTTCTGGAAGGCGACAATGAACCTCTGTTTAAAGCTTTGAAAAACAGAGGTAGAAGTTTAGCACAGCATGGTCATCTTATAAATGATATTTTATTCCTCAGTTCCTCTTTTACAACTTTTTCTGTATCCTGGGTACGACGCCAGTGCAATAAGCTGGCCCACTCCCTGGCTCGCAAGGCAAAAGGTCTACCTGTTATGACCGTTTGGATGGGTGACATCCCACCAGACCTTGTATCAGTTTTCCAGGCAGATTTATCTGGCTTGCCTTAATAAAACATCTTTGTCTTCTTTCTCCAAAAAAAAAAAAAAAAAAAAAAAAAAAATTCCTGGTTACCGATTATGCAGGATATATATATATATATATATATATAAAGAGAAAATAACAAAACAATCATCATCTACGCTCTTCTCTCTTCTGGTTACGGCTTTACGCTCTGTCTCATCATCTTCTAGGTTTGTCTCTCTAGCTTTTTCTCTTCCAATCAAACCACAAGAACCCAGACAGCTGCTAAACAAAACCCTACCCACAAGAGAAGAAAAGAGTTACAAATTTTAATTCCAGCCGTTCTCTTCGATTCTCTCGTCACGCGCACCCACAACCTCAACTCAGCGGCGGCGCTTCTTCTCTTCCAATCCAACTCGGCAGCGCCACCCACAATCTTCAGGTTCTCTCTTTACATAGGATTAACGCTGATATGGGTTTATATTATTTCTCTAAACTTTGTGGGTTTATGCTGTTGTAGTTTTGTTTGAGTTTCGGTTCTTATATATGTGACAATTTAATCTTTACACTTTTGAGTTTGGGGATGTTCATACTTGAAACTTGAGAGAGACGTGGGAACCTTATCCATAAGTTGGGATGAGGTTAGATTTGGTTGGGTGGGTGGGGGGACACGATACTATGAACCTATGGACTTAGAGATTATTATTTTTTTCAACCAACTTGGCAGTAAGAACACCAATTTCACCATCAATTATAGATTTATAGTTTTAGTTAATTAGACACTTTTGATAAAGAACACCAACTTCACCAATTTCTGATAATGAGGTGCAAATTTTTATTCCTACTCAGACCCCAAATCACTCTAGTTTGTTGCTGATTCGAGTCTTGGCATCTGTGGTTCTTTTATTAATAGTTCTGTTTGAATTACCTGTAATCTTTCTTTTCCCTGATCTCTTTTGCTTGGTTGTTTGTACGTCTGGGACTTATCCATATCATAAATCTTGCTACAAGGAGAATTACCACCCAAAATGTGATGTTTGCAAGCACTTTGTAAGTATCTCTTGAATGAAAAATATATGTCTTCATTCTGATTTTGCATAACTTTGTTCGAGTTAGGTTATAGTTTCCTAACACGGGCAACTCTCATTCCCTTGGTGCTGATTTTTCCAGTTCATATTACTCTATCTGCAACCATAATTTTTCATTCTAGCTGTGGTTTTCCTTAGTTACTTGTCTGTTGTTTGGGATTTAGCATTTGTGGTTTCAGTACTAGAAGAAAAATGTGGAATTGATGCACTAGGAAGGGCTGCAGAGCTAGTAAAGGGCTTTAAGTTAAGTGGGTTTTTTCTTAATATTGTGTTTGGAATACTTTCCTTGTCCTTTTCCCTCTTGGCCTAATCTATCTTGCTTTGTAATAATCATATTTCTGTTTGCGTTGTACTTGTGTATTTCCAGTTTGAGGGTTCACTACAATGAGGTATGAAATTTGGAGTTATCAAACCTGATATTACCATGTTAGATGTAGTAAAATGTTTAAAATTATATGATCAAATATATATTCAATAAGTAGCATGTGCCCTTGTGATGCATGCATGATACACCAAAAATTTGCTCCCCCGTACTCACTGATATTTTTCATTTCATCATAGTCCATTTTGCTGACTTAAAAATTTATTTCCCGAATCTAAGAATACACATAATGATACGTCACTTGAAATTTTAAAAATTTGGAATTCAAGGCACCCTAGGGTCCTTCCAGATGTTTACATTCAATTTGTTACCCCCAGTGATGCATCCTCTGCTCATCAATATAGGCTTGGCCTTTTTTGTGCCTTTTCACAATAAAAAAAATTCTGTTTTGAGTTCCTTCTTTAAGCCATTCATTAGTGATGCCATATTTTCTGCTCTTGTTAAGAAAGAAGAATAGAAGTTATTATTCAAATAAAGACTCAGCAAAGATGACAGAATAGAGTTTAAATTCATTTAGGAATGGGTGTAAAACACCACATTTACACCATAACACCATCTAATGACAATGGGGTTTGTGAAATGCTCAGCTATGATTGTGTTTGGCATTTTATATTTCTTAGATTGTGACAAGCTAACGTGGCACATTGAGATTGAAGAGTGTAAAATAGAGGTTTACACATCATCCATATTGAAAATGCACTTTATATTAAAACTAGAAAAAAAATTGGTACGGTATTTGCTTAACCTGCTTCTTTATAAACAGTGTCTAATTTTTGTAGGAGAACTAGTCAAAACGTTTGTGATACAAGTTGGCATCAAAATCTAATGCTTTAAACAGAAAATGAACAACGTTCCAAAATGATAGAAAATGCTGGAAAATTCCACTACATGATTATTTTTGGCCACTCGAATGACAGATTTGTCTAAAATGATGATTGAGACAATAGTTTATGATTTAGTGAATTGTTTTGTTTTGTTTTGTTTTTTTATTTTTTTTTAATGAATGGGAGATTGAATGTTTATCTTTAGCTATTTAGTGAAAAATTCTCTTTTTTTTTTAATTATTATTTTTTATTTTATTGAAAGGGAGACTAAATTTTAATCATTCATGATCGCATATGTATGTGTTGTGTGCATGCATGCAATTTAGTGAACTGTCTTTTTTATTGAAAGGGAGACTGAATTTTTATCATTCATGATCACAAATGTATGTGTTGCATGCACACATGCAATGTAGTTGAAAATTAGATTTGTGAAGAATTGGAAAATTAAAGTTGTTGTGGGGCTTTTATGTGGCACCATTCAGAGTAGTGGCACTGCTTGCAGGCTTGTATTAAAAAAATATCGCAAACAGACAACCAATAAAAAAAAATAACTTTATAAAGTTAACGATTTAGGCATTCAGATACATTTTTTTTCTTTTTCCTAAACTATGGTAGTAATTAGTTTTAATTTTTATACTTAAAAAATCTTGAAACCTATATATATATTTTATTTAAAACAATATTTTTATATGAAAAATTAAGTGCCAAGTTGTAACTTGTAAGTCTTCATAATTTGAATTTTTATTGTGTTGTTAAGGAGGAAGGAATGTAATTTTATGGAACAAAATTGCTAAAATTGGTACTTATGTATATAATAATATTAAAAAAAAAAAAAAAAAAAAGAATATGGGGGGTCATTAGCCCCCAACATTCAAGTCTCCCTCCGTCCCTAGTTGATACCATATAGTGTGAAGAAAAAAAAAATGATGCCACAAAATGGGACAAAAGTACAGTTAGATTTCACGTTGGTACTGCATGAATGGAATTGTCAAATATGAGTAAACAATAAGGGTACCAACGAATTTAACAAAAATACAATTTGAAATAATGTTGGTACTACTTTGTGTGAAAATGGAATCATCAAATGTGAGAAAAAAAATAAAGGAACCATTGAATGTGACAAAAATACGACCACATGTGATGTTGGTACTACTTAATATGATAATGGAACTGTCAAATATGAAAAAAAGAAAAAAATAATGGTTCCATCGAATGTGACAAAAGTACGGTTAGATGCATGTTAATACTATTCAATGTGACAATGAAACTATCAAATGTGAGAAAAAAAAATGAGAGTTCCACCAAATGTGACAAAAGTATAGTTAGATGTGATATAGGTACTGCTTAATGTGATAATGAAATTATCAAATATGAGAAAAAAATAAAGAAACCACCGAATATGACAAGATTACAATCACATGTGATGTTAGTATTGCACAATTTGAGGATGAAATTGTCAAATGTGAGAAAAAAGAAGGAACCACTAAATATGACAAAAGTACTGTCAAATGTTATGTTAGCATTGCTAAATATGACAATAGAACCATTAAATGTGAGAAAAAAAAAAAGGGAACCATCAAATGTGATAAAAGAACAGTCACATGTAATGTTATACTGTACAATGTGAAGATAGAATCATCAAATGTGAGAAAAAAAATAAGGCTACCACCAAATGTGACTAAAATACTGTTAAATGTAATGGTAGAACTACACAACGTGAGAAAAAAATAAAGGAACCACCGAATATGATAAGATTACAGTCACATGTGATGTAGGTATTGCACAATTTGAGAATGAAATCGTCAAATGTGAGAAAAGTATTGTCAAATGTGAGAAAAGTATTGTCAAATGTTATGTTAGCATTGCTAAATGTGTCAATAGAACCATCAACTGTGAGAAAAAAATAAGGGAACAATCAAATATGATAAAAGAACAGTCACATGTAATGTTTGTACTGTACAATGTGAAGATGGAACCATCAAATATGAAAAAAAAAAGGGTACCACCAAATGTGACAAAAATACTGTCAAATGTAATAGTGGAACTACACAATGTGAAGATGTAATCATCAAATGTGAGAAAAAAAAATAAGAGAACCATCAAATGTGACAAAAGAACAGTCACATGTGATGTTGGTACTGCATAATATAAGGATGGAACTGTCAAATGTGAGAAAAAAAAAAAAAAAACCACTGAATGTGACTAAAGAACTATCACATGTGATGTTGAAATTGCACAATATGAGAATGGAATTGTCAAATGTGAGAAAAAAAATAAGGGAACTACCAAATGTTAACAAAGAATTGTCATATGTGATATTGAAACTGCACAATGTAAGAATGAAACCGTCAAATGTGAGAAAAAAGTAAGGGAACCATCAAATGTGACAAAAGAACTGTCATATGTGATATATGAACTGCACAATGTGAGGATGAAACCGTCAAATGTGAGGAAAAAAAAAAGAGCTACCAAATGTGATAAAAAAACTGTCATATGTGATGTTGGAATTGCACGATGTGAAGATGGAACCATCAAATATGAGAAAAAAAGTAAAGGAATCACGAAATGTGACAAAAGAATTGTCACATGTGATATATGAATTGCACAATGTGAGGATGAAACCGTCAAATGTGAGAAAAAAAAAGGGAGCTACCGAATGTAATGTTGGAATTATATAATGTAAGAATGAAACCGTCAAATGTGAGAAAAAAGTAAGGGAACCACGAAATGTGACAAAAGAATTGTCACATGTGATATATGAACTGCACAATGTGAGGATGAAACCATCAAATGTGAGAAAAAAAAGGGAGCTACCGAATGTGATGTTGGAATTGTACAATGTAAGAATGAAACCGTCAAATGTGAGAAAAAAGTAAGGGAACCACCAAATGTGACAAAAGAACTGTCGCATGTGATATATGAACTGCACAATGTGAGGATGAAATTGTCAAATGTGAAAAAAAAAGGGAGCTACCGAATGTGACAAAAAAACTGTCACATGTGGTGTTGGAATTACACGATGTGAGGATAAAACCATCAAATATGATAAAAAAGTAAAGGAACCACAAAATGTGACAAAAGAATTGTCACATATGATGTTGGAGCTATATGATGTGAGAATAGAATCGTTAAATGTGAGAAAAATGTAATTTGGTAAAGTAGGTTACCTACTAGTGGGTACCATACCTAGGAATGGCATCGGGTCAAGTTTGGGCCGGGTTTTACTATACCCCGGACCCGATCCGCAAGTTGAAACCCGTGACTTGAAACCGGCCCGTTTAATAAACGGATTTGTTATCCAAGCTCCAGATTCGCCTTGTTGGGCCTCGTGAGCCTTGCGGGCCCCGTCTAGCTAGGCTAGATTTGGGCCTAATTCTCGGCCCAAATCATGGCCCAATCACAATCTATTTTTTCTAAGGCCCAGATGTCAAAAATAGGCCCAATTAGCTTAAAATATGAAGAGGAAAAAAAAAAAAAGAGGAAAAATCTTACACTATGGCATAATTAAGAACCCATGATGCATATACTTATACTGGATTGTCTAGCATATATGGAAACATAAATCAGCTTTTTTTTTTTTTTTTTTTTTTTGGCTCTTCTTTGTTAATATAGATTTTTAACTCATCCAACAAAAAAAAAAAAAAAAAAATACAAATCACAATCCCAAACATAAACAGAAACACAAATCAGCTTGTTTCTTTGGCTCTTCTCTATTAATACAATTTTTTTACTCAAAAAAAAAAAAAAAAAAATACAGATTACAAATAGAAAACACAATCCCATCCTCCGATCATCTCATCTCTCTCAGATCTGATCTAACAATCCTATGCTCCTCCATGACTAGGTGAGGGTTGGTTGAATCAAAATTCCAAAACCAATTTGATTCAACCATTACCATCTCTCTAATGCATAAATGAATCAACATTCCTTTAAACAACAATACAAAATCACATAACCAATTTGTGACATTTCAATCTAAACTGCCAAAACAAGAAAATCAGGCAACATGCAAAAGATGCTTCCAAAACCAATTTGCTTGATTGATTTTCATAAGTGAATGGAAATTGTAAATTTTATTTTATTTTTTTCCTACACTTTCTTGGTAACCAAATAGATAAGAAAAACAAGTAATTGAAAGAAATGGAATTAGAGGAGGCTGAACTTGATCGAGCGGTCTAAGGCTATGATAGGTTTGCGAAATGAGCGGTCGCGATTGAAAGTGATGGAGGGGATGTGGAACAAAGCGCAATTCAAAGGGAAATGCCGGCTCTGGTGACGAAGCAGCGGCATTTTGGTGGTTGGAGGAGTAAAATTAGGGTTTGAGGTTGGGGATGAGTGAGAGTGGGAAAGGAGAAAGTGAGTAGGTAGCTGAGTGATTGTGTGGTGTGAAATGGGATTAGGGTTTTTTTTTTTTTTTTTTTTTTTTTTAATTTTTTTTAAAAACTTATATATATATATATATATATGTGGGAGTATTTTAGTATTTTTAACTTATATATAAACGGGTCAGATCCGGGTCTGGGTTCGGGTCGGGTTTTTGCAAAAACCTGGACCTGACCCGGACTCGCTTCGGGTTTTTTTTTAAACACATACCCGACCCTATAATTTATTGGGTCAGGCCGGGCTGGGTATCCATGAGTCGGATATAAATTGCCATCCCTAACCGTACCCCCTTTTTTTGGTGGGTACGGTAGAATTGCCCCCAAATCACATAAATATTTATATATAAATATATATATATATATATATATTTTTATTTATTTATTTATATGTATGTATGATTGTATATTCTATCTATGTGCATAAACCTCATTTAATTCACTTCCCTCACTATAAATTGACACTTATGTTATCTCAACTAAACAAAACAATCCTATCAAAAAAAAAAAAAAAAATTAATAATAATAAAACAAAACAAATTCACACTTGTGCTAGCCTATCTCATCAAAATTTGGTTGCAGTCAATCCAAAAGCCTTAGGGAAATTGAGGAAAAGGTCATTGAGCTCGAGCTCGTCACATAGATCATTGATTTCCATGACGACGATTTAAGTATCGATGTAGATTTATAAAAACAAAACAAAACAAAACAACCAACTTAAAAAACTATCCATATGCATCAAAGGATAAGGCACCACTTACAAAGGAAAATTTAAAAATCTTGCTAAATACTAAAAACCTTTTTCTCTTCTTTGTCCATGAATGCTTCTCAGATTGATGGTCAAATTTCATTTGAATTTGTTACATAACAAACAAAAAGAAAAAGAAAAAGGCCCAATCTAGTTGAGTGAAGCATTACACAGAGAAATAAGTATTAATTTGAAAAACTATACAATAGTAAGACATTATTATATGCAACAAATTTTGCAAATAGTGTTAGAGTACAAACACAGGAGATGTATTACATCTACAATATTTTCACAATAAATCATAGGTGATAAGTTATTATTGGTTCTAATTTGAATTCATAACTTAGATTACTTTTTTGCCCAGCCATGGCCCCCCAGGCCCACAAAATTTTATTAATTTATACTTTTATGTTGCATAATTAAAAATTTTAATAATTTAACTTCCCTAAAAATACAAATTGCCCCCCTTAAATAAAAGAACAAGACAAAGATATAATATAAATTTTTTATAAAAGTTCTATTCAAATTCATTACTTTTTTGGGAAAAAAAAATACATGAAAGTTCATAAGTGTTTCTAATACGATTAAAAAATAACAAGATTACAAATAGATTGAACAAATTTTATAAAAGCTCCCCCTCAAAATCCATATTTTGTGAGAATAACGCATAAAAATTCTTAACTGTTTCTAATATAACTTTATTTAAGGCACGTGAGTAAAGAAAATTTATTGTTAAATCCAAAATAAAATAATTATTTGGTATGCTTAATAAATATTGTCTCAGGAGTTCTATGTTTTGCATGTCACTTTGAAATATATGTTTAATATTTTTAGTTTTTATAATTTTCTTGAGTACCCAAATATTGTTTTCTTCCATTTCTTGTTATTTTTCTTATTTTTATAGTATATTGTTGATTTTTGGTGTAGGAAAGAGTGAAAAGTCACATAAGATATCAGTTGAAAAGAAAATCAATTTTTTTTTCTTTTAATTTAGAGATTGATTAGAATGATATTTTTTTTTTGAATTCTTTATTAATGTATTTCTTTATTACTTATGGGTCAAATAATATATATAATTTATTTATTTATATTATTAAAGTATATTGTACAGTAGAGCTGCGGGTAATTTTTCTTTTTGAAATAAAACTTCAAAAGTTTAAAGTTTAAACAAAGCAAAGATTATCTCATAATAAGTTAAAAACATATTACAGATAACATATAAACAGTTTATTTAAATTGAATTTTTTAATATAAAATTTATAGATATTTCAATTATTGAATAATATATGACTTATTTAATTTTATAGTTTTTTTTATCAAAACAAATTCAATTTAATATGAAAGATAGTAGCTAAACAAAAATTATAATTGTAGTTGCACGATTTTCCTGGCCCAACTTCAGTTGATCAGGCCTTGGCCCAAAGCGCAACCCACAATAAAAATTTGTAGAGGATGGGTCAAAGAACTTAGTTTCAGTGAACCTATTCAGTCTAATACATGGGCAGTATTGTATACAAAAAGAAATAAAAACACAAGAATGGATCTTTTTCCTCTGATTCTATTTCTTCAGTTTCTAATACCGTTCTCCCCCCTTTCTTTGAGGGACTCCACTACATTATATAGTTCCCTTCTTTTCATCTCAACCTTACACCTGTTGATCATCTAAGCATCCACTTGAGCACCTGTCCCATCAGACGCCCTTATCAGTCCCTTCGTGAGTTGCAGAGGCCAAGGCGGTACTGTTCAGGTGTCTTTTCCTCATTAATGTGGCCAAGAGGGTGGTTGGGGCGCAATTAATGTGGTGGTAGCCTTCCATGAGATATTTTGGATTTAATTCTTTTTATATGTTGTGAAGATGAGCTGAAATGGTTGGGGAAAGTTCCCCGTCTGGGCTTCATGATGTCCGAGGAGGAGTTACTCCTCGGACAGGTTTCCTCGGCGCTATTGGGATTGAGTAACGCTTCATATGAGGCTTCTTTTCGGCCAGGACGCTCCTCGGCTGGGCCTGCGTTTGGATTAGCCCATCGTTTTTGGGCCGGGCCCCACAATAGCCCCTCAAAACTCCGGTTTTTACCTCCCTCCGAGGAGAAAAGCGGGGTTTTGATGTTTGCGAGAGGGTGGAAATAAGGAGATCGTGGGGCGCGCGTGCGGACCGTTACTTTTGACGCGCTACAATTTACGAGGCGCGGCCATTAACTTCTGGAGGCGTTATGTTCCCTTCATCCAACGGCTTGGCATGGATCGAACGGCCATCGTTTCTTCCCGTATTTTTAGGCAGGGATGATCTTTTCTCTCTCCTCCCGGCTATATAAGACGTCAGAGGGGTTCAGTTCCTTCTTTCATCTGCATTTCACAAACCTCAAAGGACTCCAGAGAACTCCATCGAATCCCAGAGATATACGAACACTTGCGTCCGTTACGCCGCCGTAGCCGTCTTTGTGAAGCGTTTCGTCCAAGAGAGATTTCCAGGCGTCCCATTGAGCGTTTTGTGAAGGTACCAGTACATTTCGTTTTTCTCACCGTTTCAATTCCCTCCTCGGACTTTGCTTTTCTTCTTGGTCTCTACTTTCATTTCCCCCTTTCAGTTCAGATGGGTAGATTCGAAAAATTAGTAAAAACTCCAGCCGTTATGGAGGCCTTTAGGGCTAAATACCACATTCCCCCTGGGGTTGGGCTGCGGTACTGTCCTTTGGAAGGAGTATTGACAGATAGAGTTGAGGGAGAAGTCGTTATCCCCATGATTGCTTTCATAGAGGGAGGGATGACACTTCCCATGCGTAGGATCACAAGGGAATACCTGTTCAACCATAGGTTGACGCCGTATCAGTGTGCCCCGAATATGTTCAAGATACTAGGCTGTGTAGATGTCTTAGACGAACGGATGAATCTAGGCCTTACTTAGCACGATGTGGCTTATCTGTACGAATGTCACCGCCTCGGGGATGATGGGTATTATCTTAAATCCCGGAACGAGGACGTTAGGTTGATCTCTTGTCTCCCAGTTTCCAATAAGACCGTGAAGAATGACTTCCTCATTGCTTCTAGGGAGTGGTTCGACGGTATTCATTGTCCAACTCGGGCAGGAAACCCAGGTGCGGCGCTTTTAGGATTGGTCCTTTTTGGGAAAGGATTTAGTGTTGAGGGGTTATTTTTCTTGCTTTCTTTGCAATTGGAAAATTTCATGGTCTAACCTCATTTTTCTTGGTTTGTTTGCAGACAAAATTCACGTTGCTCCTCGGATAAACTTTGTGAACGTGACAGCGTTGAACTATCTCCTTAGGTCGGAGATTTACGTCGCCGAGGACGGACAGTTGCGTGCGGCCCATCTGGTTCTGGGTTATCAACCTCTGAGCAGCGCTTTTCAGGCAGTCGGTCACGCTATAAGGGCTGGCAGTCCGAGGCTGGCTAGAATTGACGTGTCCCAGGACGGATTCCTAGCTGACCATGATTTGCCACCAGTTGTGTTGCCAGGTGTCAGAAATTCCTACTTAGCAGAGCAGTTACCCCCAGTAAACGAGCCTGGCGCTGCTGTTTTGGTTGAAGAACAGGCTGAGTCATCTCGTCTTTCCCTTGAGGAAGAGATAGATAAGTTTTACTTCGAGGAGGAAATTCAGCAAAACCCCTTGGTGGAGTTTTCTAACCCCGAAGTAGAGCAGGACCAACATTCCGCAGTTGGTATTCCCTCAATCGTTATCTGCTCGGACGATACTTCAGACGAAGAGGTAGAGCCCATGGCAGGAAAGGGAAAGACTCTAAAGGAGCTGATGTCCTCCCGAGGGAAAGGTCAGTCATCAAAGGTTCAGTCATCGAAGGGACCAAGTCCATCAAAGGTCAAAACCCTTCCCCCTGTGGTCCCTCAGGGCGTCTCGGACCCTGGCCTTAAGGTTAATCCGGACCTGAAGAAGAAGAGGCCGGTCGACACTCCTGAGGAAGGTGAGGTGATTGCCCAGCCGACCAAGCAGCAAAAGACCACGCGGGCGCCAAGGAGCAGAAGGGGTAACTCCTCGGAGAGCCGAGATGAGGAGAACCTTGCTGAAGTGCGCGCTGCCCCTCGTGCATGGAACCCCAAGTTGGAACTGGATGGGGTGGCCATCCTTTCCAATGCTTCGGTCCGAGAGTATAACCGAGGCCGAGCAGGGTACGTGGCTGACGCCTTAGAGCAACCCCTACTCCTTCCTCGGGACATGGAGGCCTATAGGCGGTTTTCTCAGCATGAGCTCTTCCTATCCCTAAAAAGGGATCTCGCGTTGGTAAGTAATCCTTTTACTGTTTTATTAATTTACTTATCCCTGTTAGATTTCTTTAACACTCTTATCTCGTTCGCAGATTACTCAGCAGGTGTTCGTGGCTGATGAGTTTTGCCGCGATAGCTGTAGTTGGGTTGAGGCTGAGACCCAGGCTCGGGCGGAGATGGAGAAAGCCTTGGGGTCCCTCAAGCACGAGCACCTTAAACTCACGGACGAGTTCAAGGTGTTGGAGAACCGGCGCAAAAGTGCAGAGGCTGGTTTAAAGAGTGCCGAGACCCAGGCGGAGGACCAGCGCAAAGAGCTGTACACGACGCAGCTTAACCTCGTCACCGAGAGGCAGGCAGTGCAGGATCTCAAGACTGCCCTTCAAAAAGTTGAGGAGGAGCTGAGGCAGGCCAAAGAGGAGGCCCAGCTGATCCGAGAGGCTGCTGAGGCAGAGAAGAATGCTGCTCGCCAGCTCGGGGCTGAAGAGACGGAAGCCAGGCTATCCGAGGAGATCCCCGAGGTGTGCAGGGATTACTGCAGTATTTCATGGGCTCATGCCCTCGATGCTGCAGGAGTTTCTCCGGATTTGGCACTAAGATTGCCCGAGAGCATCTTCTATCCTCCGGAGATCCGAGATATTCCTGATGATGCCCAAGTCGCCTCAGAGCAAGACCTGGCGGTGCTTGATGCCGTCCTCGTGCCTGATATGGCGAAGGATCCCGCCACAGACTCTACCATCGAGGTTCCTCCTCCTCAGCCCGAGCAAACAGAAGATCCTTCCGCTAAGGCTTAGCCTTTTAGGCTTTTGATTTTTGTACTCTTTTTTCTTTTTTAATGAGAGTCGTCTTATTTTTCTATTCTTTTGTAAGGACCTCTCTTTCTAATGTACTCGGAATATTGATATAAAATGTTAGTTTTGCTTACTATGGATGTATGTCAGTAGCGCTCTTTAAACATTTGCACGATGTAGATACAGGTAAACGGTCAAAATAAAAATGGGTTTTTAGGCTGCGCATTTGAGGGTCGCGATGGTGCTGGACTGTGCGCATGCATAAAAATGATTTCCTTTCAGTAATAATCTCCCAATCTATCATAAATAATAATTTCCCCTAAGTCTGTGGTCCGAGGAGCCATGCAGGACTTAGGTTCTGTTTAAAACTTATGGTTTCTCTTTCGTGCGTTTGGTTTCCCCATAGGCTTGAGTCCGAAGACCATGCAAGGCCTTGGTTCTGTCCAAAACTTATGATTTTTCTTTCGTGCGTTTGGTTTCCCCATAGGCTTGAGTCCGAGGACCATGCAAGGCCTTGGTTCTGTCCAAAACTTATGATTTTTCTTTCGTGCGTTTGGTTTCCCCATAGGCTTGAGTCCGAGGACCATGCAAGGCCTTGGTTCTGTCCAAAACTTATGATTTTTCTTTCGTGCGTTTGGTTTCCCCATAGGCTTGAGTCCGAGGACCATGCAAGGCCTTGGTTCTGTCCAAAACTTAGGAATAGTCGCCTTAAGTATTAATTTCCCCTAAGTCTGTGGTCCGAGGAGCCATGCAGAACTTAGGTTCTGTTTAAAACTTATAAATGGTTGGCTTAAGTATTAATTTCCCCTAAGTCTGTGGTCCGAGGAACCATGCAGGATTTAGGTTCTGTTTAAAACTTATAAATAGTTGTTAGTGGAACAGCAAGCAGCGGACAGTCATGAAAGAAAACATATGCTAAACCATTCTCATTAATAACAATATCTTCTGAGATTATTTACATTCCATGGTCGAGGTACTGCTTTTTCATCCAAATCTTCTAGGTAGTAGGCGCCTATTCCGGCCACGGATGTGACACGGTATGGTCCATCCCAATTGGGCCCTAACTTGCCCTAAGAGGGGTTTTTTGCGTTGCCAAGAATCTTTCTCATCACGAGATCACCTGGACTCAGAGGCCGCAGTTTGACATTAGCATCATACCCCTGTCTCAGCTTCTGGTGATAATAGGCCATATGAATCATCGCTTTTTCCCTTCTTTCTTCAGCTAGGTCCAGACTCCGTTCCAATAACTCGTCGTTATCGTTTGGGGTAAACAATTTAGACCTTAGCGTGGGAAAGTTGTTCTCGATCGGGAGCACGGCCTCAGCCCCATAAGTCATCGAGAAGGGGGTCTCACCGGTCGATCGTCGTGGTGTCGTCCGATAAGTCCATAAGACGTGGGGGAGTTTTTCCACCCATCTCCCCTTTGCCTCGTCCAGTCTCTTCTTCAGTCTGTTCACTATGACCTTGTTCACGGCCTCGACTTGCCCATTTCCTTGAGGGTAGGCGGGGGTGGAATATCGGTTAATGATTCCAAATTCGCGGCAGTACTCCCTAAAGTTCTTACTGTCGAACTGCAGACCATTGTCGGAAATGAGTGTACGCGGAGTCCCGAAGCGGGTGATGATGTTCTTCCAGATGAATTTTTGGGCGTCCACGTCCCTAAAGTTGGCCAAGGGTTCAGCTTCCACCCATTTAGTGAAGTAATCAGTTCCGACTATTATGTATCGCTTGTTCCCTGCAGCTTTGGGGAAAGGTCCGACTATATCAAGGCCCCATTGTGCGAAACGGCCATGGGCTAGAGAGGGGGTTGAGAACCCCTCCGAGTTGGTGGATATTCGGGGCGAATCTTTGGCACTGGTCGCACTTCTTAGCGTATTCTTGGGCCTCTCTTTGCATGTTCGGCCACCAGTACCCTTGGGTGAGTGCCCTGTGCGCCAACGATCTTCCTCTGGTGTGGCTTCCGCAAATCCCCTCGTGTAACTCCTCAAGTAAAGACTCAGACTCTTCTGGATGTATGCAGAGTAGGTACGGCCCAGAGTAAGAGCGTCGATATAGTTTGTGGTCTTCTGATAGCCAGAACCGAGGAGCATTCCTGCGTATCTTCTCGGCTTCCAGTTTTTCCTCCGGTAAGATGTCGTTTTGGAGGAAACTCTTTATGGGGTCCATCCAGCTAGGACTTTTTCTGATCTGGTGGACTTGAGTCGGGTTTCTGCAGATGGGACTTGCCTGCGATAGATCTTCAACAAGGATCATTCGCGGCAGATTATGCGCCGAGGACGTGGCGAGAGTAGCCAGCGAGTCTGCATGGGTGTTTACGCTCCTGGAAATGTGCGTCAGACTGAAGGATTCAAAACTCGTCTGTAGCCGTTTGACTTGTCCCAGATAGTCTTACATCCTAGCGTCTCGAGCTTCAAGCTCGCCCATCACTTGTCCGACCACTAATCTGGAGTCCGAGAATGCTTCTATCTTTCTTCCATCCAATTTCTGGACCATCGCCATCCCTTGGAGTAAGGCTTCGTACTCGGCTTCATGCTTCGTACTCGGCTTCATTGTTCGTAGCCGAGAATCCGAGTCTTAACGATTTTTCAATGGCAGCGCCGTCCGGCGATACTAGAACTATCCCAACTCCTGATCCTCTCTGGTTGGACGCGCCATCCACGTAGACCTTCCAATGCACGGTCTCCCCGGCTGAAACTGCGCCAACCAGTTTTCCACCCAGGTCTTTCTTCTCGGTCATTGTTTCTATAGAGGGCTCAGCAAACTCCGCTACCAAGTCTGCGAGGACCTGTCCTTTGACGGAGGGTCTGGGTATATATTTAATATCAAAGGCCCCTAAAAGAGCACTCCACATGGCGATCCTTCCTGTGTAGTCAGCGCTTCGAAGAACGGCTCGAAGGGGAAGCTGAGTCAGAACGATGACCGTATGCGCCTGAAAGTAATGAGGAAGCTTCCGGGTTGCATGCACTATCGCCAGAATTGCCTTTTCTAAAGGTGGGTATCGCACCTCGGCCTCATGTAGTGATTTGCTCACATAGTACACCGGTCGCTGCACCCCATTATCATCCCGAATAAGTACCAAGCTTACAGCGTGGGGAGCTACGGCGATGTAGGCAAACAGCACCTCATCTGCCTCAGGACTGGACATGATGGGTGATCGGGACAGGTAGTCCTTAAGTTGCTGGAAAGCCTGAACACAATCCTCCGACCATTCGAACTCTCTCCACTTGTTTATCAGGAGGTAAAAAGGCCGACATCGATCCGCCGACCGCGATATGAACCGGTTTAATGCCGCAATCATGCCAGTGAGCTTCTGCACCTCCTTCGGGTTCCGAGGAGTCTGTAGGCTGTTAATGGCTTTGATTTGGTCGGGACTTACTTCTATTCCCCTGTGGGTGACCATGTACCCTAGGAATTTCCCAAACCCGACCCCGAATGAACATTTGGAGGCATTCAGCCGCAACCGATGCTCCCTTAAGATAGCGAAGACTATTCCGAGGTCTTTCACGTGCTCGGACACCCTTTTACTCTTCACAACTATATCGTCTATGTAAACCTCAATGATCTTGCCTAGCTGTGGCTCGAACATCCGAGTCATCATCCTTTGGTAGGTTGAACCCGCGTTCTTTAGCCCGAACGGCATCACCTTATAATGATAATTTCCGATGGGCGTCATGAAAGCCGTTTTCTCTTGGTCCTCTAGCGCAAGGGGTATCTGATGATAGCCTTGGAAGGCGTCCAGGAAACTCATTCGAGGGTGCCCCACGGTTGCATCCACCAATCGATCGATTTTGGGTAGGGGGAATGGGTCCTTGGGGCACGCCTTGTTCAGGTCCGTGAAGTCCACGCAGACCCTCCACTTCCCCGTCTTCTTCCTTACCACCACTGTATTTGCCAACCACTCGGGGTAAAAGACTTCCTTGATAGCCCCTGCTCTTTTCAATTTTGCCACTTCGTCTCTTACGGCACTAGCGTGTTCCTTTGAAGGGCGTCGGGGTGGCTGCTTCCTCGGAATGGAAGAGGGGTTGACGTTCAGGTGATGACAGATGAGGCTAGGATCAACTCCCGGGGCATCGTAGGCGTCCCATGCGAATACGTCGACATTTTCTCTGAGGAATCTGACTAGTTCCTCCTTTTCTTGAGAAGGCAATTCAGTGCCGACCTGAAAGAACTTCTCCGGGTCATCTTTGACAGCAATCTTATCTAAACCTTCACACCTTATCTCCTCGGCCAGCCCATCGTCTTGTCTTGCCGAGGAGGCTGGTTGCTATAAGCTCTCTGGGGCCGAGGACTCGACTAAGGGCCGATGTAAGATGGCGGCCACCATACACTTCCTGGCCACGGCCTGATCTCCTCGGATCTCTTCCACTTGTCCTCTGGATGGGTATTTTACTTTTTGATGAAGTGTGGAGGTCACGGCCCCTAGGGAGTGGATCCATGGCCTTGCAACTATCGCGGTGTAGGGTGAATAAGCGTCGACCACGATAAAATTCACCTCCACCACTTCCGCCCCAGTCTGTACGGGCAGTCGGATTTGCCCCTTTGGCGTAACAATCCTTCCCTCAAAGCTGAGAAGGGGGGAGTCATAAGCTGCCAAATCTTCCGACTTCAAGTTCAGCCCCTTGTATAGGTCAGGGTACATTATCTCCACCGCACTTCCCGAGTCTACTAACACCCTTTTCACATCGAAGCCCCCAATCCGCAATGTGACTACCAAGGCATCATCGTGAGGTTGAATAGTTCCTCTCTTATCCTCATCCGAGAATCCCAGTATCAAGGAGCTTCCCTTTTTTGGCCTTTTGGGCTCCCTTTACCTGCCCTCGGAGGGGAGCCGATCAACAGCTAATACCCTGGGGATGGGTGGCCCTGTTCTTCCTGGTGCAACGAGGATGACATGTATCGTCCCGGTGGGGGGTCTTAAAGACACGTCCCCTCGAGGTTCTTGTGCTGTTTGGCTAGGATGGCCGCTCGATGGGTGCAGCAGGTGACGCAACTTTCCTTCTCGGACCAATTGGTCTAGGTGGTTCCACAGATTCCTGCTGTCCTCAGTAATATGCCCATGGTCTTGATGATAGTGGCAGTACAGGTTCTGGTTACGTTTGGAAGGATCTCCAGCCATCTTTCCCGGCCACCTGAAATAGGGTTCATCCCTCACTTTCTCCAGTACCTGTTGTACTGGCTCTCTGAACACGGCGTTCACTGTTTGCGGGTTGCTCTGCCCAGCCTGTCGCAGAAAGTCTCTCCTCGGCTGACCATGATTGTGACGTTCTGACCTGACATCATTTGCTTTGGGGTGGATGACCTTCTCCTTTCCCCTCCCTTGCAGCTGATCTTCCTCTACTCTTTTGTACTTGTCGATCCTATCCATTAACTGTTGGACGTTAGTAACTGGTTTTCCGGTGAGGGATTTCCTTAAGCTATGCTCGGTGGGGAGACCACTTTTGAACGTGCTGATAGCAACATTATCATGGTTGTCATCTAAATCATTATACACCTCCCAATACCTATCCGAGTATGCTTTCAGGGTCTCTCCTTCGTGCATGGATAAGGATAGTAGCGAACTGAGAGGTCGAGGGACTCTGGTGTTTGTAATAAAACGGGAGCAAAAAGCTTGAGTGAGCTGCTTGTAGGAGCCTACGGAGTTGGTCTTCAGGCTGTTGAACCACCTCATTGCCATCGATCCCAAGCTGGATGGGAAAATCTTGCACATTAGGGCTTCGTTTTGCGAATAGATCGCCATTTTTTGGTTAAACTGACTCACGTGCTCTACCGGGTCTGTTCTGCCGCTATAGAGGGCGAACACCGATTGGTTGAAGCGTCTTGGCAGCTTAGCCCCTTCGATTCTATTCGTGAAGGGTGACCTCGAGACCTGATCCAGCGCCTTCTTCATGGCGTCGTTCCCCGAACCTTTGCTGGATGGGCTCTCATACTTCCGTACTGGGCGTGGTTCCTTTTCGTAAGAAAAGGTTTCACTCGGGGGGGTCCTTGACCTTTGTCTGTAACTCACGTCCTCCGCATTAGAAGACTCGCCTGAGTCAGAGGGAGATCGTCTTCGCTGTACACGTCGTAACTTCCTTTTTAGGTCATCTATCTCTCGCTGCATGGCCTGGTGACTATTTCGCCTCTGAGACACGTGACTTCCTGTCTGATTGTGACTCTGGCTCGTCCGGATAGTATGCACACTTCCCTCACGATTCCCCCTGCCGCCTGGGTTGGTTGGGTTATTCTGCCTTTGGGACTCGGCGGGTTGTGTTCGTTGGGAGTCAGCTTGGTGAGGATCCTTCTGGTGCGGGCCTAGCTCTGCCATGCTCGACCGTTGTACTAGCTGATGCCTTAGTTCTTCCCACAGACGGCGCCAATTGTAGTTGCACGATTTTCCTGGCCCAACTTCAGTTGATCAGGCCTTGGCCCAAAGCGCAACCCACAATAAAAATTTGTAGAGGATGGGTCAAAGAACTTAGCTTCAGTGAACCTATTCAGTCTAATGCATGGGCAGTATTGTATACAAAAAGAAATAAAAACACAAGAATGGATCTTTTTCCTCTGATTCTATTTCTTCAGTTTCTAATACCGTTCTCCCCCCTTTCTTTGAGGGACTTCACTACATTATATAGTTCCCTTCTTTTCATCTCAACCTTACACCTGTTGATCATCTAAGCATCCACTTGAGCACCTGTCCCATCAGACGCCCTCATCAGTCCCTTCGTGAGTTGCAGAGGCCAAGGCGGTACTGTTCAGGTGTCTTTTCCTCATTAATGCGGCCAAGAGGGTGGTTGGGGCGCAATTAATGTGGTGGTAGCCTTCCATGAGATATTTTGGATTTAATTCTTTTTATATGTTGTGAAGATGAGCTGAAATGGCTGGGGAAAGTTCCCCGTCTGGGCTTTATGATGTCCGAGGAGGAGTTACTCCTCGGACAGGTTTCCTCGGCGCTATTGGGATTGAGTAACGCTTCATATGAGGCTTCTCTTCGGCCAGGACGCTCCTCGGCTGGGCCTGCGTTTGGATTAGCCCATCGTTTTTGGGCCGGGCCCCACAATAATATTAAAAAAATTAAAAAGAAGAAATTAGTTTAGTTATCTTTTGCAAAATATGAAAACTTTACTCACATTATGTATGAACGTGTGTATCTATAGATATATGTGTGTGTGTGATTTGAGTTTTATACAACTTCATTTTGGTCTTAGATCGAGGTCAGCCCCAAGGAAAGAATTCTAGTTCTATACCTACCTTTTCCTTTTTGCCTTTGCTTTTATTTTCAAAAAGCCTTAAAAAGGATGTTATAAAATTGTAGATCTTTTTTAAGACAAACAAAGTTTGGCACATTTGTTAAAGGGTATTGTGAGAATATATCAAATTAATTAACACTGCAGAAGATTTATTTATTTATTTCTTGATCACGTTAGAAGAATTAGAAATATTTTCGATGAGCTAGCTAGGTCAATATTGGATGAAGAAGGGGAGAGAAAGTAAGTGTTTTTTATCATAAAAGAATCAAACACAGATGGGAGAGATGAGAGCGAAAGTAAGTTTTAAGTCCTGATTACTTAAAAAATAATTAAAAATGGATATAAATTGAGAGAAAGGGTCGAGGATTGTTTGGTGTGGATGGCATTGAACAATAAAAACACAATCCACTTACGGATACAACTAACTTATTAATTTATGCAATTGTGAATGGACAATATAAAATGGTAAGTAACTTATTGATTTATGCAATTGTGAGTGGACAATGTAAAGAAGTGGGTCTTACAAAGCAGAAAACGTCAACCACTCTTAAATCTTAATTACACAAGTTAGCAAGTATGCTCATTCTGATAAAAAAAATTCAAAAATTAAATAACGTGATCCCTAACAAAAATTTCTACTTAAGAATTAGGTATACAAACTAAAAATCCTATATATTTTTTTTTAAAAAGTATACAAAAAACCTGTACAACTAAAAACACATTACATATACATAGAACAACTTAGAACTCAAGGAAGGACTACCCTAAAACTATTCAAAGCACCAGAAATCAACATACATGTTTCAAATGCATACAGCTCCAAACCATTCAAAGCACCATTCAAAGGACTACCCTAAAACTATTCAAAGCACCAGAAATCAACATACATGTTTCAAATGCATACAGCTCCAAACCATTCAAAGCACCATTCAAAGGACTACCCTAAAACCATTCAAATGCACCAGAAATCTACAAGCTTGGCTTATTTTTTATTTATTTTTTGATCAACTGCAAAGGAATTTTATTGAGAAGGAAACAGATCAATTACAAAATATTGGCTTGCTCCAACAATATGACATTACAAAAGGATTGAGGAGCAGAACCTATACCAAAGGAGTTTAGCTAGTCTGTTACATAGTGACCAAGATGCTAAGGTGTGGGCCGCAACATTAGCTTCTCTAGGAATCCAACTAAATCTGCAGTTTGGTATTTATTTTTCCATCAATTCTTCTTCCATGAATGAATCAGCATTGAATCATGCAGCTAGAAATTAAAAGCACCAGAAATTAACACACTTGTTTCAAATGCATACAGGATATAGCTCCAAACCTCCAAGCTTGGCTTATTTTTCCATCAATTCTTCTTCCATGAATGAATCATCATTGAATCATATAGCGTTTTAAGAGTCTGGACTTAATCAACCATATTGCAATGAATAAGAAAAAGAGAAGCAGGCTAACATAAATAAAAGGAAAATAAGACCAAATAGGATTTGGGATTATGACTGTCAATGAAGCAAAATAGCAAAAAGAGAGGGAGAAAAAGGCTATGCGGAGTATATCATACTCAAATGGAATGAGGAGAAGAATTGTTACGTATGAGAACATAAATGTCACAGAATTTGAAGCTAAGAACAACCAAAAGGGAAGAAGCCTAAGGCCAATGGGAGTCCCTGCAATCATGGCATGGGACTTATGGATTCCATGTTTACTGGAGCGATCTTCTTGCCAAATTCCCCCAGGAAGGTTGAGTACTCCTTCATAGGTCACTGTTATAAGCAGTGTACAAACCACCAGAAGTGCATTGCGTTTGTCCTCTGATATCATCCCCCATTCACGAGAGCAGCGTATTAGTGATTCCTCAAGAGATGAGACTATGGAACGTAGGTAACGTGAATAATTATAATCAGGAAGAGATGAATTAGCTAACAAAGCTCCAGCATGCTGTAGCATAACCCTGATCTCGTTGTTGTTTTCTACCTGTGTTTGTTCTGCCAAGATGTCACCTGCTGTATGACCCATTAAATTCTTTGCGTTTATATCAACACCAGATTTTAATAACAACCTCACAGCCTGCATAATTTGATCAATGTAAATTAGTCGAGCCTTGAACCTGTCCCTTATGATAAACCAAATGTGCATAAGCTTCTTTTTTGAAATAAAAAATTAAAATTATGATTAAAGAAGGAAAACAAAGATCATGATGTTTCAATTATTAACAATTCGCAAGTTCATCAAAAAAAAAAAAAAAAAAAAAAAAAAAACAATTCTCAAAGCCAGTGAATCATAAAAAGATTGTGGATTTTTGGCATGTTTTGAACATTTAATTCTTAACTATATGATCATGCATGCAGTTGAGCAGGAGGATTCTTTCTAATATTTCATGATTCAAATAAAATGTTGCTAATTTAAGTGTGTACAAATTGTCATGTCATTTAAAATTTTAAATAACATAATAGTCTATACCATGTTTGATATAAAAAATAAAATCATAATCATGAAATGAATTCTCTTCATTCCTAGCAAAATGAAGATCATATTCCTTGATGTCAGAACACAAGCTTTACGATATTTCTTTAGTACGTAAATAATTGAGGAATGGAGAGAGCTTACCTCGGGTTGATTCTTGGATATTGCAATGTGCAACACAATGTTGCCTTCCTCGTTCTTCCAATTCAAGATTTTCCTCTCCCAAAATATGGAATTCTTAGAGCTTTTGTGTCTAATCCATTCCACCAAGAATTTAAAAGCCTCCAACTTATTATATTTCAAAGCTATATGCAAAACAGTCTCATTTCGAGTTGTCACATCTTCAATAGAATCGGGACAGACTGATAAAAATTCAGCCAATAGATCAAGTTGATCATCTACTACTACTACATAATGCAAAGGAGTGATACCCTCTTTTCCTTTGGTACGGACAAGGTCTCCATCGACTTGTAGAAGACGACTCACCATTTCGGTATGCTTATGTAGTAATGCAAGGTGAATGGGGCTAAACCCTTCTAGATTTGGCTTTCTAGCAAAAGAGGGTTTTAATCTCATCATTTCCATGACAAAAGGTATGTGCCCATTACACGCAGCTATGTGTAAAGGAGTATCAAAAAAAGGAAAATGATCAATGTGGTCCAAAAGACATGCATCCTCTTGAATCAACATGTACAGTGTGTCAACATCACCACATTGAGCAACTTCTTTCAGCCTCTCAATTCTCTCACCCATCCTAGAGAACGTGAATATAGATATAAAGGTAGGGATTTCCTCAATAGTATAACTTTAGAGAGTGGAAATTAATGGTTATGGGCTACAGCAGCAAGCTGGAGTGAAGAAAATGGAGTAATTGAGGAGATTAATGTAACCTGCTATAGCTAACACCGTCTCTTTTTATAGCGCCTAAAGACTTGAGGAAAATGATCATGTATGGCGGCAGAGTCATCTAAGAAGGATAAGGAACCTACCAACCTTAGTTTCTTTTTTTGGGAAATAAAGTTGTTGATGTATCTTTAAAAAAAGACACGTTAAAGTCAAATTTGTTATATTTGGCAACTCCTTTGAAGAATTTAGCTTTGACTTCTTTTGCCAACGGTTAACTTTGAATAATCAGCAGTTTTTTTTTTTTTTTTTTCTTTAGGTTTGGGAACAATTTATCTAATTTTTTTTTTATCAAAAATTTGTTGTTGAAAGTACCATAGAAAAAAGAAAAAAAAAAAAAAATTAAGGCAAACCACATTTTCATCATTACATTTTCACGCGATTTTCACATTGGTCCTTATCTTTTATTTTCACCGCTTTTAATCTCTATTTAGAAAAACACCATCCATTTTAGTTCTTTCTGTCAGTACCCTAATAGCAAAGTTCTACATGGCAGACGAAAATATTAAAATAATAATAAAAAATTTTATTTTGGCATTAAAAAATGCTATGTTAGCATCTAAATTTAAAAATTAATTTATTAATTTAACTAAATAAAAAAATTAAAAACAGAAATAAAAACCAAAAATCACATTAATTGAGATTTAAGTGTATCTTAAACAAGAACAACATGAACACAAACCCGAATCTAAGAACACAAAATTAAAATCCAAAAATCATAAACCTAGAAAATAAGAACAAAAAATTAAACTACAGATCTACATCAAATTAAACATACTTAGATCTGGCTTTGTAGTGGGGGCTTCTTCTTTTACTGTTGAAATCCAAGGGGGACTTTGTTGGGACTTTCTGACTAAACATTGAGCGCCGGGCTCTGCATTTTTGGGTTCTTAGATCGAAACCTCGCAGACCCTCTTTGTTATTTCTTTCTTAGCTCTCTGATTTGTGTTTCTGAAGCTCAAAAATCTTAACTTTCTGAAGAAATTTCTAGGTTTTTGCTTTCCACACTTTACCTTCTCTGCAAATCCTATCATTTCAGTTAGTTTTTTTGGTCTTTGCGTCCTAGGGTTTCTTTATTTACCAATGCTACTTCTTTTCTGGTTTCTAGTAGTTTCCACTTAAACATTTATTGGTTTTTCGGAGCTACAAATCTAGCCTTATAGAAAAAGTTGGCCTTTTGCCTTTGTTTTCTTCTGTTTTTGGAATTTCTTGGGTTGTGTAAGCGTTTAGGTTAGCTTGTTCGTTTCAAAGTCTGAGTCTTTGAAGCTCAGTATGAGTGATTTCAGGCTCTATTTTCTTCTGTGTCGGCACTAATTTCCCATGGCTCTGTTGGGTCTTCGAGTTTCTTAGAACTACTAGCAAGCAATGCTAGCATTGTTGAGAATGAAACGCCAACTCAGTTTGTTGTTGTTGTTGTTGCTGTTGCTGGCTGTAATCAACAGTAAAAGAAGAAGCCCCCACTACAAAGCGAGATCTAAGTATGTTTAATTTGATATTCTTATTTTCTGGGTTTGTGATTTTTAGATTTTAATTTTGTGTTTTTAAATCTGGGTTTGTGTTCTTGTTCAAGACACACTTAAATCTCAATTAATGTGATTTTTGGTTTTTATTTCTGTTTTTAATTTTTTTATTTAGTTAAAATTAATAATTTTTTTTTTTTAAATTTAGATACTGATATGACATTTTTTAATGCCAAAATAAAGTTTTTTATTATTATTTCAATAGTTCCGTCTGCCACGTAAGACTTTGCCATTAGGGCATTGACTGAAAAGACTAAAATGGATGACATTTTTCTAAATAGGGACTAAACGTAGTGAAAATAAAAGATAGAGATCAAAGTGGGAGTCATGTGAAAATGTAGGGATGAAAATGTGGTTTTCACCCAAAATTAAATGAAGTAAATAAGTGACTCATACGAAACTCATAAATAATAGGAAAAATAAGCAAAAGTTAAATAAAATAAATATGTGAACCTGAGACCGGCAAATAGTTGAAAACATAAGCAATAAATTGGCTTATAATTCAATCCCAAATAGGCACCATTCTATGACTTTTTTTTAATTGACATGAACAACATAGAGTTTAACTCGCCACATTTTTTCTAACTTATTAAAAAAAAACCAAATTAATGTTGCAACTATATTAAAACTCTCTTACATTGTGGTATTGAGAGAGGTTTTTTTTTTTAATTTTTATTTATATATATATATATATATTTATATATATATCTATATATGATTTTTACGCTATTTTTAATCTCTTTATATTTATTAATTAAACATCTCTTAAATGTTACTTGAGGAGTTAGGCTTAAAATAAAATCACATAAATCTTTATATTGTGTATTCTATCTATTGACATAAACCTCTTACGAATCACTACCCTTACAACAAATTTCTGCTTATGTTATCTTAAGATTCTCAACAACAGGGACAGAGCCAGAGTTTTTAGTTAAGGGGAGCGGCTTTATTGTTAGCTGTGTGCAGTGGTTTCAACCTTTGACTTTGCTACTATTAAGCTACTGAGATTTTTTTTTTTGGTAAGAACAAAATTGTTTTTGTTTAGAATTTTTTAAATGACAGGGTTGTTTATTTTAAATAAAATTGGTTAATTGAGCTTAATTATT
Organism: Quercus robur; assembly: GCF_932294415.1. Classification (NCBI taxonomy): domain Eukaryota; kingdom Viridiplantae; phylum Streptophyta; class Magnoliopsida; order Fagales; family Fagaceae; genus Quercus; species Quercus robur. The sequence goes on from NC_065541.1 coordinate 46,275,636, forward strand.
TTTAAGTTTTACTATTGGTAATTTTTGTTGTTGAGCTATTTTTTTGGGGCCTATATATTTTGTTTTAGATTTTAGATCTATAAATTTTTTTATAGTCACTAAAATGAGGAAAATATTAGTGCTACAAATTTTTTTTTATAAATTATTGATGTAATAAGTGGTTACTAGTAAGTAAAAAAATGATATGAGTAGTGGGTCCATGTGCGAACCAATACGAATTTACTATCAAAACAGTTTGTAAAAATGTTGTAAAAAATTATGTGAGTATAACATTACTCTTAAAAAAATCAATGATATTGTTTAAGGGAAAAAAAAAAGTAATTTTATAAAACAAAATTGCTAAAATTAGTACACACTCATATATATATATATAATATTAATAATAATATTTTTTTTTAAAAAAATTTAAGGGGCAAGTCAAAAGCTACCTACGTCACAGCTCAAAAAAAAAAAAAAAAAAAAAAAAAACAAAACAAAACAAAATTCACTTTTGTGCAAGGTTATCTTAACAAAATTTGGCTGCACTCAATCCAAAAACCTTAGAGAAATTGAAGTCAAAGTAGTTGATCTCGTCACTCAATTAACATGACAGGGATTCACGTTTCAATGTAGATTTAGAAGAGTAATTAAAATAAAATAATAAAAATAATTATTATGTATAAAGTTTTTTTTAGAGAAGGATCTTATTAAGTTAAAAAAAAACTATCAACACATATTTTTTAGTCACATGACATATTTAATAGTTATGTGACGTGTCTAAATGATATATTTTTTATTTGATAGATGCCATAGAATTTTAACTTATGTCATTTGTTCCATTACTCTTTACTATTATGCTAAAACACCAATTGATTTTCGGTGTAATAGGCTTTAATTTTTAAATCTCATATTCGACAATACTTTAAATGATATAATAAATCATGTAAATTAATACATGCACAAGATCTTATAAACTATCATGTAATGAGTTGAAGAAAATTATTTCAAATTAGTTTGGAGGAATCTCCTCCAATCTATTATGTTATAACTCATAAAATCATTTACATTTAAATACGTCACATAACTAATTAAATAGGCCAAATTGCTAAAAATATACTTGAATAGTTTTATCAATCCTTACGATTGGCTCTACTGATTTGGATGAAATTTGAAATCAAGTCATAGGTTCAAATCATGGCTTTTGAGTGGAGTTGTGGTGTGCCTTTGTGTTAGAACATCTTTCCTTCTTCCTTGTGTGTGTTTGTTTTTCAAAAAAAAAAAAAAAAGTCATAGGTTCAAATTTCAAAATTCTACTTTAAAAAAAAAAAAAAAATTTGAAGAATCGGTCACATGTTCATTTTCTTCTAAGTTCTAACCTTTATGCAAAAACTTTATCAGGTTCATTATTTATTGCTTAGAATGAGTCATAGGTTCATTTTGTTCTAACGTTATTCCTGCCTTTTCTTTTCCTCCATCTTAAAACTGTTGGCCCCGACTGTTTTACACCCAGTTGTTTTTTTTTGACTGAAAGAGGTAGAAACTGTTTTACACCCAGTTGTTTTTTTTTGACTGAAAGAGGTAGAAACTGTTTTACTTAGGTAGAAACTGTTTTGCACCCAGTTGTTTAGGTAGAAACTGTTTTACACCCAGTTGTTTTTTTTTGACTGAAAGAGGTAGAAACTGTTTTACATCCAGTTGAATGTAATAAGAATCTGAAATTCCACCAACATTAGGCAAACGAATGAATAATGGGAAATGGCACATTTGTTCATTTGGTGTGAAAGAAAGACTGCGCGTTTGGCTGCGCTGAATTGTCGACAGTACGTTTTCGCGTTTAGCAGCTTTTTTTTTTTTTCCTGTTCTGTAAAGCACCAACACTAGTCTATAATTCTTCTTTATTACATACCTAATAAATTTTTGGGTAACAAATATCTGTTAGAATTATTAATGATTTCTTTTTCTCACGTGTTTTGTTCAATGCATTAATTTATTGAAAGCTTCTTGAAGTTGAATACTATTGTGCTACCTACTCAGCAAAAAAAACTATTGTGCTACCTAGTACTTGTCAATCGGCTTCGATGGTCCCGTGACCCTTCATGATCATGGCGAAGTTTAGAAAAAGAGAGAGAAAAAGACGGGGCAGTTGCCCCCTTGCCCCTCTTAAAAAACCTCTTAACTCTCTCCTAAAATTTGATTTTGTCCTCCCAACATGCTGAATTGAGACTATTATACTATGTATGGTAGTTTGGAGGGAAAGAAGAGTAAAGTAGAGGGAAGTAGAGTAGTGGGGAGAAGAATAGAGGGGAATAGTTATCCTCCAACTTGTTTGGTTGTTTTTAAAATTGAGTAAGTAAGAGGGGAATAATTAGTCTTTTCATAATTTGTAATTTTGTTAATATGGTTAAGGTAAATTTGGTAATTTATTTGGTCAAACAATTCTATGCTTTACTCTCCCTCCAAATCTCTCCAATTTAGGGGGAATAAAAAATGAGGGGTTAAGAGTAGTTAGAACCCCCTCAAACCCCTCCAAATCCCTTCCCCTCCTCCCTTAAAAAACATCCAATTAAGGTTATTTAACTTACTCTCTCTCCCTCTACTCTACTTTCCTTTACTCCCCTTCCATCCAAACAAACTATTAGGAAACATAGAGTAGAGAAATTAGTCAATGCTTAATAGAGAATACAAAAAAACAATGACACTTCATTTGTAATTGTTCTAAAATTTTCATTAAAAAATGTTTTAAAGTAAATAAAATTCTACCTATCTTAGTCAAAAGATTATAATAGATTTTTTTAATAGAAAAAATATATGTCTACATAAACTATAGGGACACGATTGGCAGCCTAAGCCTAAGATGTATGAGATCTTGGCCCAATGAGCCCAGTACAATAAATTTGTAAAGAGTGGGTCGAAAAACTAGGCCCTAATGAATTTGACAACGGCTAGTATGGATTTGGAACATAATCAAGCAAGACCAAAGAAAATAAAGCTAAATGACTTCACTGTTTGAGGAGGTCACATTTATATAAATTGATCACAATTGGGTACAAGAATAATTTAGATTGCTATAGTGTTCTCTTTCTATTTGTTCCCTCATTTTCTCATGGAGGGTCTTTCACATTATATGGCTCCCTTTGAACCATCTTGATGCTATACTTGTTGATCATCTGAACCCTTACTTGAGTACCTATCCCATCGGACACCCTCTTTAGCTTTCTGTGAGTTGCAGTAGCCAAGGCAGCACTGCTCAGAGGTCTTCTCCACATAAATGCGGCCAGAAAAGTAGCTGTAGTGCATTTAATATGGTGGTAGCAGCTTTCCCTTAGATATTTTTAGGTTTCCTTCCTTCTTGTATGTTCGTGAGGTACGTCCCTATCATTGGAGCTTTTTGGAGGGTCACTCTAATTACTGGAGTACATACTTGAGTTGCCTTTATCATATCCAAGAAGGAGTTCCTCCTTGGACAGCCTTTCATTCGTTCCTTACTCATGAGACTTTAAATTAAAACTCCTAATAACTATTTCTTCCTCCTCGGACCATTCAATGTCCTCGGACAAAGCCCAATGCCCAATATATGATTTTAGGCCCTTATCCCTACAATAGCCCCTCAAAACTCTGGTTTTTCTCTCTCATCCGAGGAGGAAAAGTGGGGTTTTGATTTTTAAGAGATAAGACCAACTGATTTCTTGATTCACACGTGTTGAAGTGCGGTTTTATGCACCTCATAATTACTACTGACGCTTCATAGCCCACGAAGCGTCAATAATTGCTCTAGGCGGCGTTATGTTCCCCGCATTCAACGGTGAGGTGCTAATCCAATGGCTAATATTTTTCCTAGAATTTTGAGCGGGAGTACTCTCACTCATTTTCTCCCTCTATATAAAGTATCAAGGGAAATCACTTTCTCCTTGTTTCACAAGTCTTCAAACTCTTTAGAGATTCCAAGCACTCAAACTCACAGAGCTCTCTAAGTTACTAGACTTCCCATACCTTTTCTCCGAGAAATCCTTGAAAATTTTCTAAAAGTTTTAGAGATTTAAGCACATCTTAGTTCTTGTAAGTTTCTATTTCTTTGAATTTTTCTTTCTCTCCTCGACCTGTCTTCTCGGCCTTCCAGTTCTTAGTTCGCCCTTTAACTTGTCCAGATGAGTAGGTTCAAGCATTTAATAAATTCCCCTGCCAAAATAGAGGCCTTTAAGAATAAATATCACATACCCCAGGAAATCATTCTGCGATATTGTTCCCCAGAACAAATAGTGACACACAGAGAAAGGGGGGAAGTAATCATCTCTATGATAGCTTTCATAGAAGGGGGGATGACTCTCCCTATGGGTAGGATAACATGAGATTACCTCCTTAGCCATAGGATATGCCCCCACCAATGTGAGCCCAACCTTTTTAGGGTCCTAGGTAGTGTTGATGCTCTCAATGAGCATTTACGCTTGGGGCTTACTTGGCATGATGTGGTTTATATGTACGAGTGTCACTCCCTAAAAAACGCGGGATATTATCTTAAGTCCCGATCGGACATTGTCAGATTAGTATCGTGTCTACCTAAATCTAACAAGGGTATGAAAGATGACTATTTGATAGTTTTAGGAGCGTGGCATGATGGCCTTCCCTGCCCCGTACGAGAGGGAGAGCCAAGTGGGATACCTTAGAGTTAGGTTCTATAGCAAGAGATCTAGATTCTTTGACCCCAACCATGTCATTATTTCTCTTTCATCCTGCTTTCTTTTGATGATGAATTTTAGCTTTCTAACTATATTTTGTTTTTCGGCTACTTTTGCAGATAGGAGGCACATGGCGCCTAGGTTTAGCTTTACCAACGTTGCCGCTCTCAATTACTTGCTGAGATCTAAGATTTTTGTAAGTGAAGATAGGCAGCTACGAGCCGTCCATTTAATTTTGGACTTCCAGCCAATCTCGGAGATATATCAAGACGTCGGCAACACTATAAGAGCGGGTGACCCAAGGTTGGCTAGGATTGACGTTTCGAGGCCAAATTTCTTAGCCTGAGATGATCTTCCACCAGTTGCACTGCCACTTCCACAAATTCTACCTGAAGTAGCAGTAGTACCCGAGGAGGAGATTGCCTCATCATGTCTATCACTAGAGGAGGAGATAGACAAATTCCACTTCGAAGAAGAAGAGAATCCAGGGGTTCCTTTAGTCACCATCTCGGACGCTGAGGGAGAAGCAAACGGGCATTCTGGTGTTCAAACCCCTATTTTGGTGATTGCCCGCCTAGACAGCTCCTCCGAAGAAGAGGAAGACAGTATGGCATTGAACAAGGGCAATAAGAGTTTAAGAGAGCTCATGGCTTCTTGGGGCAAGGCGCCAACTTCGAAAGAAGCCACCAAGTCCCAAGCTCCCACTAATCTTCCCCCTCCTCCTCCTCAGATCCCCACCGACCTCGGACTGAAGCCAATTCTTGACTTGAAGAAGAAAAGGCCAATCGAGGTACTTAAGGAAGGCGAGATGGGTCCTTAGAAGGGGACAAAACAATAGAAAATGGCTAAAGATGCCCAGGATAAGAGGTCCTAATCCGTGGACAACCGAGAAGAACAAAATAGGGCTGATGTGTGCATGACACAACGCACATGGTTTTCTCGGTTGGAGGTGGATGGGACTCCCATCCCTTGGAACACCACAGTCCGAGAATTCCAAAGGCGTTGAGCGGGATATATTGCTGAAGCCCTGGATATGGAAGCTTACAGGTGCTTTAAGCATAACGACCTCTTCCTGTCCCTGAAGAGGGACCTTGCTATGGTAAGCAATCTACATACTCATGAATTTAGATGCCAAATTGTACTTTCGTTCTTTCTTTACTTTTTAACTTATATTTTTCTGTTGCCTTTGGGCAGATTTCTCAACAAGTTTTCGTGGCTGAGGAGTGGGTTCATGATGCTCGGAAAAAGGCTGAGGCTGAGGCACTCTCTCGTACTGATGTTAAGAGATCATTGGGGGCCCTTAAACAGGAGAAGGCTGAGATTTCTGAGAAGCTTAAAGCGGCGGACCAGGCTCGCCTGAGTGCTGAGGTCGGTTTGAAAACCGTAGAAAGGCAGGCTGAGGATCAATGCCAAAAGCTGCATTTGATTGAGATAGATCTGGCCACTCAAAGGCAGTTAGTCCTAGATCTTAAGGTTGAGTTGCAGAAGGCCAAAGAGGTAGCTCAACTAGTCAAGGAAGCAACCGAGGCTGAGAAGCAGGCTTCATATCTACTTGGTGTGGAGGAGACGCAGATAAAGCTTACTGAGGAGCTATCAAAGGTATGCAGGGATTACTGTAACATGACATGGGATAGGGGCCCTTAGCGTTGCAGGAGTCTTTGCAGACTCTGTTTGGAGGCAACCTGGAAGTGTATACTACCATCCGGATATTCGCGAAATCCCTAGTGCTTGTAGACACCCCATTTTACAACTTGCATTTAACCAACCAGTAGATCTTTAGATTTGTGATACAAAACAAATCTTGATGTTCTAACGATCATAATGGTATGTCATGGGTTTTGATCGGACCACCTGATCAAAAGTTATCATACAAACAATTTTCAATGATCATGGCTCGCCTATACGATGGGCTTGATCACATCCTATTCTAAACACTTAATTTTGATTGGTTCTCACAAGAATTAATTTAAAGTTAATCAAGTGTGATTTTTGATTGGATTTCATTTTATTTCATTTTTTTTGAAGAAATAATAAAAAATGTTTTTCTTTATGGCATCTTATCTGCTATTTAAAAAAAAAAAAATTTGGAGATATGATCCTTGAAAAATTCAAAAAAAAAGAAGAAGAAAAAAACAAAAAAAATGCTCAAAAAACGTCATTATCTGTTCCTCAAAAAAAAAAAAAAAAAAAAAAAACGTCATTATCTTCAGCAGCTACTTGAATCGCATTTTTGGTCAGAAAAACGTTGAAATTTGGATTTCTCTATTTCTATAAAAGTTGTAGAGAATTAAATTTCCTTTCAAAAAAAACATCAATCCCAAATCAATTGGAATTTTGAGCAGCAAGTTATGGCCAAAAAACGAAACAGGTGCAGAAGATAACACAAATTCAGCATTATCTTCAATTTTCTCTCAAAATTTCAAATGGGTTCAACGTCAAATCTGTTCAAGCCTATCTAATAGACTTATCCTTTCCCTTTGCTTCAGAAGAAATATTTTTGAAAAATAAATTGGGTAAAGAAACAGATACATCCTATGAAAAAATTCAAAAATGCTCAAAAGACGTTACTATTTTCAGCAGCAATTTGAAACACATTTTTGGCATGGATAACGTTGAAATTTGGCTTTCTCTATTTCTGAAAAAGTTGTAGATAATTGAATTTCCTTTCAAAAAACACCCATCTTGAATCAATTGGAATTTTGAGCGGAAAATTAGAGCCAAAATACGAAGCAGGTGCAGCATCATTTCAAAATTTGAATGGAGATCAACACCAAATCCGTCCCCAGCTCATTTAAACAGGTTATCTCCTCCCTTAGCTTCAGAAGAAAGCTAATAACTTAGCTTTAAAGCTAAGCCATCCCTTCCCCTATAAATAGAGAAGACCTCTTCCATTTTCTGGACCCCGAATTCCCTCTAGAGAGCTAGTGAGAAAGCAGAAAAAAAGCTATTGAGCAACCATTGTTCTTACTTTGGTTGTAGTTGAGTACTTCCTTGCTTTCTCCCTAGCCCTTTAGTTGATCATTTCCCCTTTTAATTTATGCTAGTAAGTAGTTAACTTTTTTTTTTTATTCTCTATACATGCTAGAATAAATGCTTACAAATCATTATTCACTTCTTTTATGCTATGCTTGGATGAACATGCCTATGTCTTATTGGTTTTCTCTTACATGCTTAGATGAACATTTCTAGGCCAATACACAATTTTCTTTTGAATGCTTAGATGAGCACTTCTAGGCTAAAACACAACTTTCTCTTTAATACTTAGATGAACATGTCTAGGTAGTTGTTTTACATTTTTAAATGCTTGAACAAACATGTCAAAGTATTTTTGATTTTGTCTAGATAAACATGTCTAGGGTTTTTCTTTTACTTCTCTTCATAATTGCTTGGATGATCAAATATGCTTAAAGGTTTTATTTTTATTTGCTTTTCTTTGCAATTATGTTGATGACAAATAACATGACAATTTTTTTTCCCTCACATGCTTAGATGAACATGTCTAGGCTAGGAATTCTTTATTTATATTGATCTCTTGGACGAACATGCCATTACCTTCATTTTTTTGTTATCTAACAAGTTTTATTTTATTATTTTTTTTTCTCTTTATGTCAAATTCCTCTAACATATATTTATTTACACTTCTTGCAAATCACATGTTTATATGACATATTCTTTGTATTTGTTTGACATGACATGACATTGGCCACCTTAACCTAGGAGACCGGTTTTACCGGGCGAGATGGGTGCTTAATTCCTTCCCATCTCGTAAATTAGCCTCCGAACCAAGATTAAGGGTTCTAAACAATGTTTTTGTATATACAATTTTACCTTTTTTAGAATGTAACTAGGAAATAAAGCAATGTAATTTACTTTTCTTAGATTGTACCTAGGACAAAAAGCATTGTAAATTTTTGTTACAAAATTCGATGTAAATTGTCATATACATTAATACAACAGAAGTATTTTTCATTAAAGGTTTTCTTGTTTTTCCTTTTTAAATTAAATAAGTGGCGACTCCATGTAAAACCCTCAATCTAGGGGGGAGCACATTTTTATAGTGCTATCTCTTCTCCCCCTGCCCTTGCTCTAGAGACTTCCGAGCAGCCCCCGGCTATCCAAGATGCTCTCCCTCTCCCTGAGGCTTCGAAGGGACCTAGCCAAGCTGGTGATCAGGGCCAGAGGGCTAAAGGGGATAAAGACAAGGGTAAGGGCAAGGGGAAAAAGCCTTCCACAGAAGCCAAGGATACTGCCAAAGACAAGGAAGCTGCAGCCAAGGCGAAGGAAGTAGAGGCCAAGACCCAAGAAGCTGATCTTAAGGCCAATGACGCTCCTACTACCCAGCAGAGCCAGAAAGAAGATCCTCCTGCTCCTGATACCAAAGTCTAGCACTTAGGATTCTCTTTGTAATTTCTTTTGTAGTAGGGTTTTTTTTTTTTTTTTTTTTTTTAAATGACATTAGGTCAATGTGTATAATGTACTTTCTCTTTCACTTAATGAGAACGTTTTTCTCTTCGTCTTTTGCATTTTTTTTTTCTATGTGCTCTGAGTACCGCTATTATAAATAGCATTGAACTTTTGTTATTTTACCTTCAGTAAAAACTGATGATGATACACCGTTAACAACTTGAGGAGTTGGCTATAATACTGGGTTCGTCTTGACAGTTAGTGAGAAAAAAAAAAGATATCATAATGTGTTAATTTCACCCATGTATGTGGTTCGAGAGACCAAACATAACTTAGGATCTGTTTAACACTTATAAAAGAATGAATAAATGTCATTCAGTGTTAATTTTACCCAAATATGTGGTCTGAGAGACCTGACATAGCTTAGGATCTGTTTAACACTTATAAAAATGCCATTGAATGTTAATTTTACCCAAGTATGTGGTCCGAGAGACTTGACATAACTTAGGTTCTGTTTAAACACTTGTATAGATGTCATTGAGTGTTAATTTCCCCAAAACATCTGGTCCGAGGACTCAAGCATGACTAAGGTTCTGTTTAAACACTTGTATAGATGTCATTGAGTGTTAATTTCCTCAAAGCATCTGGTCCGAGGACTCAGGCATGACTAAGGTTCTGTTTACTTGTATAGATGTCATTGAGTGTTAATTTCCCCAAAGCATCTGGTCCAAGGACTCAGGCATGACTAAGGTTTTGTTTAAACACTTGTAAAGGATTGAACAATTGGGAGTATAATGCCTTTGTACAATAAATGAACGTATCGACAAAAGAAACTTTCATTAATAATAATAATACATTTTCAGGTTGTTAACATTCCAAGGGCGTGGTATTACATACTCATCGAAGTCTTTTAGAAAATATGCTCCTATACCAGCCACCGAGGTGATGCGATATGGTCCTTCCCAATTGGACCCTAGCTTTCCCAACACTGGGTCCTTCATAGTACCCAGAACTTTTCTCAATACCATGTCACCGGGCACTAATGGCCTTAACTTTACATTGGCATCATAACCCTGCTTGAGTTTGTGTTGGTAATATGCCAATTGGACCATTGCACTTTCGCTTCTTTCTTCAATAAAGTCTAAGATCTTTTCTAATAACTCATTGTTATTGCTCGGACTGAATGAGCTGGTCCTTAGCGTTGGGAAGCCTGTTTCTAAAGGAATAACAACCTCGACTTCATAAGTCATTGAAAAGGGAGTCTCCCCCGTTGATTTGCGAGGTGTGATTCGATACGTCTACAGGACATGTGGTAGTTCTTTCACCCACATTCCCTTCGCATCGTCCAATCTCTTCTTGAGTCCATTCACTATGACCTTGTTAACAGCCTTGGCTTGTTCATTCCCTTGGGGATAAGCTGGTGTAGAATATCTATTCGTAATTCCCAAATCACATCAATATCTTCTGAAAGATTTGCTATCAAATTGAAGGCTGTTGTTCGAGATGAGGGTGTGAGGGACCCTCAACCGAGTAACAATGTTTTTCCAGACAAATTTCTTGGCGTCCACGTCTCTAATATTTGCCAAGGGTTCAACTTCAACCCATTTAGTAAAGTAGTCCGTCTTGACTAGCAAATATCTCTTGTTCCCTGCGGCCTTGAGGAATGGCCAACAATATCTAAGCCCCATTGAGCAAATGGCCAAGGGCTGGATAGAGGGTTAAGGACTCCTCTTGGTTGATGTATATTTGGTGCAAATCTTTGGCATTGATCACAGTTTCTCGCATATTTTTGCGCTTCTTTCTGCATATTTGGCCACCAATAGCCCTGAGTGATGGCTCTGTGAGATCTTTTCTTCCTCCTGTGTGGCTTCCATAAATCCCTTCATGTAACTTCTCAAGGAGTAGCTTAAACGCTTTAGGGTGAATGCAGAGTAGGTATGGCCCAAAAAGAGAGTGCTTGTATAGTTTTTGGTCCTCGAATAGCCAGAAACAGGGCGCCTTTCTCCGTACTTTGTCCACCTCTGATTTATCCTCCGACAAGATGTCCTCTCTCAGGAATAGTACTATGGGATCCATCCAGCTAAGCCCTACTCTAACTTGGTGAACATTGACCACCTTTCCCGTAATTTCTGTGGGTTTGTACAAGTCTTCTATAAGGATCACCCGAGGTAAGCTCTGCATCGAGGAGGTTGCAAGCATGGCTAGGGAATCAGCATGTGTGTTTCCACTTCTAAGGACATGCAATAGGCTGAATGATTCAAATCTTGATTGCAAATGCCTAACTTGACTTAAGTACCCTTACATTCTCTCATCTTTTACTTCTAATTCACTCTTCACCTGGCCGACGACTAGTCTTGAGTTCGAGAACATCTTTACTGCCTTTCCTCCCATTTTTTGAACCATGGACATTCCTTCTAACAAAGTTTCATATTCAGCCTCATTATTTGTAGCCGAAAAGCCTAGTCTTAGTGACTTTTCAATAGTGATTTGTTCAGAGGAAACCAGAATTAGCCCTAGTTCGGAGCCCCTTTGATTTGCTACACCATCAACATATACCTTCCAGAATAAAGGTTCTTGCTGGGAGATTGTGCCAACTGATTTTCCATCTATGCTCTGTGTCGTTGCCACTTCTTCTAATAGGAGTTCAGCAAACTCGGCCACTTGGTCCGCCAGTACTTGGCCCTTGACAGAGGTACGAGGCATGTACTTGATGTCAAAAGCCCTTAGAACTATGCCCCATTTAGCAATCCTTCCCATGTAGTCGACACTTCGAAGTATAGCCCTGAGTGGAAGTTGAGTCAGGACGACGACCGTATGGGTTTGGAAGTAATGGGGAAGTTTTCGTGTACCATGCACTATCGCCAAGATGGCTTTCTCCAGTGGTAGATAGCGAATCTCGGCCTTATGTAGTGACTTGCTCACATAGTAGACTGGACGTTGTACGCCACTGTTAACTCGTATCAACACCAAACTCACAGCATGAAGGGCCACAGCAATATAAGCAAATAGAACTTCATCCATCTCAGGACTGGACATGATAGGTGGATGAGAGAGATATTCCTTAAGCTGTTGGAAGGCCAAAGCACACTCCTCAGTCCACTCAAATCCCTTCCATTTATTCATCAACAAGAAGAAGAGTCTGCATCTATTTACTGACCGAGAGATAAACCGATTTAAGGCAGCAGTCATTCCGGTTAGCTTCTGAGATTTTTTAGGATTCTGAGGTGGTTGTAAACTGTTTATCGCCTTAACCTGGTTTTGATTAACCTTGATTCCCCGGTGAGTCACCATATAGCCCAGAAACTTGCCTGATCCCACACCAAAAGAGCACTTGGAAGCATTAAGGCGTAGTTTGTGTTTCCTCAGAATTTCAAAAATGTTTCTGAGGTCTTCCACATACTCAGACACCACCTTGCTCTTCACCAACATGTCGTCTATATAGACCTCAATACTCTTGCCCAGTTGTGGTTCAGACATCTTAGTCATCATCCTTTGATAGGTGGATCCCGCATTTTTCAAGTCAAAAGGCATCACTTTGTAATGGTAATTTCTAGTGGGAGTGACAAAGGATGTCTTCTCTTGATCATCTAAGACTAGTGGTATTTGATGGTATCCTTGTAAGGCATCTAAGAAGCTCATTTGAGGATGACCAACAGTGGCATCTACTAGCTGGTCTATTCGAGGCATAGGGAATGGATCTTTTGGGCAAGCCTTGTTTAAATCCATGAAATCCACACATACTTGCCATTTCCCATTCTTTTTCTTCACTATCACAGTATTGGCCAGACACTCAGGGTAGAAAACTAGCCCCTGCCTGCTTAAACTTCATCACCTTGTCTTTGAAGGCATCAGAATGGTTTCTAGATGAGAACCGAGGAGGTTGTTTCTTGGGGGTAACAGATGGATTGAAATTCAAATGGTGGCAGATGAAGTTTGGGTCTACCCTCGGAGCTTCATAAGCATTTCACGCAAAAACATCAACATTTTTTCTAAGGAACTCAATTAGCTCTTCCCTTTCTTGGGGAGGTAGCTAGGAGTCGACCTGAAAGAACCTCTTCGGATCATCGCCAACAACAATCCTTTCTAGATCTTCGGTTGATCCATTATTGGGCAATACCGGAGTTTTTGATTGCTATAAGCCCCTTTCAGCAGAGGCCGAGGACTCAGCTTCGGGCCGATGTAAGATGGTAACCACCATGCACTGACTTCCCACAACCTCTTTAACCTAGCCTTCCGACAGATATTTCACCTTCTGATGCAGGGTAGAAGAGACGGCTCCTAAGGTATGAAGCCAAGGTCTGGCCATAATAGCCATGTAAGGTGAATAAGTGTCCACCACAATGAAATTCTCCTCCACCACTTCTAAACCAGTTTGTATGGGTAGTCTAATCTGACCTCTTGGAACAACGGTCTTCCCCTCGAAACTTACCAGAGGGGAATCATAGGCAGTTAGGTCCTTGGGTTTCAAATTCAGTCCCTTGTACAGGTCGGGGTACATAATCTTAACAGCACTGCCCTGGTCTATCAAAACTCTCTTCACATCATACCCCCTATCCTGAGTGTAACTACCAAAGTATTGTCATGGGGTTGGATGGTTCCGATCTTATCCTCGTTCGAGAAGCCCAAAACTGATTGGATTTCTATTCTGGCTTTTTTTGGCTCCAAATTGCTGTCCTCGGTGGACACCCGAGCCACAGACATCACTCTGGAAGGACAAGAACCGGTCCTACTAGGAGCAGCAAAGACGACATTGATCGTTCCTAGAGGAGGTTTTGAAGAAGCATCTCTCCGAGGGTCCGAACCTGTTTGCTTCGCCTGGCCACTGGAATGGTGCAGCACCTTCTTCAACTTTTCTTCTCGGACCAGCTGGTCCAAATGGTCCCACAAATTCCTGCAATCCTCTGTAGTGTGTCCCTAATCCTGATGGTATTGGCAATAAAGGTTCTGGTTACGCCTCATGAGGTTTCCAGCCATCTTGTTCGTCCATTTGAAGAACGACACGTTCTTAATCTTCTCCAGAACCTGATGTACCGGTTCTTGGAACACTACATTAACTGTCTGGGTGTTGGCAGACCTTGACAGTCTAGTGAAATCTCTCTGAGGTCGGTTATTACTATATCGGTCCGACCTGAAATACCTCCTCTCTTGAGGGAAAACCTTAGCCTTTCCTTTACCCAGTTGCTGGTCTTCCTTAACCCTTTTATACTTGTCAATCCGGTCCATGAGTTGGTGTAGGCCGGTGATAGATTTTCCTGTTAGGGACATCCTTAAACCATGCTCGGTTGGGAGACCACTCTTGAAAGTACTGATGGCGACATCATCAAAGTCACCATCTATCTCATTGTACATCTCCCAGTACCTGTCTGAGTATGTTTTCTACTTGTGTTTGTTCTGCCAAGATGTCACCTGCTGTATGACCCTTTAAATTCTTTGCGTTTATATCAACACCAGATTTTAATAACAACCTCACAGCCTGCATAATTTGATCAATGTAAATTAGTCGAGCCTTGAACCTGTCCCTTATGATAAACCAAATGTGCATAAGCTTCATTTTTGAAATAAAAAATTAAAATTATGATTAAAGAAGGAAAACAAAGATCATGATGTTTCAATTATTAACAATTCGCAAAGCCAGTGAATCATAAAAAGATTGTGGATTTTTGGCATGTTTTGAACATTTAATTCTTAACTATATGATCATGCATGCAGTTGAGTAGGAGGATTCTTTCTAATATTTCATGATTCAAATAAAATGTTGCTAATTTAAGTATGTACAAACTGTCACGTCATTTGAAATTTTAAATAACATAATAGTCTATACTGTGTTTGATATAAAAAATAAAATCATAATCATGAAATGAATTCTCTCCATTCCTAGCAAAATGAAGATCATATTCCTTGATGTCAGAACACAAGCTTTACGATATTTCTTTAGCACGTAAATAATTGAGGAATGGAGAGAGCTTGCCTTGGGTTGATTCTTGGATATTGCAATGTGCAACACAATGTTGCCTTCCTCGTTCTTCAATTCAAGATTTTCCTCTCCCAAAATATGGAATTCTTAGAGCTTTTGTGTCTAATCTATTCCACCAAGAATTTAAAAGCCTCCAACTTATTATATTTCAAAGCTATATGCAAAATAGTCTCATTTCGAGTCGTCACATCTTCAATAGAATTGGGACAGATTGATAAAAATTCAGCCAATAGATCAAGTTGATCATCTACTACTACTGCATAATGCAAAGGAGTGATACCCTTTTTTTCCTTTGATATGGACAAGGTCTCCATTGACTTGTAGAAGACGACTCACCATTTCGGTATGCTTATGTAGTAATGCAAGGTGAATGGGGCTAAACCCTTCTAGATTTGGCTTTCTAGCAAAAGACGGTTTTAATCTCATCATTTCCATAACAAAAGGTATGTGCCCATTACACACAGCTATGTGTAAAGGCTAAACCTATAGGCGACTTAGGCGGTCGCCTAAGGCTCCCACTTGTAAAAGGGCCCCCAAGTAGTAATAATATAGTATATAATATTGTGTTCTCATCTGAAAAAAATAATAATAATAACATAGTATACAATATTGTGTTCTCATCTGAAAAAAAAAAAAAAAAAAAAAAAAAAAAAAAAAAAAAAAAAAAAAAAAAACTGTTTCTCACACTGAAGTGACATGAAGGCTAATGCCATCACCATATCTTTAGGTTGCAGAAGAAAAGATTATAGAAGGCCCATTTCTCATTTGAGGGGAAAAAAAAAGGGTCGTTTCTCACTGAAGTGACATGAAGGCTAATGCAATCACCGTATCTTTTGCTTGCAGAAGAAAAGATTACAAAACACCCGTTTCTCATCTTGAAAAAAAAAAAAAAAAGCCTGTTACTAGCACTGAAGTGACATGAAATCCCATCACCAAATCTGTAACTTGCAGAAGAAAAGATTACAAAAAGCAAAAATCTTTAGCTTGTAGAAGAAAATATTACAAAAGGCAGAAAGAAGAAAAAAATCGCCAACTCTCTGACTCTCTCCAGTCTCCATCTTGATTCAAAAAAACAAAAAACACTCTTTTTAGTTGACTTACTCATCAATTGGTGTTGGCAATAGACTTGATGTGTTCACAGGTCTTCATTTCAGGTTCATTTTTTGTTTTCTCCTCCTTTGCCTCTTTCGTCTTCTTCATGGTTTGCTGGGTTTTTTTTTTTTTTTTTTTTTTGGTTGAAGAGGAGTTTGCTTTGCTATTGCTCATTGCTGCTGAGTAAAGAGCACAAGCAGTGGCGGCAAGAGAACAAACAAAAAGACTAAACAGTTTACTTTACAAAAAGTGAAAAAGAGACTTAGATTTCTCTAGAAGCATGATCTGGACCCTTAGAATTCTCTAGACTCTTTAGACTATTAAAGAAATCTAAAGATTTCTCTAGAATCCACTTAAGCTCTTAATGTCTTACACGTTAGTCTTTTAGACTTTTACACGTTTTAGAGTTTAGCCTTACACGTTTTGCTTTTTGCTTTTTTTTTTTGTTTTTTTTTATAAAAGAAATCAGATTTTTTTAGTGTGATGCCATGATGGACTTTTAGTCTTAGTGAATGAGTGAATCAAGTTGAGTTTTACATATTTTGCTAGTGGACTAGTCTTAGTGGATCCAATCAAGTTAAGTCTTACACATTTTGCTAAAAAAAAGGTTTATTGCTACATAAAAAAAAGAGAATTGATAACAAAATTATAAATTTAGAATAATTTACTTTGTATTAATATTAATTTTAATTTTTTTGTGCAGGTTTAAAGTGTAAAGTGATCATATTAAGTAAAGCTACAATTGTGCTTTTTATAAACCGGGTTCTATTGTTTTATACATTAAATTTATATTATTCTAGTTAAATTGTAATTTTTATTATTATTATAGATTGTATTTCATTTATTCGTAAATATTTTTTAATTACAAATGTCTACTAGAAAATATCCATCCGGATATGAAAAACTAAAAAAAAAAAAAAGACAAAGAGAAGAACTAATTGAATCTCAAAAAGGAGCTATGGACAAATTTATTACTAGTAAAAAACAAAATCTTGCAGAAAATTTGAGTGAAAGTTTCATAAATGAAGAAGAAATTCATCAAAAAGAGTTAGAAGATAATGAAAATATACAACAAAATGATAATAACGAAGGTGGTCATGATAATGTTCAAACATGTAATGTCACCATTCTTGATAATGAAGCTCAAAATAATTTAGAGGAGAGTGAAAATATTAATGATCAACCTAATTATATTCCTACAAATATTTTTGATCCAAGTCAATGGAAAACTATTGATATAAAATTAAGAGATTTGTTAGTAGAAAATGGTCCAATAAGAGTTGATGATCTAAACTTTCCTATAGATAAGAACTCTAGACATTTTTCTACTACGCATTATATTCGAAAATTACCAAATGGGGAGAAACATGATAGAAAATGGTTAGTGTATTCGAAAGACCTAGATAAAGTATTTTGTTTTTGTTGCAAGTTGTTTAATTCAAAATCTAATACAAATCAACTAGCTAATGGAGGAACTAAGGATTGGAAAAATATTAGTTCTATTCTTAAAAATCACGAAACAACCAATGAGCATATTACTAATATGAATACTTGGATTGATTTAGAACTAAGATTATTGAAGAATAAAAAAATTGATAAAAATGTCCAAGAACAAATTAAGAAAGAGAAAGATCATTGGAAAAAAGTGTTATTAAGAATAATAGCGGTGGTAAAAAATCTTGGTAAAAATAATTTGGCATTCCGAGGAAAAAAGGAAAAGATCTATCAAGAAAATAACGGAAATTTTTTAAGTATAATTGAAATGATTGCAGAATTTGATCCAATAATGCAAGAACATGTTCAACGTATTCAAAATGGTGCAATTCATAATCATTATCTTGGACATAATAAACAAAACGAAGTGATACAATTATTAGCAAATGAAATTAAAAGTAAAATTATAAAAAAGATTAAAGAAGCAAAATACTTTTCAATTATACTTGATTGTACCCCCGATGTAAGTCATCAAGAACAAATGACTCTCATACTAAGATGTGTGGATGTTTCAATAAGTCCGATAAAAATAGACGAACATTTTGTGGAATTTTTAAAGGTAGATAATATTTCTGGAAAAGGTCTTTTCAATGAAATTATAAATGCAATAAAAAATCTTGAACTTGATATTAATGATGTACGTGGACAAGGATATGATAATGGGTCTAATATGAAAGGGAAAAAACAAGGGGTACAAAAAAGAATTCTTGATATAAATCCTAAAGCATTTTACACACCATGTGGTTGTCATAATCTCAACCTTGTCCTATGTGATATGGCTAATTCTTGTCCTAAAGCTATTTCTTTTTTTGGAGTAGTACAACGAATATACAAACTATTTTCTTCTTCCACAAGGCAATGGAAAATTTTACAAGATAATGTGACAGGTTTAACTCTTAAGCCATTGTCACAAACACGTTGGAAAAGTCGAATTGAAAGTGTGAAAGCAATAAAATTTCAAGTTCTAGAAATAAGAGATGCTTTGTTACAATTGGCAAAAACAAGTGAAGATCCTAAAACAAAAAGTGAAGCTGATTGTTTAGCAACATATGAGATTGAAAGTTTTGAGTTTTTGTTAGCTGTGACTATTTGGTATGATATAT
Source organism: Quercus robur (assembly GCF_932294415.1). Taxonomy (NCBI): domain Eukaryota; kingdom Viridiplantae; phylum Streptophyta; class Magnoliopsida; order Fagales; family Fagaceae; genus Quercus; species Quercus robur. The sequence continues at coordinate 46,294,355 of NC_065541.1, forward strand.
TATTTGCTGTTAACTCTGTTAGTAAAAATTTACAATTGAAAGACATGCATATTGATATTGCTATAGATCAATTAAAAGGTCTCATGTCTTTTTTTTAAAAATATAGAGAAGATTGATTTACATCTGCTATGAATTCATCTAAAGAAATTGCAAGCAAAATGGAAATAGAGCCTATATTTCGTGAAAAACGTATAATTCGTAGGAAGAAACAGTTTGATGAGAATGTCAATGATGAGACAACACAATCCGCCGAAGAATATTTTTGAATTAATTATTTTTTATATATAGTAGATCAAGCTATTTTTTCAATTGAAAGTAGGTTTGAACAATTTCAAATATATGAAAATATTTTTGGTTTTTTATTTAATTTTGAAAAACTAAAATCACTAGATAATGATAGTTTGAAAAAAAATTGTCTTAATCTTGAATGTTTTCTCACACATGAAACTTATTCCGATATTGATGGCTTAGATTTATATTCAGAACTAAAAATTTTAAAAGAAGTTTTGCAAATAAATGATAACTCTCCAATTAATGTACTAAATTATATAAAGATGCTAGAATCTTTTCCAAATGCATGTATTGCTTTCAGAATATTACTAACTATACCTATTACAGTTGCTTCCACAGAAAGAAGTTTTTCAAAATTAAAATTAATAAAATCCTATTTAAGATCAACTATGTCACAGGAAAGATTAAGTGGATTAGCTATATTATCAATTGAAAAGGAAATGTTAGTGGAACTTGAATGCAAAAACTTAATTAGTAATTTTGCCTCTCAAAAAGCAAGAAAAATAAATTTTAATTGAAAAAAAAAATTAATTTATAATAAAAGGCCCCGTTTAAAACTTTCGCCTAGGGCCCCCAAATTCATTGAGCCGGCCCTGTGTAAAGGAGTATCAAAAAAAGGAAAACGATCAATGTGGTCCAAAAGACATGCATCCTCTTGAATCAACATGTACAGTGTGTCAACATCACCACATTGAGCAACTTGTTTCAGCCTCTCAATTCTCTCACCCATCCAAGAGAACGTGAATATAGATATAAAGGTAGGGATTTCCTCAATAGTATAACTTTAGAGAGTGGAAATTAATGGTTATGGGCTATAGCAGCTAGCTGGAGTGAAGAAAATGATGGAGTAATTGAGGAGATCAATGTAACCTGCTAGAGCTAACACCATCTCTTTTTATAGCGCCTGAAGACTTGAGGAAAATGATCATGTATGGCGGCAGAGTCATCTAAGAAGGATTAAGGAACCTTCCAACCTTAGTTTCTTTTTCTGGGAAATAAAGTTGTTGATGTATCTTAAAAAAAAGACATGTTAAAGTCAAATTTGTTATATTTGGCAACTCCTTTGCAGAATTTAGCTTTGACTTCTTTTGCCAACGGATAACTTTGAATAATCAGCCGTTTTTTTTTTTTTTTTTTCTTTAGGTTTGGGAACAATTTATCTTTTTTTTTTTTTTTTTTTTTTTTTTTTTTTTTTTTTTTTTTTTTTTTCAAAAAATTGTTGTTGAAAGTACCAAAGATAAAAGAAAAAAAAAAAAAAATTTAAGGCGAAAACCACATTTTCATCCTTACATTTTTACGCGATTTTCACTTTGGTTCTTATATTTTATTTTCATTGCTTTTAGTCCCTATTTAGAAAAACGCCATCCATTTTAGTCCTTTCTATCAATGCCCTAATGACAAAGTCCTATGTGACAGTTGGAACTATTAAAATAATAATAAAATTTTTTATTTTGGCACTGAAAAATGTCACGTCAGCATTTAAATTAAAAAATTAATTTATTAATTTTAACTAAATGAAAAAATTAAAAACATAAATAAAAACCAAAAATCACATTAATTGAGATCTAAGTATATCTTGAACAAGACCAACAAGAACACAAACCCAAATCTAAGAACACAAAATTAAAATCCAAAAATCACAAACCCAGAAAATAAGAACAAAAATTAAACTACAAATCCACATCAAATTAAACATACTTAGATCTGGCTTTGTAGTGGGGGCTTCTTCTTTTACTGTTGAAATCCAAGGGGACTTTGTTGGGACTTTTTGACTAAACATTGAGCGTCGGGCTCTGCATTTTGGGTTTTTAGAGCATCTCCAATGGTCAATGCAAAAGAAAAATATTTTCTATAATAGAGAATGAGACCAAAAAAAGCCACTCCAATGGATTCTCTATACCCAAAATTTTTTTTGGCTCATGAACAGTAGCTCATCAAATCTGATGGGCTATTGTTCATTCTTCAAATTTTTTTTTTCTATTATAATAATCAGGTGTTGAATAAAAATATGTTGGAAGATGTATAGTTGTTAGAAAAAGAATAAATAATGAATGAAGAAATAATATTTAAATGAGATAGTGAATCTATTGGAAAGTGTATTTGAAAACGTGGGTAGATAAAAGGTAAAAGTCACTGTTCTTTCTCCAAACAATACAAAAATTTGATGAATTTGTTGGAGATGCTCTTAAATTGAAACCTCGCAGACCCTCTTTGTTATTTCTTTCTTAGCTCTCTGATTTGAGTTTCTGAAGCTCAAAAATCTTAACTTTCTAAAGAAATTTCTAGGTTTTTGCTTTCCACACTTTACCTTCTCAGCAAATCCTATCATTTCAGTTAGTTTTTTCGTCTTTGTGTCCTGGGGTTTCTTTATTTACCAATGCTACTTCTTTTCTGGTATCTAGTAGTTTCCACTTAAACATTTATTGGTTTTCCGGAGCTACAAGTCTAGCCTTACAGAAAAAGTTGGCCTTTTGCTTTTGTTTTCTTCTGTTTTTGGAATTTCTTGGGTTATGTATGCGTTTAGGTTAGCTTGTTTGTTTCAAAGTCTGTGTCTTTGAAGCTCAGTATGAGTGATTTCAGGCTCTATTTTCTTCTGTGTCGGCACTAATTTCTCATGGCTCTGTTGGGTCTTTGAGTTTCTTAGAACTACTAGCAAGCAATGCTAGCATTGTTGAGAATGAAACGCGAACTTAGTTTGTTGTCGTTGTTGTTGCTGTTGCTGGCTGTAATCCCAGCTGTTGTGAGATCTCTGAGTCCATCATTAATTTTCTATTCTTATTTTCTGGGTTTGTGATTTTAAGATTTTAATTTTGTGTTCTTAGATCTGGGTTTGTGTTCTTGTTGTTATTGTTCAAGACACACTTAGATTTCAATTAATGTGATTTTTTGTTTTTATTTATGTTTTTAATTTTTTTATTTAGTTAAAATTAATAATTTTTTTATTTATTTAGATGCTGACGTGGCATTTTTTAATGCCAAAATAAATTTTTTTTATTATTATTTCAATAGTTCTGCCTGCCACGTAGGACTTTGCCATTAGGGCATTGACGGAAAGGACTAAAATGGATGGCGTTTTTCTAAATAGGGACTAAAAGTAGTGAAAATAAAAGATAGAGACCAAAGTGGGAATCACGTGAAAATGTGGTTTTCGCCAAAAATTAAATGGAGTAAATAAGTGACTCATACGGAACTCGTAAATAATAGGAAAAATAAGAAAAAGTTAAATAAAATAAATATGTGACTCTGAGACCTGCAAATAGTTGAAAACATAAGCAATAAATTGGCTTATAATTCAATCCCAAATAGGCACCATTCTATGACTTTTTTTTAATTGACATGAACAACATAGAGTTCAAGTCGCCACATTTTTTCTCACTGATTAAAAAAAAAAAAAACCAAATTTATGTTGCGACTATATTAAAACTCTCTTACCTTGTGATATTGAGAGAGGTTTTTTTTTTTTTTTTTTTTTTTTTTTAATATATATATATATATATATGATTTTCACTCTATTTTTAATCTCCTTATATTTATTAATTAAACATCTCTTAAATGTTACTTGAGGAGTTAGGCTTAAAATAAAATTACATAAATCTTTATATTGTGTATTCTATCTATTGACATAAACCTCCTATGATTCACTACCCTCACAACAAATTTCTGCTCATGTTATCTCAAGATTCTCAACAACAGGAACAAAGCCAGAGTTTTGAGTTAAGGGGGGCGGCTTTATTGTTAGCTATGTGCAGCGGTTTCAACCTTTGACTCTACTACTATTAATTTACTGAGATTTTTTTTTTTTTTTTTTTTTTTTTTTCGGTAAGAACAAAATTATTTTTGTTTAGAATTTTTTAAATGACAGGGTTGTTTATTTTAAATAAAATTGGTTAATTGAGCTTAATTATTTTTAAGTTTTACTATTGGTAATTTTTGTTGTTGAGCTATTTTTTGGGGGCTTGTATATTTTGTTTTAGATTTTAGATCTATAAATTTTTTTATAGTCACTAAAATGAGGAAAATACTAATACTACAAACTTTTTTTATAAATTATTGATATAATAAGTGGTTACTAGTAAATAAAAAAAATGATGTGAGTAGTGGGTCTATGTGCGAACCAATACAAGTTTTCTACTAAAACAATTTGTAAAAATGTTGTAAAAAAGTATGTGAGTATAGCATTATTCTTAAAAAAAAAATCAATGATATTGTTTAAGGGGAAAAAAAAGTAATTTTATAAAACAAAATTGCTAAAATTAGTACACACTCATATATATAATATTAATAATAATATTTTAAAAAAAAAAAAATTAGGGGGCAAGTCCAAAGCTACCTTCGTCGCTGCTCAAAAAAAAAAAAAAAAACAAAACAAATTCACTCCTGTGCAAGGTTATCTTAACAAAATTTGGCTGCACTCAATCCAAAAACCTTAGAGAAATTGAAGTCAAAGTAGTTGATCTCGTCACTCAATTAACATGACAGGGATTCACGTTCCAATGTAGATTTAGAAGAGTAATTAAAATAAAATAATAAAAATAATTATTATGTATAAAGTTTTTTTTTTATTTTTTTTTTTTTTTTAGAGAAGGATCTTATTAATTTAAAAAAAAAAAAAAACTATCAACACATATTTTTCAGTCACATGACATATTAAATAATTATGTGACGTGTCTAAATGATATATTTTTTATTTGATAGATGCCATAGAATTCTAACTTATGTCGTTCGTTCCATTACTCTTTATTATTATGCTAAAACACTAATTGGTTTTCGGTGTAATAGGCTCTAAATTTTAAATCTCATATTCAACAACACTTTAAATGATATAATAAATCATGTAAATTAATACATGCACAAGATCTTATAAACTATCATGCAATGGGTTGAAGAAAATTCTTTCAAATTAGTTTGGAGGAATCTCCTCCAACCTATTATGTTATAACTCATAAACTCAATTAAATATCTCTTGTGTAGGTTCATGATTTTCTCAATATTTTCTCAACATAATGTGATTGATCAAGATATATTCCATCACATGTTTTTGTAATTTTCATGCCCAAAAAAAAATTAGCCTCACCAAGATCTTTCATATCAAAATGGCTTTTAAGCATAATTTTTGTCTCATTTATAACATGCATATTTGAGCCAAAAATCAACATATCATCCACATAGAGGCTAATAATAACATGTAGATTATTCCATGATTTAGAATAAATACATTTATCACATTTATTTGATTTATAACCATTCTCAATCATGCAGGAATCAAACTTTTCATGCCACTGCTTAGGTGCTTGTTTTAAGCCATATAGGGATTTAGTTAGCTTACATACCTTGCTTTCTTGTCCAGGCTCTACAAAGCCTTCAGGTTGGTCCATATAAATCTCTTCCTCTAGGTTTCCATTTAGAAAAGCAGTTTTTACATCCATTTGATGAATTTTCAAATAAAAAATTGCTGCAATAGCAATTAACAATCTAATAGATGTAATTCTTGTTACCGGAGAAAATGTATCAAAGAAATCAAGATCAGCTTTTTGTTTAAAGCCTTTTGCAACAAGTCTAACTTTAAACTTATCTATCGATCCATCCGGTTTCAACTTTTTTCTAAGGACCCATTTACAACCTATGGTCTTACAACCTGGTGGAAGATCTACTAATTTCCAAGTTCTATTAGAAATTAGAAATTCCATCTCATCATTTACAGCCTCTTTCCAAAATATAGCATCAGGTGATGTTAAAGCCTCTTTTAAATTTTGGGGATTTTCCTCAATGTTAAAAACATAATAATCAAGACCAAAATCTTTTTCAACTCTAGCTCTTTTACTCCTTCTAGGTTCCATTTCAAAATTTTCTTGAATCTAGACCTGATTGTACGTTATGCTACTGATTGTACTAGACCTGACATTGCATATGCAGTAGGAGTGCTTAGCAGATTTACTAGCAAGCCTAGTAAAGATCATTGGCTAGCTATTGAGCGAGTCATGAGATATTTAATTGGTACTAAAAACTATGGCATATTTTATAAAAAGTACCCCGCTGTGATTGAAGCTTTTAGTGATGCCGATTGGAATACTTTGTCAGGTGATTCTCTCTTTACCACTGGTTATATTTTTACCATAGGTAGTGGTGTTATTTGTTGGAAATCTAAAAAGCAAACAATAATTGCTAATTCAACAATGGAAGCTAAATTAATAGCATTAGCTTCAGCTAGTGAAGAGGCAAATTGGCTTGGAGATTTGTTATATGAAATTCCACTTTGGAAAAGCTAATTCCACCTATATTAATTCATTGTGATAGCACTGCCGCAATTGGTAGAGTTAAAAACCGTTACTACAACGGTAAATCCAGACCTATAAGAAGAAAGTACAGTACCGTGCGATCTTATTTGAGTAGTGGCATCATAACTGTGGATTATATTAAATCTAATGATAATCTTGCAGATCCATTTACCAAGACCTTGGCAAAAGATAGAGTCTGGAATACATCGAGGGGGATGGGACTAAAGTCCATAGAATCATGAGCCATGTATGAGGATACCCAACCCAAGGACCAGAGATCCTGAGAATTGGGTTCAATGGGAAAAACGAATCATACGATGGTCGTAAGAAATGCACTATTCATTTTTTAAAATTATTTATTCTGTAAATAATTTTTTAATTGTTCATCCCTATGATGTAAGTGCATTTATCTTGTAATGTGGAGAGGTTGAGTAAAAAACTCTTAATGAAATTTGTAGCTCGTATGAGTGAGGTGTCAGAATTATAGGAGCACCCTTGACAAAATTTCACCTATGTGAGTGTGGGGGTAGGGCCGCTCCCTATGAGATTTGGACTTAATCTCAAATGCACTCATGAAATTGGGATCAGCACACGGCAATAAAGTGCTAGCTATAAAAGCTCATGTCAACACCTGGAGCACTATGTGTGAGCATCAATAATTTATTTCCCTTAAGCAGTCATAGTTCAAGTCGGAGACCACTACTGACTCTGAAGTAGAGATTGTTGTTTCACTAAGTGAAGGTTCAATGCAGAGCACAGCTTCATGATGCATAATAATTCCTCTTTGCCCGGTAATCTCTCATTTTCCAAATTTAATATTAAAATGAGTGGGGGAATGTTAGTACATTTTAAATTAAATATTAAAACTCAAAATAACTGAAGATGAATAAAGAGATGAGTTATAATAAAAGTTGTTAAAGAAAGAGTTACTTGTATGTAAGTTAGATTAAATAAATTAAGAGAAGTTTTCTAAATTAATAAATAACATGTAGGTTATGTGAAAGGTTGGAAGACTATATATACGGCTATGCTATGGACTAATTTCATATCAAGAGTGAATGAAGAAAATGGTTAAAAGCAAAGAGTATTGTGTGAGAGAGTGAATTCAATAATATTTCTAAATACTTGAGAGATTTCGGGCCAAAGAAAGGTGTTCTTCTGGTGGAGCTTTGTGCTTGAACACTTTGTGCAGAAGCTGTTCTAGCCATATAACATTTGTAGGGCTGTTGTATCCTGGGGGAGACAAGTCAGAGAAAGTCTGCACCGATTACAAAGATTAGCCAACCAAGGGCTTGAATTTCCGTTATTATTGTGTTTGCACCAACACATTTACATTTAAGTATGTCACATAATTAATTAAATAGGCCAAATTACTAAAAATATGCTTGAATAGTTTTATCAATCCTTATGTAGTAGATTGGCTCTACCGATTTGGACGAAATTTGGAATCAAGTCATAGGTTAAATTTCAAAATTCTACTTAAAAAGAAAAAAAAATTTGAAGAATCGATCACATGTTCATTTTCTTCTAAGTTCTAACCTTTATGCAAAAACTTTATCAGGTTCATTATTTATTGCTTAGAAGGAGTCATAGGTTCATTTTGTTCTAACGTTTTTCCTGCCTTTTTCTTTTCCTCCATCTTAAAACTGTTGGCGCCGACTGTTTTACACCCAGTTGTTTTTTTTGACTGAAAGATGTAGAAACTGTTTTACACCCAGTTGAATATAATAAGAAACTGAAATTCCACCAACGTTAAGCAAACGAATGAATAATGGGAAATGGCACATTTGTTCATTTGGTGTGAAAGAAAGACTGCGCGTTTGGCTGCGCTGAATTGTTGACAGTACGTTTTCGCGTTTAGCAGCATTTTTTTTTTTTTTTTTTTTCTGTTCTGTTCTGTAAAGCACCAACACTAGTCTATAATTCTACTTTATTACATACCTAATAGATTTTTGGGTAACAAATATCTGTTAGAATTATTAATGGTTTCTTTTTCTCACGTGTTTTGTTCAATGCATTAATTTATTGAAAGCTTCTTGAAGTTGAATACTATAGTGCTACTTTTTTTTGATAAACTATTGTGCTACCTACTCGGCAAAAAAAACCATTGTGCTACCTAGTACTTGTCAATCGGCTTCGATGGTCCCGTGACCCTTCATGATCATGGCGAAGTTTAGAAAAAGGAGGAGAAAAAGACGGGGCAGTTGCCCCCTTGCCCCTCTTAAAAAACCTCTAACTCTCTCCTAAAATTTGATTTTGTCCTCCCAACATGCCGAATTGAGACTATTATACTATGTATGGTAGTTTGGAGGGAGAGAATAGTAGAGTAGAGGGAAGTAGAGTAGTGGGGAGGAGAGTAAAAGGGAATAGTTATCCTCCACCTTGTTTGGATATTTTTAAAATTGAGTAAGCGAGAGGGGAATAATTAGTCTTTTCATAATTTATAATTTTGTTAATATGGTTAAGGTAAATTTGGTAATTTATTTGGTCAAGCAATTCTATGCTTTACTCTCCCTCCAAATTTCTTCAATTTGAGGGGAATTAAAAATGGGAGGTTAGAAGTAGTTAAAACCTCCTCAAACCCCTCCAAATCTCTTCCCCACCTCATTTAAAAAACATCCAAATAAGGTAATTTAAGTTACTCTTCCTCCCTCTATTCTACTCTCCTCTACTCTCCTTCCATCCAAACAAACTATTAGGAAACATAGAGCAGAGAAATGAGTCAATGCTTAATAGAGAATACAAAAAAACAATGACACTTCATTTTTAATTGTTCTAAAATTTTCATTAAAAAATGTTTTAAAGTAAATAAAATTCTACCTATCTTAGTCAAAAGATTATAATAGATTTTTTTAATAGAAAAAATATATGTTTATATAAACTATAATCTCTTATATGTGTTTATTGTTGAACGATTTTTTATGGGATAATAAATTGATTAGTATTTTTTTTCTATTTATCATCAAACAAAATAGGAAGATCTTTTCTATATATCAAGAATCAATTAATTTGGAATCAAAATGTATAAAAAGGAATTAAAGGTTTGAAGAGAAAAAGATACCAAATAAAAGATAGTTACCATTTAAATTTGAAAAATGATAATTTTTTTTTTTGTTCATGAAAGTTTATGTATAAATAATTAAATTTTTACTACTTTATATGTTTATTATTTAATTATTTTTAATTTATACATATAATCAGTAAAACATAATGTTTTCTACCCATATACAACTAAATTAGTCTAAAAAATAGTTGTTTCCGACTTTAAAAAGCTATTTATAACCATACATTTTTAGATCCAAAACAAATCCCCTTGATAAAAAAGTCCATGGACGGTGATTGCCTTGAAAACATTTTACACGTGTTATTATGGATGTGTTTGCATGTGTGACTAAAAGAAAGGTATGAAAAAAAATAAGTATAAAGCATGAGCAAAGTAGTGGAGATGGAATCTTGACTTTTCTTTATCATGCATTCAAGCTCTTCAGCTTATTGGTGATATATTTATTAGTGTTTTTGTCTTTGTTTGGTGGATGGAAAAGTGTGTTGAAGTGGGCCGTGTGGCTTGAATTGCCACAAGCCCACGTCGGTCACTATTGACCAAATCCTATTTGTAATAGGAAAGTTTACTCAGCCGACTTTCATAAAGTAACATATATATATATATATATATATATGTGTGCTTTATTATATGCAGCCGTGAGATCAAAAAAAAAAAGGAAAAATTCCAATTAACCTAGTGAGCAGCCGTATGAGAGAAAATAGAGAAAAGAGAGGCAGCCAACTTCTATTCTTATTTTTTCTGTGAGAGAGTGCTAGGGTGTAATTGAGATTTGGGTTTCTTGAGAGTGTTCTTGTGCACTATTGTATTTTCCCTGATAATAGTGAAATCCCTGCAACTCCGTGGACGTAGGCAAATTGCCGAACCACGTAAATATTGTCTTGTGCGTGTGATTATTTTCTTTGACGTGTGTTTTCTCTATTTGTTTTGTTTCTCACAGGTTGGGATTTTTGGTTAAATTCCCTACAACTGGTATCAGAGCCAGGTTTAGGTTTGAGTGGGAGCAATGACAGAGGAAGCAGGAAAGGCGTCTGGAATAGAAAAGTTTGATGGCACAGACTTCGCGTATTGGAGGATGCAGATTGAGGATTACCTTTATGGGAGGAAATTGCATCAACCGCTTCTAGGGGAAAAACCTGAGGCTATGAAGGCTGAGGAATGGGCTCTTCTTGACAGACAGGTACTAGGAGTTATCAGGTTAACTCTGTCTAGGTCTGTTGCACACAATGTTGTAAAGGAGAAGACCACAGCAGATCTGATGAAAGCTTTGTCTGGTATGTATGAAAAGCCGTCAGCAAACAATAAGGTGCACTTGATGAAGAAACTGTTCAATCTGAAGATGGCAGAGAATGCATCAGTAGCTCAACATCTGAATGAATTTAATACTATCACAAATCAATTGTCGTCTGTAGAAATTGATTTTGATGATGAGATTCGTGCTCTGATCGTCTTGGCTTCTTTGCCAAACAGTTGGGAGGCAATGAGGATGGCAGTAAGCAATTCTACAGGAAAGGAAAAACTCAAGTACAATGATATACGAGATTTAATTCTGGCCGAGGAGATTCGCAGAAGAGATGCAGGTGAATCCTCAGGATCTGGTTCTGCCCTAAATCTTGAGACAAGAGGCAGAGGTAATAACAGAAATTCAAATCGGGCAGATCAAAATCCAGAAATTCTAATCGGAACAGAAGTAAATCTAGATCAGGCCAACAAGTACAATGCTGGAATTGTGGGAAAACAGGTCACTTTAGGAATCAATGCAAAAATCCTAAGAAGAAGAATGAAGATGATTCTGCTAATGCTGTAACAGAAGAGGTACAGGATGCATTACTTCTTGCAGTAGACAGTCCACTTGATGATTGGGTTTTGGATTCAGGAGCTTCGTTTCATATCACTCCACACCGAGAAATCATACAGAATTATGTTGCAGGTGATTTTGGTAAGGTGTATTTGGCTGATGGTTCAGCCTTGGATGTTGTGGGTATGGGAGATGTTCGAATATTATTGCCCAATGGGTCTGTTTGGTTACTGGAGAAGATTCGACATATTCCTGACCTGAGGAGGAATCTGATTTCTGTTGGACAACTTGATGATGAAGGACATGCAATACTATTTGTTGGTGGTACTTGGAAGGTTACAAAGGGAGCTAGGGTATTGGCTCGTGGAAAGAAGATTGGTACTCTGTACATGACCTCAAGTCCAAGAGACACAATTGCAGTTGCTGATGCAAGTACTAATACAAACCTATGGCACCGCAGACTTGGTCATATAAGTGAGAAAGGGATGAAGATGCTGTTGTCAAAAGGAAAACTACCAGAATTGAAGTCCATTGATTTTGACATGTGTGAAAGTTGCATCTTAGGAAAGCAGAAAAAGGTGAGCTTCTTGAAAACTGGCAGGACACCGAAGGCTGAAAAATTGGAGTTAGTACACACTGATTTGTGGGGACCTTCTCCGGTTGCATCCCTTGGAGGTTCAAGGTACTACATCACTTTCATTGATGACTCAAGTAGAAAGGTATGGGTTTATTTTCTGAAAAATAAATCAGATGTATTTGAAACCTTTAAGAAGTGGAAGGCCATGGTTGAGACAGAAACAGGTTTAAAAGTAAAATGTTTGAGGTCAGATAATGGAGGAGAGTACATAGATGGAGGGTTCAGTGAGTATTGTGCTGCACAGGGAATTAGGATGGAGAAGACCATTCTTGGGACACCACAGCAGAATGGTGTGGCTGAGCGCATGAATAGAACTCTCAATGAGCGTGCTAGGAGTATGAGGTTGCATGCTGGACTACCAAAAACTTTTTGGGCTGATGCTGTTAGTACTGCAGCTTACCTGATAAACCGAGGACCTTCAGTTCCCATGGAGTTCAGACTTCCTGAGGAGGTTTGGAGCGGTAAAGAGGTAAAGTTTTCACACTTAAAAGTTTTTGGTTGTGTTTCTTATGTTCATATTGATTCTGATGCTCGTAGTAAACTTGATGCAAAGTCTAAAATATGTTTTTTCATTGGCTATGGTGATGAGAAATTTGGCTATAGGTTTTGGGATGAACAAAACAGGAAAATCATCAGAAGTAGAAATGTGATATTTAATGAACAGGTTATGTACAAGGACAAGTCAACTGTAGTGTCAGATATTACAGGGATAGATCAAAAGAAATCTGAGTTTGTCAACTTAGATGAATTGACTGAAGGTACTGTCCAGAAAAGGGGTGAAGAAGACAAGGAGAATGTAAATTCACAGGTAGATCTGAGTACACCTGTAGCTGAAGTTCGCAGATCTTCCAGGAACATTAGACCTCCACAGCGTTATTCACCCACTTTAAATTATCTCCTGTTGACTGATGGTGGTGAGCCAGAGTGTTATGAAGAAGCCTTGCAAGATGAGAATTCAAGCAAGTGGGAGTTAGCCATGAAGGATGAGATGGATTCCTTGTTGGGGAATCAAACATGGGAACTGACTGAATTGCCAGTAGGAAAGAAGGCTTTGCACAACAAGTGGGTATACAGAATAAAGAATGAACATGATGGTAGCAAACGTTACAAGGCCAGATTAGTTGTTAAAGGGTTCCAGCAGAAGGAAGGCATTGACTACACAGAGATATTTTCTCCAGTTGTGAAGATGTCAACAATCAGACTAGTACTGGGAATGGTGGCTGCAGAAAACTTACATCTTGAGCAGTTAGATGTGAAGACAGCATTCCTTCATGGTGACTTAGAGGAAGACCTTTACATGATTCAGCCAGAAGGGTTCATTGCTCAAGGACAAGAGAATCTAGATCTGAGTACACCTGTAGCTGAAGTTCGCAGATCTTCCAGGAACATTAGACCTCCACAGCGTTATTCACCCACTTTAAATTATCTCATGTTGACTGATGGTGGTGAGCCAGAGTGTTATGAAGAAGCCTTGCAAGATGAGAATTCAAGCAAGTGGGAGTTAGCCATGAAGGATGAGATGGATTCCTTGTTGGGGAATCAAACATGGGAACTGACTGAATTGCCAGTAGGAAAGAAGGCTTTGCACAACAAGTGGGTATACAGAATAAAGAATGAACATGATGGTAGCAAACGTTACAAGGCCAGATTAGTTGTTAAAGGGTTCCAGCAGAAGGAAGGCATTGACTACACAGAGATATTTTCTCCAGTTGTGAAGATGTCAACAATTAGACTAGTACTGGGAATGGTGGCTGCAGAAAACTTACATCTTGAGCAGTTAGATGTGAAGACAGCATTCCTTCATGGTGACTTAGAGGAAGACCTTTACATGATTCAGCCAGAAGGGTTCATTGCTCAAGGATAAGAGAATCTAGTCTGCAAACTAAGAAAGAGCTTGTATGGCCTAAAACAAGCTCCTAGACAGTGGTACAAGAAATTTGACAGTTTTATGCACAGAATTGGGTTCAAGAGATGTGAAGCTGATCACTGTTGCTATGTTAAGTTTTTTGACAATTCTTACATCATATTACTGTTGTATGTGGATGATATGCTTATTGCAGGGTCTAGCATTGAGGAGATTAATAATCTGAAGAAGCAATTGTCCAAACAGTTTGCAATGAAGGATTTGGGAGCTGCAAAGCAAATCCTTGGTATGAGAATCATTAGAGACAAGGCTAATGGTACAGTGAAGCTTTCACAGTCAGAGTATGTGAAGAAAGTTCTCAGCAGGTTCAACATGAATGAAGCCAAACCAGTGAGCACACCCTTGGGTAGTCATTTCAAACTAAGCAAAGAACAATCACCGAAGATAGAAGAAGAAAGGGACCACATGAGCAAGGTGCCCTATGCCTCAGCTATTGGCAGCTTGATGTATGCTATGGTGTGTACAAGGCCAGACATTGCACATGCAGTAGGAGTTGTGAGTAGATTCATGAGTAGGCCTGGAAAGCAGCATTGGGAGGCAGTCAAGTGGATTCTGAGATATCTGAAGGGTTCATCAGATACATGTCTTTGCTTCACAGGTGCAAGTTTGAAACTGCAGGGTTATGTAGATGCTGATTTTGCTGGTGATATTGATAGTAGAAAGAGTACTACTGGGTTTGTTTTCACTCTGGGTGGTACAGCTATATCATGGGCTTCAAATCTACAGAAGATTGTTACTTTGTCTACTACAGAAGCTGAGTATGTTGCAGCAACTGAAGCTGGAAAGGAGATGATTTGGCTACATGGTTTCTTAGATGAATTGGGTAAGAAGCAGAAGATGGGCATTCTACACAGTGACAGTCAGAGTGCAATCTTTCTTGCCAAAAATTCAGTTTTTCATTCAAAGTCGAAGCACATACAAACAAAATACCACTTTATCTGTTACCTTGTTGAAGATAAACTGGTAATGCTTGAGAAGATTTGTGGATCTAAGAACCCGGCAGACATGTTGACTAAGGGTGTCACTATTGAGAAGTTGAAGCTGTGCGCAGCTTCAATTGGTCTTCTAGCTTGAGGACAGGAGGATGAGTTGCAGGGATGAGGGATTGTGTTATGGAGGATTGTGGCTGATGTTTGCAGCTTGTGAGCCCTTAAGGGCTAAGGTGGAGCTGATGGAGGAGTTTGCTCGTGTAGCTTGATCAATTCAAGTCAAGGTGGAGATTTGTTGAAGTGGGCCGTGTGGCTTGAATTGCCACAAGCCCACGTCGGTCACTATTGACCAAATCCTATTTGTAATAGGAAAGTTTACTCAGCCGACTTTCATAAAGTAACATATATATATATATATATATATATATGCTTTATTATATGCAGCCGTGAGATAAAAAAAAAAAGGAAAAATTCCAATTAACCTAGTGAGCAGCCGTATGAGAGAAAATAGAGAAAAGAGAGGCAGCCAACTTCTATTCTTATTTTTTCTGTGAGAGAGTGCTAGGGTGTAATTGAGATTTGGGTTTCTTGAGAGTGTTCTTGTGCACTATTGTATTTTCCCTGATAATAGTGAAATCCCTGCAACTCCGTGGACGTAGGCAAATTGCCGAACCACGTAAATATTGTCTTGTGCGTGTGATTATTTTCTTTGACGTGTGTTTTCTCTATTTGTTTTGTTTCTCACAGGTTGGGATTTTTGGTTAAATTCCCTACAAAGTGGGAGGATAGAAAATTGGGAGATGATAGAAAAGTGGAAGGATAAAAAAGATTTTAATTTTAATTTAAATTCCCTCATGGTGTTTGATTGAGGTGTGAAAAAATGGAAGTATAAAAAACTCTTTTGTTTGGTTGTGAAGAAAAAAGAAAGGATTGAAAACATTATTTGTAGAAATTTACTCTATGAAGGGAAAAAACCAAGTGTTAATGATATCAATGTATGTGTATATTCTTCTAAAAAATGTATGTGTATAAGTGCATGAGTACGCATACACATGCGCATATACACACATATAATTATAAACTTTATTCTTTATTCAAAAAGAACCCCCCCCCCCTCCCCTCGAGCCAAATCCTGGCTTCGCTAAAGGTGTTTTTATTTTGATTTATAATTTTTCAATTGCACCAATTTAGTCCTTTTAATTATTTATATGGTTTCAATAATGTTTTTTTGTTTGCTATGTTATCGTACGCACAAATTTTGTGCTTAAAAATCACACGGTAAGAAAAGAGTGTAGCAAATAATCAATTTGTATTGACTTTATCTGAAAGCATGTATAATTCTCTATATGATTCTTTGCAATAAAAGAATACTATAAATTTCTCTAATTTGATTTTTGCAACGTTTGATGATCTAAAGGACTATGAAGCTTGATCTTGGATTGTGTCTTAAAGTCTCCGGGTTTAGGAATGGCAATGGATCGGGTTCGGGTCGGGTTTCTTTATGTTCGGACCCGACCTGCGGGCCTGAACCCATTACCCAAACCTGCCCCAATTAATAAACGAGTTTTTTTTCCAACCCCAAACCCGCCCCGTTGGGCCCCATGGGCTCCACGGACCCCGTCCGTCATGCCCAGCCCCAAATCATAACACAAACACAAACGCAAATATCAAAAACACAAGTTTTAGATTTATGGATTTCCCTTTCAAAATCACAAACACAAACACAAATCCTAACACAAATACAAACATAGATTTCATAAACACAAAAATTTCAGATTTTCCCTTTCAAAATCACAAACATAAACACAGATTTCACAAACACAAAATTTTCAAATTTTCCGTTTCAAAATCATGATTACAAACACAAATCCTACCGGAAACACAAACACAGATTTCATAAACACAAATTTCAGATTTTCCCTTTCAAAATCACAAACACAAACACAGAAATCACAAACACAAAAATTTCATATTTATGGTTTTCCTTTTCAAAATAAAAAACACAAACACAAACATTACAAACACAAACAAAGAAAAAATAATGAAAGATGAAATGAACCAAAAAAGAAAAAGAAAAATCATAGGTTGAACAAACAGAGCCGTGAGGTTGAATGAAGCCATGGGGCCATGAGGTTGAGCTAGGTCGTGTGGGGGGGGGGGGGGGTGCGGTGGCAGTGCAAGAGAGCTTGAGAGGGAGATGTGTTGTTGAGATTGAGATTTGAGAGCTTGAGAAAGAGAGAGAGAAGGGCGGCTGAGTGAGAGGAGTGTATATGGGTAGGGTTTGATATAAGTGGCATATATATAGTCAGGTATTTTAGTCATTTTACTTAAAGTTTAAATGGGTCGGGTTGGGTCCGGGTTCGAGCCGGATTTTTAACAAAACCCAGATCTGACCGGGACCCGCTTCGGGTTTTTTTAAAAAAAAAAACTTAAACCCAGCCCTATTCTTTATTGGGCTGGGTAAAACCCTACCCATTAGGGTCGGGCCGCATATTCGCAGGTCGGGCAGAAATTGTCATCCCTATCCGGGTTGGGTGTGTAGCTTGAAGTATTTGATTTAATATGGAACTAAATCAAATGGAAATTGGCGATAAATTTCCTATTTTGATTTGGAGTAAGAGTATGAATTGATTTTGAATGAACAAGAGTGCTCTTTTGAACTTCAAGATAACTTTATTTCTTAGCAAAGTACTATTGCGATCTTTCTATCTTCTTCGTCCTTTTCCTCATATGGACGAGCAAGAAACAAAATTCCATATCTTTGTCCACTATTGAAGCATAATACATTGTTGTAGGCAATTATGACTATCCATTGTGACAATAGTCCCATTAACATTTTCAAGAACCCTGTCCAATATTCTCGGACCAAGCACATCGATGTTCAATATCATTTCATTAAAATCTTTTAGAAAATCATGGTGTCCCTTTCATCCCAAAACATCACATGGTGATTTTTTCAACAAACCCCTCGATGGCCTTTGCATTGAGTCCCCCTTCGGAAGGTTATCAATGTCTGTCCCATGATCTGCTAGTTCTCCTAGGATGTGCATTCTTGTTCATCATTCATCCTAGGAGTTAGTGTATATTATTATATACATTCATGCATTATTTTTTAGCTTATTTTCATTGTTTTAGCATTATGTTTTTGCTTTTATTATAAATTGAAAAACATCAAAGAAATGAAAGAGTGCAAAAAAAAATCCAAAAATTGTGTAGCGTGCACCCTTGGTTGGCCAAAAAACACCAAGACTGTGCTTGTGTACCATGTGTAGTTTAGCAATATAATTTTATGCGCTAGATTATTAGTTGAGCTAAGTTTTGTGGCTTTGTGTGAGTGATTGGAATGCAATAAATCATGTGACCTATGAGTCCATATCAAAAGTCTTGATTATACACTAGACGCTTGTGGAAGAGAAATTGCATAAATGACCATCTACGGCTATATGTTTGTAATTAAAAATACCCTCATGCTTATAGAAAAAACCAGTGCTCCCAAATTAGGAAAAGGTGAGCACTACATGAAAAAAGAAGGGTAAAATGCCTAAATTGTGCATTAACTTAAAGTCAAGCATAGAAAATGTTGCAACTTAACAAACAACAAATAGTTAGGGTGAGCTCAAGTTATGTGTCTCTTTTGGAGGATAGCGTTTAAGATGGTGCGAGGTATGTGAGTAATGTGATTAGTTTTGTGTATTACCTAAACCGCCTCGTAATTTTTTTATATACCTTGCTCATTAACGTGCTTCACATACTTCATTTGCGTTTTTATTCACTATGGTACATTGTACAAATGTTGAATAGTTGGTCAATCATGGTTACATATTGTGTTTTAGATTTGTTGAGTTTAAACTACTAAGGAGGTGTTTGGTTTGTGTTTTCAAACAACAATTTTCAGTTTTTAAACAATATTACACGTATGTTCACACACTTTTTCACCCACATGTATTTCCACACATGTTTTTAAACAACAATTTTCAATTTTTAAACACATGTACCAAATGGGCCGTAAATCTTGAGAAATTATGGTCATGTGAGTCTAGAGCGAATTGGATTTTGAATATCCATGCTATTATGCTTAAGTTTGCTTATTTAATGTCAAAACTATTATGCATATAAGTCCCACGTTAAGCTACATTGAATACTACAATTTTCTGCATATTTTTTTCAAGCCTGGGCATTTTTAATTGGTCCTCAACTAACCTCAATTGATCGAAAATTTCCTGAGTCAATCGTTGATTGTTTTTTATTTCTTGACTAATTCTTGATCAACTTTTACTTGAGGGAGAATATGTTCCACCGAGTTTCAACTCACCCTTGCTCAATCAAGATTGTTAAATCTAAATTACAAACACAGTTTTATATCTTAATTTTTCACTTTTTTCATATGTTTTTAGGAAATTATTAGGTACTCTCGGAGTACCATTAATGCGTATTCTTTCCTCTCACATGAATGGTGGGTCCTACTAATTAAATTCATTGTGGGACCCACCACTCATGTGAGAGGAGGGAGTACGAATTTATGGTACTCCGGGAGTACACAATAATTTCCCATGTTTTTACTGGTGAAAGTGATGTGGTAGTAATGACTACATAACAATCAAAACTTTAGATGGATAAAGTAACATTTTCAAATTACAGGAAAGCAATGTTAAAACAAGTCAAATTATAGGTGATTAATGTCTAATTAATGCTAAAAAATTAAATTATTAATTTTTTATTATAATGTTAATTTATATTTAATTATGGACAAAATTTAGCTACAAAATTGGTTGTAGCTTAAGGTTACAAACTCACTCAATAAAATAAATACTACAACATATTTTGAAAATCTAACCATTGAATTGCATGTTCTTTACGCCCTTAATACACATGTTAAATTTTATGTCAATCAGATATCATTTACTATATGATCTATAAGCTTATATTTTGTGTATAATTTTAAATTACAAAAACTTGCAATTTAAAAAAATTATTGATGACATAGCTATTGATTTTTAATTTTCTTGAAATTTTGCAAGTATGAAGGATATAAGAAGAAGATGTAATCCAATAGTTACAACTAATTTTGTAGCTAAAATTTGTCCTTTAATTATTTAAAATTAGTAATAATGGTCATATTTTGACGATGCGAGACATAAATCTTAAATATCCGTTAAAAATACCAGGAAATTAAGGGTAAAAACGTTCGTTCTTTTAGTAAGAAGAGGAATTATTTCTTGCAACTGATTCTATTTTTTTTTTATTCGAGAAAATTAAGGAAAAAGGCATTAAAAAATCATTTTTCAAATCTGATTTATTTTTATTATTTTTAAATTCGTTGTTGGGTTTTTTATCTGAAAAGGCAGGTGTGTGCTGGCTGTTACCATTGCATTGCCAACTGCCCATCAATCTCTTCAATCACAATTTTCTTAATTTCAAATCATAAAAGGAATTTTTTTGTTTAAAAAAAGGAACATGATGTTCACGCGCTACAATCGCGAGTGGATTGATGCAAAACCTGTCGATATTTTCTAGGCGTAAATGCTCTTTTCGTCCCTACATTTTGGGGTCATTTCTATTTTGGTCCCTACATTTCTATTTTACCATTTTTAATCCTAAATCCAATTAACGCTTGTTATTTAAGTCCTTTCCGTCAGCCAACAGACGGAAATGGCTGACGTGGCTAACGAACTGATTAAAATATTAATAAAAATCCACCGTGGCTCTCGTCACCCATGCCACCTGGGTTTCCCGCCCCATTTTTTGCATGTGACCCTCACGTGACCCTCACTACCCCCCAAATCAGTACCAGAAACCCAAAATTGGTCCACCTTCCCCCAAACCAAATCAGTCTACCTTCTCTTTCTGTGAACCCCCAAATCAAATCAGTCCACCTTCTCTCCCGATCAAACCACCACCATCGCAGACAAACAAACCACCATCGCAGACAAAGAACCCTAGAAATATATATATATACCCAAACCCATTTTTCTTCGAATAGCAGAGAAAAGAAGAGCAGTGAGATCTCTATCTCTGTGAGATAGAGACCAAACACACAGGTATTAGCTCTCTCTCTCTCTCTGTGTATGTCCTTATATATAGCTAGCTTTATATTATGCGTAGGGGCCACAATGTTGCTTTTGTATATTCATTGTTTGGGTTTTGGCTTTATTATGTTTGTTTAGTTACTTTTGACTGTTTGTTGGTCCTTGTCTGGGTATGCGTTTCTTTGTGGCTTCCAATGTGTTTCTGCTGTGGGACAAAATGCTTATGACATTGCTGTTTAATATGTGTTTGTTTGTGCTTTCCAACGTGGTCCCCCTACTCCCCTGTTGAAGATAATGTGCATTATCATAACATATAATTCAAAATAGTTGAGGTGGATTGTGGAATGATGAGTGCTGAGTTGGGAAATAATTACTGTGTGATATATTGTTAACTAATGAGTACTATTTTCGAATGTAGTCACTATTATTTAACTAATAAGTAATGAGTGTTGTTTTGTTAACCAATGGTTTATATGTGTTTTGCATGCAGAATGAGTGAGCTATTTAGTTTGTCTGTGCATCATGGTGGGTATTTTACTGATGACCCTCGAAAATATGTGGGAGGTATAGTGGATATAGTGGACAATTGTGACCTTGATAGGTGGTCCAAGACAGAGATTGAGGGTATATGCAGGGAGTTTGGGTACACCTCTATGAGCAGGATTTGGTATAAAATTCTTGGTAGTGATCTAGAGAGAGCTAATTTCCATTTGATAGTTGATGATGATGATGCCATGTTTATGACAGATTTAGTGATTGGTCATGAAGAAATTCATGTGTTTTTAGAGCACTCTGTGGATAATCCTATACTAGTGGATGAAGGTGAGCTTGTTGGGGCAGATGTGCAACCATTGGCAGTGGAGCAAAACCCCTTAGGATGTGGCAGTAATGATGAGGATAATAACAGTTATAATGAGGATAATAATGAGGATCACATTGAAGTAGATGTTGAACAAGCCTACTCAAGGAGAGAAAGTAACACACCAATGGTTGAGGAGGTTGATAATGATGATGATGATGTTGTTGAGGTTGATGCTACAGAGGTTTATTCTAGAAGAGCAAGTAAGGAACCTATAACTCAGCACCCATCTGAGGACAAGGATGTAGTTGATAGCAGTGACAGTGGAGGAGGTGATGGTAAAGGAAGTGGCCTAGAGGATGAAGATGTAGTGAATTCTGAGGAGAGGGAGTTTGTGGAGGAAAGTAGTGATAGTTGGGAAGCTTCTGATGAGGATCAGACTGATGATGATGTTAGGGATGATATTGATAGCTCTGAGGATGAACTGAAAACACCTGTAGGAAAGGGAAGGGGACAAAAGAGGACCTTCCTAGTGTTCAAGCCAGTTGCTAAGGCTGAACATATTAGATTTGAGAAAGATATGTTGTTCACAACACTTAAGCAATTCAAAGAAGCTATAACTGATTATGTAGTTAATGGTGGCTGGGGGATTAGGTTTGTAAAAAATGATTTGCTGAGGGTAAGAGCAGTTTGCCAGGAAAGCTGCAAGTTTATGGCATATCTAGCAAAGGTGCCAAGAGAGAAAAGCTACCAATTGAGAACACTGAACCTGGAACACACATGCACTAGGAGCTTTAAGAATCCAAGGTGCACTTCTTCATACATTGGGAGGAAATTGATGAAGAGAGTGAGAAGACAACCTAACATGAAACTAAAAGACATCTAAGATGCTGTACATGAGAAGTTTATACTAAACATAACTCTGGGAAAAGCCAGCAGGGCTAGGGAGAAGGCAAGAGAATATGTTGATGGGGCTCACACATAGCAGTACAATCAACTTTGGGAGTATTGTGAAGAGTTGAGGAGGGCTAGCCTTGGCAGTACCGTACTTATGAAGGTACACACCTTCAATGAAGGTGATTTGGCTGCTGAGATGGACCTGATCTGTGGGGTTCCATATTTTGAGAGGTTGTATATATGCCTAGAGGGTTGTAAGAAAGGGTTTATGGCTGGCTGTAGGCCAATAATTGGTTTGGATGCCTGCCACTTGAAGACTAAGTCAGGTGGGCAATTAATCACAGCAGTTGCTAGAGACCCTAATGAAGAGTACTTCCCACTTGCCTATGCTGTATTGGAGGCTGAAACTAAAGACTCCTGGACATGATTCATAAATTTGCTACTTGCAGACATAGGTCAGAACACAAGATGAACATTTATATCAGACCAGCAGAAGGTATGTATGTTTAGTACCATATTTATTGCACTTGTTATACTTGTTGTGATAAGTGAGTTACTAACACCACAATTGCACTTGTTGTACTCACAGGGGTTGGTACAGACCTTCATTGATAATTGGCCACAATATGAGCATAGGATCTGCTGCAGACACCTCTACAATAATCTTAGGAAGAATCATCCTGGTGTTCTGATCAGAGAGTTCTTTTGGAAAGCAACCAAAGCTACTTATAAAGCTGAGTTTGATAGGCTGATGGATGAACTAAAGGGAATTGATGAGGATGCACACAGTTGGTTGCAAGATTATTCAACCACCATATGGGCCAGACACATGTTCAGTGAGGATGGGTTGAGTGATACAGTACTAAACAACATGTGTGAGAGTTTTAACAGCAGGATTTTGAAGTTTAGATCTAAGCCTATAATTACTATGGTATGAATCTAAGCCTTTGAGTAACAGTTAGTTAGATACATTATTTGATACATTGTTTGATTAACATTTTGTGTGTGATTACAGCTGGAGTCCATCAAGGTATATCTTATGACCAGGTTTCAATATAACAGACAAAAGATCATGAGAGTGGAATCAGAGATATGCCCTAAAGTGCTTAAGAGGTTGCATAGGGAAAAGATTGCAAGCAGCAGGTGGTTTGCTTGTTGAGCAGGTCATACACAGTTTGAGGTTAAAAGTGGACTGTAAAGCTTCAATGTGGACATGGAAAAATGAGATTGTAGTTGCAGGAAATGGAATACGACTAGCATACCATGTGCCCATGCAATTTCCTACATATTCTTCAATAGGCAAGAGGCTGAGCAGTATGTGCATAGGTGTTTTCATGTCTCCACATATAAGGCCTGTTATGAGCCAGTAATTGTACCTATCAATGGGCAGAATATGTGGAGGCCCAGTGGTGTCCAACCCGTTCAGCCTCCTATCAAAAGAAGACCACCTGGCAGGCCCAAGAAGAAGAGGACAAGGGAGCCTGGTGAAGCAGTAGGTAGGAGAGTTGGTATCTCCAAACAATGTAGGACTTGTGGTAAAATAGGACACAATAAAAGAAGTTGCAAGGGTGAGGTTGGAGGAAACTCTTCCCTACCAGGCACCACAAACAGAACTAGTGCAGCCAAAAAGGTAACATTCTACCATATCTGTCAAGTAAATGTGTGAGAGTTTGTACATATTACATGTCAATAAATGTGGATTTCTTGTTTGTAGACCAGCAGATGTAGAAACTATTCCAACATCAATTAGCCAATAGGACAAGCTTAAGCTCAACCAAGCTCAGCCACCCCATTTACACCACCTCAGCCATCTGTATCATCCCAGTTCAGCATGCACACCTTCACTCCTGGTGCACCACCTCAGCCGTTGCCATCATTTCAGTCCAGCATGCACACCTTCACTCCTTGTGCACCATTCCAAACCAGCATGCACTTCTCATCCAGCCCAAGTGCACCATTCCAGACCAACATGCACAGCACTGCCACACCTTTTCCACCACCCCAGTCCAGCATGTACAGCTCTAGTCCAAGTGCACACCAGACCCCCACAGGATCATCCAATCCAATTGCACCACCCAACTTAGGCAGCAGTCCAATTCCAAGACTGAGGAGGAAAAGGATGGTCACATCAGAGACCCTGAATGCTTCCAAGAATGCATCTAGATACATGGGGGCTATCAAGTTTGCTAGGAATCAGTCATCAACGCATGATCCAAGAAAAAAATGAATAGCTTGTCGTTTTATATCTTTTGATGAATGGCTTGTGTTTTGTATAATTATAGCCAAGCCCTTATTTTGTATTATTGGTATTACTTAAACAATGCCCTGCTGTTTGGGTTAAGATTGGCAGTTGAACAATGCCCTTTTGTTATTTAAACATACTTTTGCTTTTTTTTAATGATAACTATGTCTGGGTTAAGTTTGGCAGTATGTTATTTAAGATGTTTAGATTTCAAGATTGAGTTTGTTGTTTCCTTCTGTCTTGTTTTATATGTGTAGTATAATGCTTTCTTGGAATATGTTATCTGTTACCAGTTTTATTTGTTGCATGCACTTGGAAATCTGCTACTTGGTTCAACAGGGACATTTCCAATCCACACATCCACACATTGAATTGAATGAGAAAGGTATTCATTTATTTCTCAACAGAAGGAGTACAAAATAAGCAGCAGGTGTGTGTCATTGCTATTAACTAATCCTACCAAAATAGAGCACACTGCCACTGCCAACCCTCCATACATTAACACTGCAACCCTCCATACATAAACATACATAAACACTGCAACCCTACATGCACTAACAAGCACAGCAACCCACACAAGTTATTCCCACCCCCTACCTAAGCAAACATAGAACTGCAAATATCGCCACTAACAATGCCACAACTACAACTAAAAACTTCTCTCTCTTCTTGTAGTCTGCAAGCTCAGCCTCAAGTTTGATGACCCTTTGCCTTTGCTGTGGGATAAGCACCTTACCACGTTCACATATCTCATCATCACGCCATTAGAAGAATCGACACTTCCGCCCCACCTGAAACATAGATAATGCTCTGAAAAATGAAAAATGGAAATCCGAAACAACATACTGAAATTAACTAAAACCCACTCAAAAAATTTACTGAAATTGACATACCCAGTTGTTTGGACAACCATAGAACCTTCTGCCAGGGTTGTCTTCAGTCCACGCCACAACTAGGATAGGTTTTTTATTACAGTAGCACGTCATTGGTGCTCTCCTCCTCACACTGGAATTTGTTGAACAACTTGCTTCCATTGGGCTTCGAAGATTGTTTGTTTTGATCGTGGTTTTGGGAGATGAGGATTAGCTGTGTGGGTGGAGGTCGAAGCTCGAATTTTGGGAGTTTAGGGTTTCTGGTACTGATTTGGGGGGTAAGTGAGGGTCACGTGCGAAAAATGGGGCAGGAAACCCAGGTGGCATGGGAGACGAGAGCATATTTTAATCAGTCCGTTAGCCACGTCAGCCATTTCCGTCTGTTGGCTGACGGAAAGGACTTAAATAACAAGCGTTAATTGGATTTAGGACTAAAAATGGTAAAATAGAAATGTAGGGACCAAAATAGAAATGACCCCAAAAAGTAGGGACGAAAAGAGCATTTACGCCTATTTTCTACCACAGACTAAACTTGGGTTGAAAAAGAGTAGCAAAGCAGCGTAAAAAATGGCTCATTTTAGGAACAAACATTTCACTTGGCGCGTAAACAATACTTACTGAGCAGTAAAAAGAAAAGTAAAAGAAAAGAAACAAAATTATACTAGCACAAAATAGTATACTGGCTTTCCCACGTGAGGTTCTGAAACTTTTTTTTTTTTTTTTTAATTCCAAAACTTTGGTTAAGAAAGAAAAGAAAGTGATGAATATATTATTCCTGCCTTGGAAAACCTTTTCCCTCCTAGACTAACAGAGCCTATACCACCCCCACTCGTGCAAAATTGTAACCAAATTCTACATTTTTACTTATAGCCTTGAATTTCAGTCTGTCCCTATTGCCTAAAACATGTGCAAAGAAAACCATTTTGGTTCTTAGACTGACTTCAAAAGTTTCCTTCTCAAAATGTGTTTAGTTTGGGTTACCAAAAACTTGGTTTGATGACAAAATGTGGGTGACACAGTGATGAGACTTTACATAGCACATACAGAGATATAAGACTTTACATAGCACAATCCAACAATTTCATGCACACTGCTCTATTATTTTTGGTGAAAAGGATGCTTTCATTAAAAACTATGGAACGGATTTTGGCTTTGATTTCTATAAACTAAATAACTACTCGTTTTATAAAAAAAAAATAATAATTTACATTTTGATTAATTAATATATATTTTTTATATATACAAATTTATCAAGGATTTTACTAATGTGTGCCCTAAGGGCACACATTAATTTCCATTTTTGGAAAAAAATTTCTCAAGAATTGGAAAAGTAATGACAGCTTTTTCAATTTCTGAGAAAATGTTTCCAAAAATAGAAAACTTAATGTATACCCTAAGGGCACACATTAACCGAACCCATTTATCAAAAGCCACCCCTGCACTGTCTAAACTGAGTAATAAGGAAACCTCAGTAGGGTGGTCTAAGTACACTACAAAATCTTGTGGGAGAAGAGCACCCGTTCTAGTAAGGACATCCACGCATTTATTAGCTTCTTGGAAGCAATGTTAGACATGAACCATGGGAATTTGTTGAAGCCCAACCTTGCAGTCACTGAGGAGAGCACCATAGCTATTGGACTAACCATCATCCTTCTTCAACAAATCCACAAGTAGTTGCGCATCAAGTTCCACAATCATAGCAGGGACTTTTAGAGAGATACAAAGCCTGATACCGTCCCTTAAAGCCCATAGTTCAACTGCAAAACTAGTGGTGTAGCCAACAGCCCTTGTATACCCTTTAACCCAAAGACCTTTGTCATCCCGAATTAAGCCTCCTCCACTTGACAAACCTGGGTTGTTGAGAAAAGAGCCATCAGAGTTAAGCTTATGCCAATTTAACGATGGTTTAATCCAGCTAGCTTTAATGGGAGTCTTGGCACGGATTTGTTTCCCATTGGACCTGATGAAAGCAAATTCTGTGGCTCTCGCAATAGCATCAGTTCCTAAATTACATGGCTGCCTCTCATTTCGAAAAATAACATTGTTACGCCGAATCCACAAGGACCAAATACTAAAGGAAAAAATATTCCCCCATATAATATTAGATAAAGAGGAAACCTGAGAGCAATAACAGTTGAGCTGAAGCCAATCCTTCAGGCTAGATCTGTAGAAGAGAGAAGTAAACAAGGGGGGGGGGGGGGGGCTAGGGAGTTCCAAAAAACCTGGGCTTCTCGGCAATCCCTAAGAGCATAAGTAATGGTTTCAATACCTTTATTACACAAGGGACACACATCACTCAATCCTCTAGTAGAGAGCACTCCACGAGCCGGTATGCTTTAGAGGAAGCATTGCCATATAAAACACTGAATTTTAGGGATGATACTCACCTTCCAAATCCATTCACCATTAAAAGATACAGAGGACCAGCCCTCATCTTCCAAGCAAGCCAATTTGTAAGCTTCTTTAAGGTCAAAATTCCCACTAGGGGAGGAACACCAAATAATGCGATCAGCACTTTAAGCCGTAAAAGAAATAGGAGTAGCTTTAATTTCTTTCATCAAGGAGTTAGGGAGGGAGAAGGATAAATTTTGCCAAATTCCAACCTGAATAATTAACCACATCCTTCAATAAAAGTCCATCCTCTTCATGATTAAGAGGCCTAACAATCTGTTTTCTAAGAGTGCCCTTATCCATCCATTTGTCATGCCATAACTACAAATTGTTATCCCTTCCGATAGCCCATTTTGTCCCTTCTTTAAAAACCTTCTCACCCTTTCAGATTGCTAACCATGTGGAAGAGCACGGCTTGCTCTTGGTGTTGAGATTAAGAACTCTTCTAGGGGAACAATATTTTTGAAGAAGGAATCTTACCCAAATGGAAGTGTTTTCACATTGTAGACGCTAGTTAAGCTTGGCTAATAAGGCAATATTTTTTCCTTTGTTGTTAGAATTCCTAAGCCACCTTCCTTCTTCGGCCTTGTGATCTTTTTCCAACTAATCAAATGGATCTTTTTCTTGGATTCCATTGATCCCCATAGGAAATTTCGGCTGATTCTATCCATGTTGCAAAGAATCTTTGAAGGAAGGGCCACACATTGCATGGCATAGCTAGGAATGGCAGTTGTCATGGCTTGGATAAGGACCATTCAACCCGTAAAGGAGAGGAGGTTTGCTTTCCATCCAGCAAGGCGATTTTGCATCTGCTCTATAATGTACCCAAAATCTTGATTTATACCCGAATGTTTGATAGGGAAGCCCAAGTATTTACCAAGAGAAGGGGTAGACCAGAATCTCAATAACTCACACAGATCAGCCTAATTGTCGACAGCCACATTAGGAGAAAAATATACTCTAGATTTTTCATGACTCACCTTTTGCCCTGAGAGACTGCAAAAGGTGTCAAGTGTATCCTTAACAGCCATGTAGTTCTTGCGGTCTGCTTTCACAAATAAGACCAAATCGTCCACAAAAAAGAGATGGGAAAAACCTAAGCCTCCTTGGGATGCCTTGACTAGATTCCATAATTTAGCACTGCATTTTTCCGATATAAGGGCCCCCAACACTTCCATACAAAGAAAAAATAGGTAGGGAGGGAGAGGGTCCCCTTGGCGAATACCCCTAGACAGATGAAAAGGATCAAGAGCTCCTTCATTGAAAAGAATGGATATCGAGGAAGTAGACACACAGCTCATGATAAGAGAAATTAGCTAGGTTGGGAACTTGAAAAGGTTCAGGATGTCCCTTATGAAGCTCCATTCGAGGCGATCATAAGCCTTTTCAAGGTCTATCTTTATTGCCATGAGTCCATGTCTTCCTTTTTTCCTAGACATAGTATGAATAATCTCTTGGACAATAACAGCATTATCAGTGCCTTTCCTTCTCGGAACAAAAGCAGCTTGCAGCGAAGACACCAAAATAGTGAGCAAAGGCCTGATCCTGGCCACAATGATCTTTGAAACAATCTTATACACAGTGTTGCAAAGGCTAATAGGATGGAAATTGATGAAGGATTCTAGGTTTTTGCACTTAGGAACCAAAGTGATCAAGGTTTGGTTGAGGTATTCTGGGACTTTAGTAGAGAAAAAGATTTTCTTAATTTTTTTCCCTAACCCAATCTCCAACCAATAGCCAAAACCTTTGAAAAAATCCGGTATGAAGTCTGTCAGGTCCCGGAGCTTTGAAAGCTTTTAGGGCCCAAAAACTTGCCTTAATTTCCTCATCAGAAACAGGACAAGTAATCTTACCAGCAACTTCCCCCCTTATGCAGGCTTGCCAAAAAGGAGGATCCCAAGGGGAGAGGGTGGAGGAGCTGTGGCTAGATGAAAATAATTCAACGAAGCCAAGCCTCAAGAAGTTGGCTATATCCCTTTCCCAATGAATCCAGTTTCCAGCTCAGTCTTTTATACATGATATGCGGTTCCTTCTCCTCCGAACAAGGGTTGAAGTGTGAAAAAAACCAATGTTTCTGTCCCCCTCAACAAGCCAAGTAATACGCGCTTTCATAGCCCAGAACTCCTCTTCAAGTTTAGATACCTCATTAAGTTCCGCTCTAAGGTCCTTCTTTAAACTAACCAGGAAATCATTTGCATTCCTTGATAGGGCTAGCTGCACACCCTTAAGTCTAGCAATAACTCTTTTCTTTTGGTAAAATAAATTCCTGAAGACATTTTTATTCCACTCTTTTGCTTGAGTCTAAAAATTAGAGATTGCCTGTGACAAAGTAGGAGGGGTCATCCTAGCATTTCTAACCATAGCAAGAAAGGATGAGTGAGACAGCCACATCAGCTGAAATCTAAAGGGGCGAGGAAGAGTAGTGCCCTGATTCCTAGCCAAACTTAGCAACATATGGCAATGATCTGAATGAGACCTTTCCAAGTGTCTAACATAAGCTTTAGGGTAACAACCATTCCAGTCAGCATTAAAAAAAACCTATCAATTCTCTCCTGAATGAGTCCAATCAACGACCTGTTATTTGACCACGTGTAGCGAGGTCCAAAATAGCCAATGTCAATCATCCTACCAACATCCAAGCACTCTTGAAACTGAAGGGCTTTATTGATGTTAACCGGTCTTCCCCCGAATTTGTCTTCTCCTATAAGCACTTCATTAAAGTCACCAGCAATTATCCAAGGAAGAGAATGGAGACCCGAAACAGATTCCAAATTTTCCCATAAGAGGCATCTTTCAGCATACCTTGGACTAGCATGGATGGTAGACAAAAGCCAGGGATTATTGGAATAGCTTGGAGTGACCACCACATGAATTTCTTGCTCTGTTGAGGATAGTTCGGCTGTATCCACTTGAGCAAAGTCCCATAGAATCCATAACCCCCAAGTCAGACCAATGGTGTTGGCAAAAATAACCCCATCAAGGGCTAATCTGTCAGCAATTCCTTTGGCTCTCTCACCACTAGGTTTTTATTTTTTTTATTTTTTATTTTTTAGAAATAATCATGATAGCAAGAGAGTAAGAGCTGACCATACCATTGAAAATACTACGAAAATTGGGGTTAAGAGCACCCTAACAATTCCAAATTAAAATATTCATTATAGAATTAATAAAAAGGAATTTAACAACTCAAGAGGGAATAAGTATATCACCCCTTTTATCAGGTTGTATTACTTCCATTGAGGCATCCATGCCCCCCATTTGCTCCGCCAGACTGAAAGTGTCACTTTCCATTGAGGCATCCATACCCCCCATCTACTCCGAGTCTGAATCATCTTCAATCAGCACCATCTTCCTTGGCTGAAGCTTAGGATGTATTCACCTCAAAGGATAATTGGAGATGGTGGCAAAAACAACTTCAAGGTTGGATGATTGAGCACGCTCCTTTACTCCGTTGTCCAAATCCATATTTCCCTCCACAACTATAGCTTTGCAAAAATCTCCCATGGAAGAAGAAGAACCTTCTGCCTTGAACCCTTTAAAGGTTGTGTCTAAAATTTGTGTGGTTCTAAGGAAACTTTGCTTAGCTGTGGCTTCAAAGGGAGGGCCGAATGGTTTGGTACCTACCACTTTCCACGTGGGTGTAGGCTTAGAGCTATCACCCACTAAGCTAAAGGATTCTCGGCTTTTCGTTTTCACATTTTGACCATGGGATGCCTTTTTATCCTTAGGTGCTGAATTCATGTGACTGGACTTTTCAGTATGATGGGGCACCACCAAGTTGTCTGTACAGGGGGCACAATTATCTAAAAGGTCATTGGGCTTTTACTTTCCCTCACAGTTACCAATCTCTACTTTGTCAAGGCCCAATGAGTGGTTGGGAGGGCTACTAGCATTTAGATTTATGGGATTGTGGGCTGGGGATCCCAAATGGGAAGGTCGAGCTTGGTCTTTCAACACCTTTTTAAACTGTTGCCTCTTTCATGTAACAAGGACCCAAGGTCCAAAGCCTTCAGTGTCTTGCACAATGGACTCCTCAGTGCCTTGACTTTCGCCCTCTTCGCCGTTCCAATCTTCCACCAGTGAAGTTCTGATCATGTAAGGGTAGGTCTCAACCTTATGCCCCACCTATCCATAATCAAAACACAAGGAGCTGATCCCCTCATACTGGATTCACTGGTCTATCCCTCCAAACTTGAGAAGTCTTGCTAAAGGCTTATCCAAGTTAACTTGCACACACAACCTTGCAAAACGTCCTCTGGATTTCGCCGCTGTGTGTGTATCGATCCTCAGAACAGGTCCTATGGCCTCTCCTATTTCCTTTAACACCAAATGCTCATAATACTCTATACATAATTCAAGGAGGCGAATCCATACTGCTACTGATGATAGGTTGGCTAATGAAGGCCTAAAATTTGGTTCCCAGCTTCTAATAGACAGATAGTGTCCTCCAACAAACTAAGGTCCTTTTCTAAGGAATTTGGTATGATCTTCTTGAATTGAGAACTTAATAAGAAAAAAATCTTGTCCTAATCCAATGCAATCCACCCTTCCTGTAGGTTTCCACAACCCCATAACACGTGAATGAAGGTAGTTATACCCTAACGTTTTACCAAATACCTTTACTATTAGCGCATTCACCCACTGAGATCGTATTCTCCCACTGATGAGAGGTCAGAGAACTTATCATCCGACTCCACTTCGGTGACTTTCTTTGACTTTTTTGGTGCTCCGCTGGAGCTCCTCATCTTCCTCCCTTGATCGAACAGCGCTCTCACTCATGGCTCTGTTTTTCTTCCGTTACGCAAAGCAAGTAGTCAACTATAAAACTCACACTTGGGACTGCACACTACTCTTATTACTAGTAATAAAATGACCCCCAAAAAATAAAGTTATAATGGAAGTATAAACCTAAAATCAATGGAATACTCAAAAAGCTTTCTTTTGGTGGAGAACATAATCAAAGAAACCTTGATTTACGAAGGCAGAGTGTTGCATAAGTGGCATTTGCCACATTTTGAAGTTGGTGACTTCCAAGCATGCACGTTTTCACATCCAAATAACTCAAGGAACCATGTGATTAACATAATTATAAGTTATCCAGAACTTTCAAATGGGGACTTGCATAATTATTATTGTCATTTTTTTTTAATAATACTCTAAACCAGCAGCTAACATAGTGATAGTTTGCATTACATATTTACATACCACAATGACAATGTAGATACACCAGCCAAAGTTGACAAACTCAACCCTCCAAGGCATGATTATCAATTTATCACCTTAAGGGGAAAATGACATTACAGAATGCTTAATCATGCATAAAAAAAAAGTTTCAAATAATCAATATTTCTGTATGATTAATCATAAATAATGTTTATTTTATTTCTATTTTACTTATTTAACTTGAGAAGATTTTGGAGACATATCGGCTCATATAATTTCAGTGCTTGGATCTTTAACCCCAAATCATCACAGGTAACTAGCAAACATATAACCCAAAAAATACCAAAACCAAATCAATCTGAAATACCCAAACAAATTAACCCAAAATCAGTTTTTTTTTTTTTTTTTTTAGAAAAAAAAAAAACTCAATTCTTACACAAGACTTAGCTTCACAATACTAAAATACCTAGATCAAATCTAACCTTAAAAAAAAAAAAAAACAAACAAAAACCCCAAATCAAATAAAGAAAGAAAGAAAAACAGATTCTCAAATACTAAAACAAATTCTCATCGGTACGTGGTAGTGGTAGACGATCTAAAGGTGGTGGAAGGTGAGAGTTGGCGGTGGCGGTGGCTTGCGGTGGACGATTTGCTTCTTTGCCCTCTTTTTATTTCACTCTGCTTTCTTTTACCAATCTCGCATTCTCTGTTTTCTTTCTTTTTCTTTGGTTTTTTTGTTTTTCTTGTTTTGTTTTTATACACTACCTATTCTACCAATAACAGGGTTACTACTAAAGCTAAATAATCGGTCAAGATTGAAACACTAAAAATATGCGGCTAAGATTTGGGTGAGTACCATACACACTAAAAAAATAGACGGGTATAGTAGAATGACCGTCTTTATATATATGATTGTATATTCTATCTATTTGCATAAACCTCATTTAATTCAGTACCCTCACCATAAATTGACACTTACGTTATCTCAACTAAACAAAAAAAAATCCTATAAATAATAATAATAATAATAATAATAATAATAATAATAATAATAATAAAACAAGAAAAATTCACACTTTTGCTTGCCTATCTCATCAAATTTTGGTTGCACTCAATTCTAAAGCCTTAGAGAAATTGAAGAAAAGGTCATCGAGCTCGAGCTTGTCACATAGATCATTGATTTCCATGATGAGGATTTAAGTTTCGATGTAGATTTATAAAAACAAAACAAAACAAAACAAAACAATCAACTTTAAAAACTATCCACATGCATCAAAGGATAAGGAAAACGCACCACTTACAAAGGAAAATTTTAAAATCTTGCTAAGTACTAAAAACCTTTTTCTCTTCTTTGTCCATGAATGCTTCTCAGATTGATGGTCAAATTTCATTTGACTTCGTTACATAACAAACAAACAAAAAAATGGCCCAATCTAGTTGAGTGAAGCATAACACGGAGAAATCAGTATTAATTTGAAAAACTATACAATAGTGAGACATTATTATATGCAACAAATTTTGCAAATAGTGTTAAAATACAAACACAAGAGAAGTGCTACATGTATCTACATTATTTTCACAATAAATCATAGATGGTAAGTTATTATTGGTTCTAATTTAAATTCACAACTTAAATGACTCTTTTGCCAAGCTATGGCCCCTCAGCCCAAGCCCACAAAGTTTTATTAATTTATATTTTTATGTTGCATAATTAAAAATTTTAAGAATTTAACTTCCCTAAAAATACAAATTGGCCCCCTTAAATAAAACAACAAGAGAAAAATATAATATAATATTTTTATAAAAGCTCTATTCAAATTCATTACTTTCTTGGGAAAAAAAAGTACATGAAAGTTCTTAAGTGTTTATAATACCATTAAAAAATAGCAAGATTATAAATAGATTGTACAAATTTTATAAAAGCTCCCACTCAAAATTCATATTTTGCGAAAATAATACATGAAAATTCTTAACTGATTCTAATATAATTTTATTTAAGGCACGCGGGTAAAGAAAATTTATTGTTAAATCCAAAATAAAATATTTATTTGATATGCTTAATAAATATTGTCTCAGGAATTCTATGTTTTGTCACTTTGAAATATATGTTTAATATTTTTAGTTTTTATAATTTTCTTGAGTACCCAAATATTGTTTTCTTCAATTTCTTGTTGTTTTTCTTATATTTACAGTATATTGTTGATTTTTGGTGTAGGAAAGAGTGCAAAGTCACATAAGATATCAGTTGAAAAGAAAATCAATTTTTTTTCTTTTAATTTAGAGATTGATTAGAATGATAGTTTTTTTTTTTTTTTTTTTAAATTCTTTATTAATGTATTGCTTTATTACTTATGGGTCAAATAATATATATATATATATATATAAAATTTATTTATATTATTAAAGTATATTCTACAGTAGAATATTGCGGGTGGTAAATAAATTTATCTTTTTGAAATAAAACTTCAAAAGTTTAAACAAAGCAAAGATTATCTCATTATAAGTTAAAAATATATTAAAGATAACATATAAAAACTTTATTTAAATTGAATTTTTTAATATAAAATTTATAGATATTTCAATTATTGAATAATATATGACTTATTTAATTTTATAGTTTTTTTTTATTGAAACAAATTCAATTTAATATGAAAGATAGTATTTATACTATTAAAAAAATTAAAAAGAAGAAATTAGATTTAGGAATTTCTCATAAATTTTAGTTTAGTTATCTTTTGCAAAATATGAAAAATTTACTCACATTATGTATGAACGTGTGTATCTATAGATGTGTGTGTGTGTGATTTGAGTTTTACACAACTTCATTTTGGTCTTAGAGGTCGGCCCCAAGGAAAGAATTCTAGTTCTATACCTACCTTTTCCTTTTTTGCTTTTGCTTTTATTTTCAAAAAGCCCTAAAAAGGATGTTATAAAATTGTAGATTTTTTTTTAAGACAAACAAAGTTTGGCACATTTGTTAAAGGGTATTGTGATAATATATCAAATTAATTAATACTGCAGAAGATTTATTTATTTATTTCTTGATCACGTTAGAAGAATTAGAAATATTTTCAATGAGCTAGGTCAATATTGGATGAAGGAGGGGAGAGAAAGTAAGTTTTTTTTTTTTATTATAAAAGAAGCATACACAAATGGGAGAGATGAGAACGAAAGTAAGTTTTGAGTCTTGATTACTTAATAAATAATTAAACATGGGTAAAAATTGAGAGAGAGGGTCAAGGATTGTTTGGTATGAATGGCATTGAACAATAAAAACACAATCCACTTACGAATACAACTAACTTATTAATTTATACAATTGTGAGTGGGCAATGTAAACATTGTAAAGTGGTGGGTCTTACAAAACAGAAAATGTCAACCACTCTTAATCACACAAGTTAGCAAATATGCTCATTTGGATTAAAAAATTCAAAAATTAAATAATGTGATCCCGAACAAAAATTTCTACTTAAGAATCAGGTATACAAACTAAAAATCCTATTTTTAAAAAAAGTATACAAGAAATCTATACAACTAAAAGCACATTATATATACATAGAACAACTTAGAACTTAGGGAAGGACTACCCTAAAACCATTCAAAGCACCAGAGAATCAACATACACGTTTCAAATGCATACAGCTCCAAGTCTACAAGCTTGGCTTATTTTTTATTTTTTATTTTTTATTAACTGCAAAGGAATTTTATTGAGAAGGAAACAGATCAATTACAAAATATTGGCTTGCTCCAACAATATGACATTACAAAAGTGAAGGGGCAAAATTTAGCATGATGGACTTTCACCACATTAGGCCTGACGGATCCAAGCCCATGGGCCGGCAACAATTGAGCCCAGGGCCTAGAGCGATTCCAGATTCTTGTTGCACACGTAGAGTCTCCAAGGAAATCAGAAACCTAGCACAAAGAGCATTCCAGAAGATACGCGCGTTAATGGAAAATCCACTCTACAAGGAAATGTCTTGTCCATTACGTTTGGGATTACTCAAGAGGATTCCTATAAGGAAAAGACTTCTACATCAAGGAGGAGAGGTCAACCTACTACTATAAAAGCTCCAATACCCTCACAAATCAAGGTACGCATGATTTACCCTCTCTAGCACTCTAGAGTTGAGAACAATTCTAATTTGACCGTCGGAGGGTATTTGGCCGACACCACACTGGTGCCCTCGGCAAGATCACTTCTTTCTTCTTGCAGGTTGTTAGTTTGAGCGAGCGTGGATCGTGTAACTCACTGGTGATTTTACGGCATCATCAGTTGGCGCCGTCTATAGGGACGCGAAGAGTTTAAGCCAGACTATCGCCTCCCAGACATAAGAGTCGCATGGTACTCACTCGCTCGATGGCTACCACCAACAACGTTTAAGAAGATGAGCCGCCAAGATCTACTGCATTAGAAAGACAGGTCCAGACTCTCATGGCAGCAGTAGAACGACTCACAAAGCAGAACCATGATCTGGAGGAGCAGCTACGCCAAAGGGATGCAGGACCTAACCTTCAGGAGGAAAACTAGGAAGGTAACAGTGCCGAACGAAGGGAACAGGAGAGGCCAGAGGGCAGCAACGCCCCAAGCCAACCAGAGCGGCAAAACACAAGCCTTCCTTCTCTCATGAATTTTGCCCCTCCGCCTATTATCGCAGAGATGCAGGCGATGAAGGAGCAAATGGAGGTCATGATGAATGCCCTCATGGGACGAGTATCCTCTGATCTCGACGACCTAGTAAACAGAACCGACTCACCATTTACCACGTCCGTCAACTCATTCCCCCTGCCACCGAAGTTCTGGATGCCCTAGATCGAAAGCTACCACAGGGTCAAGGACCCCCTCGATCATCTAGATACCTTCAAGACCCTGATGCACCTTCAGGGGGTACCAGACGAGATCATGTGTAGGGCAATCCTGACCACGCTGAAGGGCTTTGCGCGAGTTTGGTTCAATAGATTGACACCAAACTCCATCAATACTTTCAAGGAGTTGAGCACCCAGTTCACCTCGCACTTCATAGGCGGACATCAGTACAAAAGGTCCACCCCGTGCTTAATGAGCATCAAGCAGCGAGAAGACAAGACGCTGTGGGCCTATATAACTCGTTTCAACAAAGAAGCCCTTTCAATTGACGAAGCTGACAATAAGATACTCGTAGTTGCATTTACTAGCGGGTTACGGAAGGGTAAGTTCTTGTTTTCTTTATACAAGAATGACCCGAAGACCATGACGGATGTTCTCTACAGAGCTACCAAGTACATGAATGCAGAAGATGCATTGCTAGCCCGCGAGGAAAAGCCTAAGAAGAGGGAGAGGCAGGAGGACACGCGACAAGATACGGGGCGAAAGGTTGCTAGAACCGGGGATCAATGAGATGAAAAGCGCTCTAGACCCCCCACTGGAAGGTTCACCAATTTCACCCCATTAATCGCCCCGATTGATCAAGTATTGATGCAAATCAAAGATGAAGGAGCATTGACGTTCCCTGGTAAATTAAAGGGAGATCCCAACAAAAGACCAAGAGACAAGTATTGTCGCTTTCACCGAGACCACGGGCATGACACAACCAACTGCTACGACTTGAAGCAGCAGATTGAGGCCCTTATCAGGCAAGGGAAGCTACAGAGGTTCGTCAGTAGGGAAAGAACCGATACGCCGGAGGAACAGGCCCTACGACGGGAGAACGAACGCCCTAGACCACCTATAGGGGACATAAGAATGATCGTAGGGGGCACAGCTGCAGCCGAATCTTCCAAGAAAGCCCGCAAAACCTACCTCAGGATGGTCCATAGCGTCCAACTCACAGGATCCGTACCAAAGATGCCGCGAATAGATAACCCCGTCATAAAATTTTCAGAGGATAACGCTCGGAGACTTCACCATCCTCATGACAACGC
This sequence comes from Quercus robur, assembly GCF_932294415.1. Lineage (NCBI taxonomy): Eukaryota > Viridiplantae > Streptophyta > Magnoliopsida > Fagales > Fagaceae > Quercus > Quercus robur. Next base: position 46,333,561 of record NC_065541.1, read on the forward strand.
ACTTGTGGTCAGCTTGCAGATAGGGGATTATAACATGCATTGGGTCCTCGTCGACAACGGCAGCTCAGCAGACATCCTTTACTATCTAGCATTCTAGCAAATGAGGATCGACAGGGAACGGTTGACCCCAACGAATGCCCCACTCGTGGGATTTGGGGGTACGAAGATGTTCCCTTTGGGGCACAATAACACTAGCTGTGACAGCGGGTGACTATCCTTAACAGATCACTAAGGGGGTAACATTTCTCGTAGTCGACTACTCGTTCGCCTATAATGCCATCCTCAGGCGACCCACTCTCAATTCCTGGAAGGCGGTAACTTCAACATACTACCTGATGATCAAATTCCCGAAGGAATATGGGGTGGGAGAACTGCGGGGAAATCAAATAGCAGCGCGAGAATGCTATATTGCCATGTTAGAAATGGAGGATTAACAGCAAACGATGTGTATCGGAAAGTAACGAGCATCAGCAGAGCCAGTTGAAGAGCTAGAAGAAGTAAGACTTGACGACACACGGCCTGAACGGATGACTAAAATTGGCACGCTAGCCAGTTGGCCAATACGCCAGACGATCATGACTTTCCTAAGAAATAACCAAGACGTCTTCGTCTGGAGTCATGAAGGCATGCCAGGAATTGACCCCTCAGTCATGGTCCACAAGCTGAATGTGTCGCCCTCCTTCCCTCCAATCCGGCAAAAGAAACGAGTCTTCGCCCAGGAGTGGGACAAGGCCATAGCCGAGGAGGTTCAAAAGTTACTGGAGGCAGGTTTCATCTAGGAAGTATACTATCCCGATTGGTTGGCAAACGTCGTTATGGTCAAAAAGGCCAATGGAAACTGAAGGATGTGCGTAGATTCCACAGACCTAAACATGGCTTGCCCCAAAGACAATTACCCGCTCCCATGGATAGATACCCTGGTGAATTCAACTGCAAGACACCAGCTCCTAAGCTTTATGGACGCTTTCTTCGGCTACAACCAGATCAGGATGGACGAATTTGATCAAGAGAAGACCTCATTCGTCACAAGCCAGAGATTATTCTGCTACAAGGTGATGCCTTTCGAACTCAAAAATGCTGGAGCAACATACCAAAGGCTAATGAACAAGATGTTTGCACATCAGATTGGCAGGAACGTTTAGGTTTATGTTGACGACATGTTGGTAAAAAGCCTGCACGAAGTAGATCACCTAGACGACCTCAGGGAAACATTCGATACGCTCCGATTGTTCAACATGAAGCTAAATCCAAACAAGTGCGCATTCGGAGTAACGGCTGGAAAATTCTTGGGTTTCATGGTGTCCCAAAGAGGAATAGAGGTCAATTCGGAGAAGGTGCGGGACATAATGGAGTTAGAACCACCAAGGACAGTTAAGGAGGTCCAAAGTTTAAATGAAAAGATCGTAGCTCTAAACAGGTTTGTCTCAAGGGCGACGGATAGGTGTTTACCATTCTTCCGCACTCTAAGGAAATCATTTGAGTGAATGCCAAACGGCATTTAACGACTTGAAGGCATATCTCTCGTCTCCACCGTTGCTCAGTCCATCTATGCCGAGCGAAGAACTCTACCTATATTTGGCCGTTTCACAAGCCGCAGTAAGCGCAGCTTTGGTGAGGGAGGAGGACGGATCCCAGAAACCTGTTTACTTTACCAGCCAAGCACTCCGAGGAGCAGAAGAGAGGTTCCCTCAGATGGAGAAGTTGGCTTTCGCATTGGTAATTGCTGCGCGAAGACTTAAGACATACTTCCAGGCACATACAATCATTGTCTTAATGGACAAACCACTGAGATAAGCCATGAGTAGCCCGGAAGCAGCAGGAAGAATGGCTTTGTGGGCAATAGAGCTGAGCGAGTTTGACATCCAATACCGCCCGCGGACGGCCATAAAAGGTCAGACAGTAGCTGACTTCATCGCCGAGTTCACTCTTGGGGATGGCCAAGTGGAGGAAGAGAAAGAACAGTGGAGTATCTATACAGACGGATCCTCAAATAGACGAGCCGGAGGAGCCGGGGTAGTGATCCAAACTCCGTAGGGGGACAAGATACAATGTATGATCCAACTGGATTTCCCCACAACCAACAACAAGGTAGAGTATGAAGCCTTGGTGGCAGGGCTAGACCTTGCAAAGGCCGTGGAAGCAGAAAGCATAGTTGTCCATTGCGATTCACAAGTGGTGACGAGTCAGATCAATGGCGACTACGAGTGCAAGAACGATAGAATGAAGAGGTATTTAGAAGAAGTGAAATACCGAATTAGCGACCTCGAAGTCAAATTCATTCAAATCCCAATGGAAGAGAATGAATGGGCTGACCACCTAGCAAAAGTTGCGTCAGCAGAATTCATGTTGGTTCCCGAATAGGTATTATCATTCGTTCAAATCTCCTCACTTATCGATGACAAAACAAATATGCAGGTGGTAAACTCTGAATGCAACTGGACCACGCCATTGATCACCTACCTAAAAACTGGGGTGTTACCGGACGAGAAGGGCGCCGCAAGGAAGCTGAAGGTCCAGGCATCACGGTTTGTGCTAATAAAGGACGTCTTATATAAAAGATGTTTCTCTCGACCGTACTTGAGGTGTTTGTGCCAAGAGGAAGCAGACTACGTGATGAGAGAAGTACACGAGGGTATCTGCGGAAACCACTCGGGCACATGATCACTTGTACACAAGTTGATTCGAGCAGGATACTACTGGCCTACAATGATGAAGGATGCGCAAGCCTATGTCCAGTGCTGCGACAAATGCCAGAGGTTCAGCAATTTCATCAGGCAGCCGTTCGAAGAACTGACACCTATGACGGCACCCTGGCCATTCGCACAATGGGGACTTGATATCATGGGCCCATTCCTGACAGCGATCCGAAAGCTGAAATTCTTGGTCGTCGGCATAGACTACTTCACTAAGTGGGTCGAGGTGGAAGCCTTAGCCACCATCACAAAGAAAAACATCCAAAGTTTTGCCTAGAGAAATATCATATGCAGGTACGGGATACCCAGAGTACTAGTCTCTGACAACGGTAAGCAATTCGACAACAACGCATTCAGAGACTTCTGCTCGGAGCTAGGGATCAAGAATCACTACTCGTCACTCGTACACCCACAGGCGAATGAGCAAGTTGAAGTCACAAACCGGTCCTTGCTCAAAATAATCAAGACCTGTCTCGAGGGGGCAAAGGGTATCTGGCCGGACAAACTACCAAGCATCCTATGGGCATACCAAACCATAGCGAGAACACCCACTAGAGAAATCCCATTTCGACTTGCATATGGAACCGAAGCTGTCATTCCCACAGAAGTGGGGCTCACGAGCTACCGGGTGGAGAGCTATGACGAAGATAAAAACAAAGAGGCTATACGCCTCCAGCTCAACCTAGTGGACGAAGTTAGAGCGGCAGCAGAGCAAAGGTTGGTGCGTTATCAGAATCTTATGGCAAAACACTACAACAACAAAGTGAGGCATAGGGACTTCTAGGTCGGGGATCTTGTACTACGGAAAGTAATGGGTGCCACTAGAGATCCTTCACAAGGAAAACTCGGCCCCAACTGGGAAGGACCCTATAGAATCGTATCATGGCAAAGGAAGGGGACCTACCACCTCGAAACAATGGACGGACAAAAGCTGCAGCACCCTTGGAACACGAAGCATCTACGGAAATACTACCAGTAGAGAGAATATGA